>NC_047127.1:10550097-10921347 GCF_009829125.3 Periophthalmus magnuspinnatus | reverse complement strand
TTTTGTATGGGAATTCGTATGTCATGACATAAGAGTTATTCCGTTTTAGAAGTCAGCACTCCTTCCTATATTTTTGTACTTCAACTTCCAACTTTTTTCCACAAACTGCCACTGAACTGACGTAAAACTATGATGGTACTATCCACCAAACCAAGTCAGAATTTGAAAAAATATCATGACCTGTCATAGGTACTTTAAGGACAATTTTATGTATTTTTAATAAAGACGTTTTAGAATACTTTATTATTATTATTATTATTATTATTATTATTATTATTATTATTATTATTATTATTATTATTATTATTATTATTATTATCAGGATTATTATTGTTCATATTTTAATTTCAGAAAACATCAAAATGACAACAAAGACAGGAAGCAAATTTAGGTCATTTTCACACTGACACTTGTTAGGTCGACTTGCTTGGGCCGGTGTGAACCCAACAGACACACTCTGGACCACAGTAAATGGCCGCTCCAAGAGCGTTTGGGACAGGGGGTCTCAGACCAGCTCCACTTGAACTCTGGAGCAAGGCAAGTGCGGTGTGGGCCAACCTAGTCAGTCCGCAGTGACAGTAAAATCCTTGCACAGGGGTCGCTCCATGGAGTGACTAACATGTGTGAAAGCGACCTTAGTCTTAGTCTGCTGTTTTAGTTCCAGTTGAACCTGGTTCACTTTAGACATGGTTTAAAATGATCTTAGACTTGATTATAAAAATATTGCTTTGGATTTATAGTGTCTTTCAAAATACCCTCAACTATTTTATATTGTGTTATTCATTCACTCCCATTCACAGACTTTGTGGTGGTAAAATGTTTTTAGCTGTCATGTGGATCTGGCTCAGCCAGATTTGGTATCACAGTAGAAAGTACACATGTCATCAAGATTACTTAAATGGTTAATCAGTTCTTTTGTTTGACTTCTGTTCCACATGTTTCAACTTTTGGATTGAAGGTACACAGAAAGTACTCAGCTGTTATATCAGTATTGCATAACGATATCTGATACTGGAACTTATATATCGTCCATCCCTAATGTAAATGTATAAAAAAAGTATGAGCGCCTACGATACAACAGTCTTTGGTTTGGAGCAGAGAACCATTTTTGAAAAAGAAGTTCACATTCACATTTATTTTGAAAAGTAAATTCTTTCCAAATCTCTTCTTACAAACTACTTTTTTTAGCCTTTCTGACAAAAGTGGAGTCGATCCTGCTCAGACTTCCATGTACCTGCCCAAAGAGCGTTTTTGTCTCTATGCTAATCTCATTTTTGTTCTGTGTCCTGGTCTGTCCTCCCTCTTCCCTCTCAGGCTGGATCGGTAAGCATCGGCGCTGATAAATATATAAATTTCCATTATAGTTGATAATCATGCATGCTTCTAATCCCCGTAATAACAACACTGATGAGGCTAGTGTGCGACCGCTCTGTCCTCTTTAGCAAGGACACACGGCTCCCAGTGTTAGCCTACCGAGTAAATTAGCATCTTAGCTTGATTACAGTGGCTGCACTTAATTCCGCTGTGCAAAAATAGACCATAATTTTCCCATTTTCTTGTTTGCGGTGGTTCTCCGTTACAACACCCACCGATTTGCAAGTCAAATTGTGTCTTCGAAAGGAGCGTAATGCAATCATTTTAAAATCAGCATAAATATTTCATCACATATCATCATATCACAAGCTGTAATTTTCTGACCATTGATTGTATCTGATTTTTTATTAATCTGTTTTAGTTTCTAATTTTGAAATTGTGTGTGCGTAATCTTCTAAATCGTGGTGTTCTTTGAAGATGGAGCAGCATGTCTTCTCACTAATCAATCATTAATGTAGTGTAATATAATGTGTCAAAAGACATCATATTATTTTATGTTATTGTCATTGTAAAAGATTGAGTAATGTTTTCTTACAAGTCCATTCTAAAATACATATAAAATATCTCACATCTAATGCATTTTTCATTTATTTTAACTCCTCAAAGGTTTTATTTTTATATTATTTACATTTCAACATTTTACAGTCATGGAAAAGACAGAGTGACAGTCAGTAGAGTTCCCATGTTGCTCTGTATAATCACTGTGTACATGTGATGGTGAGTACCTCTCGTGAAAACTACAAGAAGTACAATGCTATAAGACACCATTGAGTAAACCATCCATACAGTGTAACAGTACTCTTACTTGAGTAAAAGTTAAGGTTCCTCTTCCCGCTGTGAGTAAGAATAAGAAACTCTGAGTAACAATATGAAATGATTTGAACATTTGTGTTTCTTGCACCGCTCCTTCAGATATGATTTAGTTTGTCTAATTTTTGTGTTTATCCTTTAAAAAAATTGCATTATTAAATATTATCTTGTCATTTCAATTACATTCACTGGAAATAATATATCTAATGTTACAGTTACTTGCAATTTCCCCAAATACTTGTTTACTCAAGTAATTCAGTGCCATTATTAGCTACTTCAACCACCTCCAAATGTCTGAATTTACAGCAGTAGACACTTCCAGTTTAAATTGACTCTTGTAAGCTTTAGGCAATGTTATAATGTTGTTCCCTCCTCAAAAACATGCCTGTAATTGTGTTTTGTTTCATTCACACATGTTGGAGTTATTAGTCTGTCTGGGTGGTGTCAACGAGGGCCACATATTAAAACATATTTCAAGCAGAGAGCCGCACAGAGGTGATCAATACAGCTGTTCATTCAGATGGATGCATTTTACATAGTTCTGACAAGAGTCACCATACCTTTTAATAAGTCTGAGAACATTAATTTTAGGTCTGCATCATAGTATAGTGTGATGCTATTGAAGTTATAGTGGTAAAATTACTTAAATTTGCTGTTAAAATGAACGCCTATGATCAGTTGAGCAATTTCAGCTGAAGGCTTGAGGGCCAGTAGGAATTTGTTTGAGGGTCGCATTTAACCCCTGGGCCATAGTTTGGACATCTCTTGTCAACGTCTTCAAAGCTCTAAATGCTCTATTCCACCTTGTGATGTCATGAAGCTGTTGTTTTCTACTTAACAGCTCCCTTTTACCTTTAGTTCAGGAGCGAAGCTGAAATTATCACGCCATTTTAGTGAAGGTGTATGAAGTTTAAAAACACAGTGGAGCACTTCCTGTATTACCATGTGACATCACAAGGTGGAACAGAGTGTTTTCTGTTTGAGAGAAGAACTAAGCCTATATGCAGGATTTGTGTGTTAAATATGTGTGTGAATGAAACAACACAACTCCAGGTCTGCTTTTTAACAGGATACGACGTTATAACACGGATCAGAAAATGGCATAATTTGGGCCCTTTAAGGCTCAATCATTCAGGTTGTTGTATAAATAACTTTGTGCTGTGTCCCTCAGGCGCGGCTCGCTCACGTAACTGCAGAGGCAGATCTGAAGGTTCCTTTCCCCACTGAGTTGCCCTCTCGCCAGGCACAGCTGTCGGCCCTGAGGAGCACGGAGGAGTTCGATGTGTTGATTGTTGGGGGAGGAGCCACAGGAACCGGATGTGCCTTAGACGCCGTCACACGCAGTAAGACACGTTCATACATTCATTTGCCCTACAACCCTATGGCTGTAGTCCTGTAGTGCTCTAGTCCTTAAAACAATTTATCAGTCAATGGTGTTTTAGTCGACCAAAATTTGTAATAATTGCCTAATCATTTTATTTAGATTAACTGGAAATCTATGGGACAACAGCAGAAGTTAGTGAGGGAGTTATCTGAAGATTTGGTATTTTTTGGTGTTTATATGTTAAACGTCAGATTAAAATTAAAAGATTAAAAATCAGATTAAACTCTTGGTTCACAAGTTTATTGGCCTTTACATAGATACATTGCTTCCTAGTACTTTTTTCTGCATAAATAGTTGCATGAACTCTCCCTGCAGGTGTAGTCTTGTGAGTGCAGTTTGGGTCAGATACACAGACATATGTAATAGTTTTGAGAGCTTTTGCCATGCCCCCTTTTTAGTCAACTAATAGGCGTAAGTGCATGGGAAAAATAAATGAGAAAGCGGACTTTGATCTAGGTCAGCTTTTCAATTTTTCAATAACCAGAAAAGGTTTTCTTCTTCTTTGACTTCTAGATTTAATAATGCCACTGTCTGTGTGTGTAATGCTAAGGTCTTTTCATGTGTGTTTGAGTCTGTATTCTAGTCCAGATAAAGAAAAAGGAAAATACAACTATGATTTTTTTTTTTATTGTCATCTATAAATAGTCGTTGTATAATCGATTGAGCCCTAGTTAAACGATCTGATAAATCACCATCACAAAAAGACTGATCAAAACTACAGGATTAGCAGTTATTAAGCAGTGTTTGTGTGTGTGTTTCCAGACCTGAAGACTGCTCTGGTGGAGAGGAGTGACTTCTCCTCAGGCACCAGCAGCCGCAGCACCAAGCTGATCCACGGGGGAGTGCGCTACCTGCAGAAGGCCATCATGAAGCTGGACTATGAGCAGGTGCCAGCCCTTAGCCTGGACTAGTCTGGGCCCTGTACTGGACTCTCATGTACAATAGGGATATGGGACAAGAAGCAACAGGATCATTATTGTGATAGAAAGAGAAGACAAGAATCATTAGTGGTACATTTTGTAGAATCTTAATAAATAGCAACAAAGATAATCACCATTATAACATCAGACTGCGCAGAAAACAGCTATATTTTTTATCTTTTTATAACTCAGATTTTTAAAATATAATTACTGAGGCTATTATCACAAATTAGGGCTGCACGATTTTTGGACAAAAAACATAAATGTACTGAGATTGGAATTAGATTTGTGATTATGGTTAAAGAGTAGAATTTTGTTCCGGGTGCACATTATAAGCAACTCCAGGAGCACTCGCATTTGAGAGAAGACAGTGTATTTCAGAATATGTTTGTAGAGATTTAGACTACAGCAAAAAGATATTTCTATAAAAAGACGGGCAGTAGACAATCTTTTATCTAAATAATTGCAGGCTTTGCTGTTTGATAATCGTGCCAAGTGAAGTTATGATTTTGATTTGATTGTAATTAATTGTGCTGCCCTAACTTTAAGGACAGTTCCTTTGGCCAACTCTGACACAAAGTGTTTACATCGCCCTATGCAATTATCAAATTGCAAAAGCTGCAATTACGTGGATAAAAGAATGTCCTCTTATATTTTTTTGTAGAAAAATCTTGCATGTGTAGTTTAGACCTCTTCCAGCATGTTCTGAAATGTTGCTGTGTGTCAGATGCCCTCCCTGTGTCTCCGTGTGGTTCTGTGTAAAAGCTGCTAACGCTGTAGTTTAAATGTCTAAAACCATGTTCTGAAATGCATGGGATTCTTGTAGGAGCTTATGAGTTCAAATTTCAGTCTTCTTCACAAAAGTTGATGTTGTTTACAGTGTGCAGTGTGAATCAACAGAACAGCACTTATTTTATTAAACTGAGTGGCCTTAATGTCTGCTGTGTGATTTTACAGTACATGTGTTGCTTTATTTTACAGTACATGATGGTGAAAGAGGCTCTTCATGAACGAGCTAACCTGCTGGAGATCGCACCGCACCTGTCTGCCCCCCTGCCCATCATGCTGCCTGTGTACAAGTATGTGCATCGGCTTAGCCAATACACCATCAGTGTCTTTTTTTTTAATTGATCAGCTTTAGGGTTAGGGTTAGAAACAAACATCTGACTTTCACTGTGAGCTATATATTTACAGTTTTTATGAGATGTTAAATATACAACACCACACTAGTTTGGCTGAAGTTTACTGGATTATACAGGCTCTGAAGCACAACAGTAATACCCTTTATTCCAGATTACACTCACGATTCACGGGTTGAATCTGCAGCGCTACTTTATTCACAAAAAATCTCTATATAAAGCTTCAGTCACCATATTTCAACATTTATTTGGTTGATAATGAATTTTAAAAGCCTCAATGTACAATAGAAGTCATAGTTTGACTAGTTGACAAAACAAAAAATTTAATGTTAACTAGTTGACTACTAAAACAATTGTTATTTGCAGCCCTAAACACATGTAAAGGCAAAATTGAGAAAACATTTTAATATGTTCTATAGAAGCATTCAATGTCAGCACAACACTTGTTTAATAGATTAATACAACTGCTGTTTTTTTGTTTTTTTTTATTGCTGAAAAAGTTGGTGCTCAAGGAAATTGAAGTGCCTGATTTAGGCAGGTCATGACTTGTTTCTTGTGAGCTTTAAGCCACTTTAGAATGTTGTTACCTCATCAAAAACATACCAGGAGTTGTGTTTTGTTTCATTGACATGTGGTGGATTAAACCTTTTAGTATTAATCTGTCTACATTTCTCCAAAGCTTCAAATGCTCTGTTCCACCTTGTAACGTCATTAAGCGATAGTTTTCAAGTTAATGGCTACCTTTTACCTGTAGTTCAATAGAGATTGTGAATTCCAGGGCTGATTTCATCCAAATGATTCTAGTGAAGGTGTATGGAGTTTAAAAACACAGTGGAGCACTTCCTGTATTACCAGATGACATCACAAGGTGGAACAGAGTGTTTTCTATTTTGATAAGGAGATAGCATTATAACTTAGATCAGAAAATAACATAATATAGGGATTTTGGAAAGTTATTGGAATGTTCCTTGTGCTATATGCCACATTGGGCACATAATGACGAGTATATTGATGACCTTTTTCCTTCAGATGGTGGCAGCTGCCTTACTATTGGGCTGGCATAAAGATGTACGACCTGGTGGCAGGGATACAGTGCCTGAAGAGCAGCTATGTGCTGAGCAAGTCCAAGGCCCTGGAGCTCTTCCCCATGCTCAAGAAAGACAAGCTGGTGGGGGCCATCGTCTACTATGATGGTACGTACATCACAACAGCACGACAACACTGCACCATCACAACAACACAACAGGGCGACAACACTGCACCATCAGAACTACGCTAAAACACACAACAACAACAGTACGAAAACACTGCACCATCAGAACAACACCACAACACACTATAACAACAGCATGACAACACTGCACCATGACAACAACACCACAACACACTATAACAACTGCATGACAACACTGCACCATCACAACAACACCACAACACACTATAACAACAGCATGACAACGCCGCACCATCGCAACAACACCACAACACACTATAACAACTGCATGACAACACTGCACCATCACAACAACACCACAACACACTATAACAACATCACGACAACGCCGCACCATCACAACAACACCACAACACACTATAACAACATCACGACAACGCCGCACCATCACAACAACACCACAACACACTATAACAACATCACGACAACGCCGCACCACCACAACAACACCACAACACACTATAACAACATCACGACAACGCCGCACCATCACAACAACACCAGAACACACTATAACAACAGCACGACACACCATGGCACCACACAACCTGCGGGGAGCTGTGGGTGGATGTCACTGACAACATGATAAAAACTACATAAATAAAATGAATACTTGACCAGAGGACACTTCTGTGTTTAGAAAGAGAGATGCTTGTGTCTCAGTGCTAACACTAACACATATATTAGATGTACTTTTTTCATTTAGATCTTTAAAATTTTTTAGGGGCTTTAATTTCTCTGATCCTCTGACCAAATCATAACAACACGTCTTTCCTAGTTGTATTATAATAACTGAAGAGGACAGAGTGTTCCTGGACAAATATTGCATTCTGTCTTGGCCTGTGACTGTTGTGACTGCACAGAAGAGAATAGGATACATTGGCAGTGAGTGAGAGCTGAGTTTGGACAGCTGGGAGGTCTTTAAAATAACAGCTGATATTTACAAGTACAGAGCAGTGGGTAGGGAGAGGGGGCAGATGAAAAATTTGATGAAAGATGCTAATTTTCTGAGCACTAATACCTCAAATCCAGGACAATACAGGAGTACTCAAACCATTATGAAATGTTTAAAGAACCTATATTATAGTAAATTGACTTTATTTACCTTTTAAACATGCTATGTTGTCCCCTCATCAAAAACATACCTGGAGTTGTATTTTTGCTTCACTCATACTTCTTTCATTAATCCGTTAAGTCTTCTCTGAGCCTCAAATATGATAAAACTCTCTACTTTTCCTGCACAGTTTTAAAGCCCATAAACCATCACTGGAATCATTCTATCTTCAGATTGTGTTCACTCTGAACTCTGACAGCAGAGGGATTGCCACTCTCTAAATGCCTCATTGGAAACGGAGGTGTAGTAGTATAAGTATATTTTCCAATTGTAGACATTATTCTTTGAAGAAAATGTAAGAATACAAGAAAAGTCTATTTTGCAATTTGCACAATGATCAGCTTAGATTTGTATTTGGAGTTACTCTCTGCCTGGGTATTCAAAGAGCATGTGTTGGTGTCGGCTGTGTATGTCCGCTCCCTCCACCAGGCTCTGGGCTCCAGGCTCCGGGACTCTGAGGCTGTGTGCTAATCTCCAGTCTGGAGCAGGGGCTGTGGCATTTGGAAAGCTGACCTTCTCTATGGGAACACGGAGAACCAAGAGACAGAGCTGTGCCTCCGAGCAACAGCTAGCGCCAAATGTGTGATTCTGAGCTCTCACACAAGACACGCATTAACCTGCAGTGGTTGATGACATCAAGTGATTAGGTAGTAGGCCACAGTACTAAAATTTCAAACTTGATTTTCAATGATGGAGTCTTAGTCGACCAAAATTTGTATTAGTGAACTAATTATTTTGTTTAGATTATAAAGATTTATATGAGACAACAGCAGAAAGTAGAAGACATGTGTGTTGAATCTACCTTTTTACAAAAAAATTAACTCTTTTGTAGCAGTCTTCTTTATAAATAGTTGTTTTTCTATTTACTCCGATGCAGGTGTGTCTTGTGAGTGTAGTTTGGGTCAGATACATAGAGATGTGCAATAGTTTTTAGCACTTTTGTCACTCCCCCTTTTTAGTTATCACAAGCTGAGGTATCATTATTTTGTGCAGTTTGTTGCACGGTCTATAAGTTAAGTTATAACATGTTTTATATTATAATTAAAAGTGAGTGTAATGGCGCTATAATATTCTAAATGCTGTTTGGAAGCCGATCCCTCTAAAGTACATGTGAGTGAGGCCTAAGTGAGTGCAGACAGCTGGGAGGTGTTTAATATAACAGCTGATATTTTAAGTAAGTACAGAGCAGTCGGCGGGGAGAGGCCAGGTGACATTTTGTGAGCACTCAAGCCTCAAATACAGGAGTATTCAAATCATTAACATGTTTTTAGAACCCATATTATGCAAAAATGATTTTATTGACCTTTTAACCATATTATACTGTTATCCCCTCAACAAAAACATACCTGGAGTTGTATTTTTGCGTTGTGTTTTGGCACTATAATATTCTAAATGCTGTTTAAAAGCTGGTCCCTCTGAAATGCATGTGAAATTGGGCGTATAGCAGAGGTTCTTCTACTGTTGATGAAGGCACAAAATGGGGTCTATGAAATTATAACAAGAATATTAGAAATTAGGCATTTTTTGTTATTTAGGTGCCATGGTGACTTTAAAAATATCTGAAAAATGCAATAGTACTGAAGAAATTATGAACTTATAAGTTTGCCAAAATATTATGACCTCTGGTTAAAAAAAAAAAAAAACACCCACTGCCTGGTGTTGGTATGTGCTTGTCCCCATGGAGATGCACATTTTCAATGCCATACTGTGGAACATTTTATGCAAAGACAGTACACAGACAAGCAGTTGTCAAACCTTTCACAAGAATTTTTTTTGGCCTTCTACCATGTTATAACATTGCTCCCTAATCAAGCAAAAGGGAGAGGCAAAAGTGGATTTTATTAAAATTGTTAATACGTTGTTTTGAGCAAAACTAAACAATAAAATGTCACATGGTGAACTCAGTATTTTATGTGTGAGCAGTTAATACCTTATAGAAGTAAAATACCCCCTCTTTAAGAAAAATAATCCATAGATTACTTTAAATCCTTGCTGTTGAGCACATGTCTAATCTCCCATGTGTGTTCTCTGTGTGGTTTCAGGACAACACAACGATGCCCGGATGAACCTGGCCATCGCACTGACGGCAGCACGTCACGGAGCCGCCATTGCCAACTACACAGAGGTGTTGTCCCTGCTAAAGCGCACTGACCCGGGGACAGGAGAGGAGAAGGTGTGTGGGGCGCGCTGCAGGGACGTGCTCACGGGTCAGTGCTATTCTTACCAAGCTCCTCATACACTACACTGTCATACATGTGTTACACTGCTTGGTCTCCTGTTGATCGTGTAACTTTGAAATGACACTGAAAACAAAATAGATAAAGGCCTGTTTATTAAAGCTCTTGTTTTACACAAAATGGATTCAAAATGGATTGTCAGCTTTAAGACATGTTAAAATGTAGTTATCTCATTAAAAACAGACCTGGAGTTGTGTTTTGTTCCATTCACACATTTGAGTAACCCTCACCCTTAGGCTGTCCACATCTCCAGACCTCAAAAATGCCCTGTTCCACCTTGTGAAGTGGTCAGTGTAATCTGAGTTTAATTGTAATGGCAAAATTGGCGATTATTTAGCTTGATGAAGTTTAATGTCACAATAAAGCTAACAACAACAAGCATGCTAATGCACACTTCCTGATCCTCAATAGATACAATAAAACACTTTATAATTACAACACTGTGAACAACTGCGTGAGCAAATAGTCCAACAGTCTAAGAACAACGTTTCTCAACGTACAACTGCAAGGAATTTAGGGATTTCATCATCTACGGTTCATAATATCATCAAAGGATTTAGAGAAGCTGGAGAAATCTGTGCACATAAGCGGCAAGGCCAAACACCAACATTGAATGCCTGTGACCTTCGATCCCTCAGGCGGTACTATATAAAAAACAGACATGATTGTGTACAGGATATTACCACATGGGCTCAGGAACAATTCAGGAAACCATTGTCGGTTAGCACAGTTCGCCACTACATCTCCAAGTGCAAGTTAAAACTGTACCATGCAAAGCAAAAGCCATATATCAACAACATCCAGAAACACCGCTGTTTTTTCTGGGCCTGAGCTCACCTGAGATGGACTGATGCAAAGTGGAAAAGTGTGCTGTGGTCTGACGAGTCCACATTTCAGATGTCGTGTCCTGCGGGCCAAAGAGGAAAAGGACCATCCGGATTGTTATCAGCACAAAGTTCAAAAGCCTCTGTGATGGTCTGGGGGTGTGTTAGTGCCATGGGGAACTTGCACATCTGTGAAGGCCCCATTAATGCTGAAAGTTACATACAGGTTTTGGAGCAACATATGCTGCTATCCAAGCAACATCTTTTTCAGGGACATCCCTGCTTATTTCAGCAAGACTAAGCCACATTCTGCATGTGTTACAACACAGTGGCTTTGTAGTAAAAGAGCGCGTGTACTAGATTGGCCTGCCTGCAGTCCAGACTTGTCTCCCATTGAAAATGTGTGGCGCATTATGAAGCGGGCACATTTTGCTCAGTTTTTATACATTCATCTTAAAATTGCCTCTGTGCTAAAAAAAAACTGCCAACATCCAGGGACACTAATCTATTGCCAAAATGGCTATCCTTGACTGACCTATTACAAAGAGTACATAAATACTGGCTTTATCTGTAAAACTTATCACTATCACTAGGTCAAACTAAACATTCTCTGTGTATCTGATCATGCAGAGAGGCTGTGCACCATCACAAGGCTACAGCATGCTTACACAGTGCACTCAGAAGAATACAGGAGCACGTGAAGTGGCATGTTAGGGCTTGAACTTATTTACTTAAAGGGCCTATATTATGCTGTCCTGATCTTTGCTGTAATGTTGTTTCCTCATCAAAAGCAGATCTGGAGTTGTGTTTTGTTTCACACATGTATAACAAACAAACCCTGTATAAAGAAGTGGACTAAGTGAGTGTGGCTTATCTATAGCGTTCGGCTCCAAATGAAGCTCATCTCGCAGTTATAGGGGCGAATTTGGAGCTGAGTTTCATATGTGCAATTCCAACCACGAGTATCATAGTAACTAAAGACCCAATCCAGAGCGAGGGTGTTGAAGCTAGTCCCTTCCTGTCTGCACCGCTGGTTTAGCAGGGAGCAGGTGCTTAGCAACGCTGTCAGTCAACTTGTTGTTAATGCTAGCGGGAACAACCTGAGCGAAAGAGGGCAGCTCATTGGTCTGTTATTAATGTTCAGATCTTGATTTATGGACAAAATGGCTAAATAAAAACCTCAGGATCACGCCTAGCAGTTTAATATGAACAATTTAAGACCAAAATGACAGTGGCAGTTACAGAGAGAGGGGTGACATTTTTTCAGTAGAAAGTGAATTGGAGCCGAGTCGATGGAGCCGGAAGTAAGTGGGTTAGGGTGCTTATTTGTATATACAGTCTATGGTGCAGCCTTACTCATTATCCCTGCCTTGATCTCTGCTTGATGTCTGTCTGACCTCTGCCTAACCCTTCCAGGAGACGAGTTTGACGTGAGGGCCAAGTGTGTGATCAACGCCACAGGGCCCTTTACAGACTCTCTGAGGAAGATGGACAACCAGGACACCCCCAACATCTGCCAGCCCAGCGCAGGAGTGCACATCGTCATCCCAGGTTACTACAGGTATGAGACCTTTCTCTCTTACACTCGGCCTGTAAAGAAGTTTAAATATGTAAGCTTTTACAAAATGTGTCAGGTTAGACTCATTTCACTGAAACATAGTTAACATGATTAGATTTAAGATTTGATTAAAGATTTTGCAGGATTTTTTCTAGTTTGACAATTTTGGTGAAGCTTACTTCCTGGTTAGATATAGGGAAAAAATATGACATATAAATAATTGAGGTCAGCTGATGTCATCAATATTCCCTGGGGTTAGGTGCTAACTGGGGGCACTGCTGTGTCTGAAGCTCTGTTAGACTTTATTTTAGGCTTTATTCTAACCCAATCTGACCATAAAGAATTGACTTTTCTGGAACTACAACAGGTGAGCTGCTTTTGTACAAGTCCCTGTCAAATAACATTCTAGTTACAAGCTAGCTAGCATTACAGTTAGCCAACACCTTTTTTGTTGAAAATCAAACACCTGAACACGAGCACATGGGCACTCGTATTGACCACAGGCTCCTGAAAATGTATTGTTTAAATCCATGTTGTGTTTTTTTCCTCAGTTTTCAGACTTAAAACCCTTTGATGGTGTTTGTTAATGTGTGCATTGTGTCACCATAGTAACAGCTGATCATTCCGCCATAGATATACATGTAGAACACCCCCAGCATGATGTCACTGCTACATATCAATAGGTTGCGTTCATTTTCTAGATTTTGATGACATAGATTCAGATGGAGGGCAGGAGCCTGTTTAACTCTGTGGGAGATTCACTGTTTTTATATCCAAGCTTATGATCCACAAATGTTCCACCTTACCATTGTAAAGTGGTCCAAAGTGCAGCAGAATCTCAGGCCTTTAAATGTGTTCAAGTGCAGTCCTCAGATCTAAGTAAATATTTGGTACCTGAACAGAAATAGCATCAGATTAATAGTATTGGACAAATACCAAGGCAAAGTTCGCTCTCCATGAACAGAAATAGATTCGAATGATGACATTAAAGGGCTTTGCGGTTGTTGTGAAATCTCAGTTCAGCCTCACACTTCCTGGTCACTGTACTGGCGCATGGTCGTACCTTATCTCACAATGTTGTAATATTAAACTCGGACTAAATCTCTAACCTCCGCCCACAACTGGGCAGTACCTGGAGGACTAAAGTGGGGAGTGAGAGAGGAGGAAAGGCGGGGTCTGGAGGACTAAGAGGGAGAGTGAGGGGGGAGAAGGGTCAGGGTCTTCAAACTCCGCCCTTGCAGCCAGGTAGTCAGAAACACAGGTAGGCAGGTTTGCCTCTCTACTGATCTGACCTGTAACTTGGGCTGATGGCATCACTTGCTTTTTACATGTCTAATAATTTGGGATGGCAGTAGCTCAGTCGCTAGAGTGCTCGTCCTTTGATCTGAAAGTTGATGGTTCAAACCCTGCTCTTGACATAAACATTATGAGTAGAGTGGCCAGATTCCCTGACCCACAGGTTGGTGGTGCAATTCCAGTTCCCACAGATGAACACTGCCATTGTATCCTTAGGCAAGACACTTAACCCACTTCACCCACAGTGTTTGCATACGCTGGTGTGTGAATGGGTGAGTGGTTGTTTGATGTGAAGCACTTTGAGTGCCTTGAAGGTGGAAAAGTGCTATATAAATAAACCATTTAATCCCATATTATGGAACATTCCAGGCAGAAGAATCATCTACAAGAGGACAAGCAGTAGATTTTTATATCTCATAGCAAAGTTGATAGACATAGACATTTCTTTCATTAACTGTATTCTTCAACAGTCCAGACAACATGGGCCTGCTAGATCCAGCCACTAGTGATGGGCGTGTGATCTTCTTCTTACCCTGGGAGAAGGTGACCATCGCAGGGACCACAGACACCCCCACCAATGTGACAGCCCACCCCATCCCCGGAGAGGAGGACATCAACTTTATCCTGACAGAGATACGCAATTACCTGAGCCCCGATGTCGAAGGTACACCAACTATCTAGTCTAAGTCTATATCATGAAACTGGTTGTTAGTGGGGCAAAAGGCAAAAAAGGTATGGGGTGTTTTATATTTTTAGAGAGTAGAAGAGGTACACCACAAGTATTTAGTATTAACTATAACATAGATCATCATTAGACATGGGCGATATACCAGATCCAGTATCTGTATCACCAAAATTTGATAGTTTTTTGTTTTGTTTTATTTGCTGCCCGAGTCCTTGCGTGCCCTTTTTGAAATAGAAAAGTGTTATTTGTCTGTATGTTGTGACAAAAAAAAAAAATCCAGTAATATACATTTTGTTATTATTCAAGTAATCTTTTGTGCCAATGAGCAGATCTTTGGTTCATCTTCCAGATCTTGATATACTTCCATGACTGTAGCAAGCAGCAGATTTCATTTTTGTTGAAAAGCAATTGTTGTATGACCCAGAGTCTTTTAAATAAAAAAAAAAAATATTGCAAGTACAGCGGGTGGACATAGTGGTTGGGTAAATTCGAGGCAAAACAATAACATCTTCATACAAACGAGAAATTGTCTGACCACCACCAGAAAAATTGCATAGTGCATCTTTAATGTTTCACACAATTTCAAGTGGAACAAAACACTAAATCCACTTTTTTCTCTGCTAAACTGGGATCAGTAAAGTATCAATTTGTATGGTGTTTTAATAGCATTATCTACTGTTCCTAGTCACCTAGTGCAAACTAAGTACATTTGTAGCTTTCTAGTAAAAAACATGCAGTTTCTGGTAGTTGGTGATATCACGCATGACTGTCCTTATCACAGCCAGGTGTTTCTGATTACAACAGCCACATTATTTGAAATGCAGTTGTGGGTGGAGTTTAGGGGTTTAGTCCAACATAATTTTTGTACTGGTTTGATAAGCAGCTACAATAAGAGAAATGCCATCATGGTAGTATGCCAAAGTGTGTTTTGTAGCTAAAGTTTGTGTTCCCATTGCAGTGCGCAGAGGAGACGTGCTGGCAGCCTGGAGCGGCATCCGGCCCCTAGTCACTGACCCCAATTCCAAAGACACCCAGTCCATCTGCCGCAACCATGTGGTCAGTGTGAGCAACAGCGGGCTGGTCACCATCGCAGGTAACTCACACTCCAGCTAATATTCATGGGTTTAGTTTCCTGTTATGCTGTCAGTCAAAAGTTTGGACACACTTTTTCATTTATGTATTTTCTTTAATTTCATAGCTATTTACATTGCACATTGTATGAATGACACACATACGGAATGTAGTAAACAAAAAATAAACTCAAAATAACTCTGAACTTGTTTTAGATTAAACTTTTTTTTTTTTTTTTTTTTTTTTTTTTTCGCATTGATCACTGCTTTGCACTTTTGGCACTTCTTGACCCTGAGGCGGCACAGCTGAGAAGGGAAAGCCATTTCAGGAGACTTCATCATGAAGCTCATTGAGAGAAGGCCAAAAGTTTGCTGCAGTGTCAACAAAGCAAAGGCTTTGAGGATTTGAATCTAAAATATATAAATTTTTTATGTATATGTATATATATGTGTGTGTGTGTATATATATATATATATATATATATATATATATATATATATATATATATATATATATATATATATATATATATATATATATATATATATATATATATATTTATATATATATATATTTATATATATATATATATATTTATATATATATTTATATATATATATATATATATATATATATTTGAATAAGGTGTGTCCAAACTTTTGACTGGTATATGGTAAATATATAATATTGTTAATTGCTACGGCAACAGTCCTGATTTTTCATCATTCATTTGAAACCCATGGATATCAGTACAGTAATCACAACATGTCCATTTGTTGAAATACATGTCACAAAGACAGCGCTGCTGTTAAACCCTTTAAAAGTGTGTAAACAAATTTAAATACATTCTAAATCCCAGAGCAGAGGCAACTGGGGGCAAAAGTGAAGTGGGGAAATTTGGATTAACCACAGAATATAACACAATATGAAAAATCAAGGAGCAGTTATGTAATGGTCCACCAATAGTTTTTCATTGTATCTACATTTATATAACATTTTCTACCACAAATCATTGAGTGTAGTGTTTTTATGACATTTTTAACTGATATATAAATCCTGGAAATTCAAAATAATTGGTTAGTTTTACCTAAAAAAGACTTAAACTCCAAATACTAATGATTTTATATCAGTTCATCATCATTTAAAATATCGGCTTAAAGGCGTGGTACCTGATTTGTAAAGTCTTAAAACATGAAAAATAGAAGTAGTTCATTTTTAATGGGCTTGCAAACGTATTCCTCTCTTACTGTATGCATTCTGAGCATTCTAATTAATTCACAGTGATGAGTTTACAAACACTCTTCGCAATTCTCAGCAGCAAGAGTTTGCCGTGGCGGTAATCCTAACCGCAACTTGCATGCTAACTGCGCACTTCCTGTTTATCGGACTAGAAAACATTTTATAATTAGATGCAGTATATCTGTACTGAAGCAAGACACATGCACAAATCAAAAAATCAGGTAACATTGCCTCCTCTCGTCTCCATTATGTAATTTTGAACATTCTGACAACTCTTAGCTTTTTAGAGCAGGCCTGTTTTGTGCAAACAAAATCGACTTATCAGATCTTTTAACAATTTACTCACCCGAAGTTGTATTTGGAGTGATTGATGCATATTTGAGCAATCTTTAATCACTTATTTTCAAGACGCCATTTTGATGATTAATTCCCATTTTCACCACCACTGGTGTTCTGGAGACTGTGAATTTTGTTTTTAATCTGTGATACTTGTAGGATTCGGTAGTGTCACGTGGTCATTTTAGTACAAATGAAAAAAAATCTGCTGCTCATTAGTGTCATTAGTGTCTATCCAAGAGGAGCCGACCGCTTAATGGCTCTTTGTTGTGATGACGTTTAGGGCAATGTCAGCTCCTATTGGGCAACACAGTTTTATAACATGGAAGTCAGTGTACTAGTTTCTTTTATTAAGTCATTTAAGATCAATATTGTGATTAAAAATGTTCAAATTATAACATTGATTCATAGATTATAACTATAGAGCAGATACAGGCACAATATGGCTGTTAAGTACTAAGTGATGATTTCTGGAACTTTCCATATTTCCTTTCAAATCCAGTGACTGTGCTGTTGCGCGTGTTGCAGGAGGTAAGTGGACCACGTACCGGTCCATGGCGGAGGAGACCCTGGACGCGGCAGTGGAGGTGCACCAGCTCAAGGCCGAGCCCTGCAGGACTGTGGGACTGATGCTGGAGGGGGGCAAAGGCTGGACTCCCACACTCTACATCAGACTGGTGCAGGACTACGGACTGGAAGTGGAGGTCCGAACTAGGGCTGGGAAAAATGGAGCACTCACAATATCATACTAGTGTTGTCACAATACTGAAATTTCAAACTCTATATGCTAAGGAATAGACTCGATACTCAGGAAAGAATCATTCCTGTTCTGTGAATGTGACTTTTCTAGTATCAATACCTGCTCAAATGAGTATCTAGTTTTGATACTAGTTTTTTTATCCACTGCTGCTGAACGGACATACGCCATAGGAAATACTGATGTAGTTGAGCTTCATTATAAAATACTAGCTCATTAAGCTCTTTACATGAGCGTTACATAGGAAGATGGTTACTGTTACTAGTTACACCAGTTCAAGTTACAGGTCAGATCTGTGGAGAGGTGTGGCTGCTCACAGTACAAATGCTTAAAGACATTTCTGAGCAATAAACACACCTGTAATTGAATAAATGCAGGATCAGTAGGTATAATGCCATACAGTGGAATGTTCTAAGCAAATCAATAAAATCTCCATGGAGGCAAATATGTGGCAGACAGTCTCCAGAAAGTGCACTATTTGGCCTTAAATACTGTGTTAGCTGAGAGGTGGAAGCTGTATACAATGACTCGGCACAAAAATGTAACAAGAGGACTATTACTCGACCATTGTGATCCTTGATGACAGAGCTGACACATCCACCCGTGTCGTCTGGACAAACACTGTATTCACTTGTGTGTGTTGTGTGTAGGTGGCGCAGCACCTGGCCTCCACATATGGGTCCCGGGCATTTGATGTGGCTAAAATGGCACATGTGACGGGGCAGAGGTGGCCCATTGTGGGCAAACGCCTGGTATCTGAGTTCCCCTACATCGAGAGTGAGGTAAAGCATCTGCTCTGTGGCATTCTCCTGACCGGCCTCAAGCAACTAACTGTTCACTGCACCTAATCCAGGACTCAGAGGACTCAGAGGTCCATTAAGGGCTGTCACAGTTAAAGAATTACTTTAGAGTAACTTTATTAGTCTCAACACATAGTATAATGTGGTATACCAAAAGCTTTAGCTCTCTGCAACATGGCCAAAAGTTTTCTTAAAGAGTGGATATTATGCTAAATCAACATTTGAAGCTTTCTACTCATGTTGGATGTCATCCATGTTTCAGTTATGTTGCAATCTCTCCTGCACTATTCGAACCCTAACATGGTGATCAAAATATATCAGGGGATAGTATGTAAAACTCCATAGAAGAATAATACCCCCTGTAGGGACACCTTTTCCTCTTATGACGCAAGTAGGAACATGAAAAAGTATCATCCTCGAGCATCTAGAGCTTTCACAAAAGTTGAGCTATGTGCAGTTTGATCATAGCGCGGTATAATGATAATGACAGCTCTAAGAACCCTAGTCACAGTAGAGTTGATGTCTGACAGTTGTTATGTGTCAGGTGTCGTATGCCATCAAAGAGTACGCGTGCACTGTGATTGATGTGATCGCTTGCCGCACTCGCCTGGGCTTCCTGAATGTGCAGGCAGCGGACGAGGCTCTACCACGCATCGCTCAGATCATGGCCAAAGAGCTCAGCTGGAGCGAGGAGAGGACCAAGGTGAGAGAACTACAGCTACACTGCAGCAGTCTCACTGCAGCAGTGCAACTCCTAGACTGCGCTGTTACATGCACCAGGTGTCTGAGTATTGGCTTCTCCAGATGTGTTATTGGGTCTTAGAGATTCAAACCCTCACATCTCAATCATAGTTCCTGGGTTTACAGCATTTTGATAAATCAGTTTAAATTGGACTAGGCTACTTATCCAGTTTTCCTGGTGTGCATGTAAACGTAGTGAGTGTTGGGCTAACGCTCATTCATGCTCTGGTGTGGTTTGGATGAATGCAGGCAGAGCTGGAGGCTGCTCAGAAGTTCCTGTATCATGAGATGGGCTACAGAGCTCGTGACGAACAGCTGTCCAAGACGTCAGAGATCAACCTTGACTACCAGGAAGTCATCAGGTGCAATTTGGGAAAACAAAAAACAGAGTTGTGCATTAAAATGTTTTTGCGTCTGACTTTTTAACATTTAATTATGTAAATCTATGTCAAAGGGGAGACGTTAGCAAAGTGCATAGACTATATATATATATATATAAATGGACATGCCTAACGCACCAGCCGCCGAGTTTCAAACAGGAAGTTAGCATCGGCGCAGAGTGTTTTTTGTCCATGAATCACCCTTGTTGCAACCAAACGCTATGGGTGACATCACACTCTCTTAGTCCACTTCTATAATACAGTCTATGGTCTCTTTCTAACAGTATGGATCTTGCATAAGCTGTTACTGTGACAACCATTTTTTTGGCCCTGTTAACGATGCTTAATTACAGTGTCCTTGTCATAACGATCATGTTTCCTGCAGGTACAAAAAGCGCTTCCACAAGTTTGACAAGGAGTGCAAAGGCTTCATTACCACTGTGGACGTGCAGCGCGTGCTACAGGTGAGACCACTGACACCAAAGCGAATGTGTTTGGATATAATTGATCATATAGAAGCACTGAGGTTAGATTTGCCATTTATGTTTTAATAAGAGGATTCTGTTCAAAGTTCACATTTAAACACATCCAGGAGAACTGACAAAAAGACTAAAATATTAACTGAAAAACTAATTTCAGAACAGTGCAGATCTAGTTTACTTAAGTTTTCTTTGAAGGCACGGTGTACAGAGACCGTAAGTTCATCAAAACAGAGATGTTCCAGATTAGAGCTAAAGCTAGTTTTCATCTGCATCTCCCTGATTTACAGAAATAAATTACATTCAGTCAACAATAAGAACAATTCATACTGTCCACTCTCTGACACCCAAACACACTCACACACACATGCACACACACCCACCCACTCATCATTTTTTTCCACATCGCCCACCCCGACTTCACACCCACCTAGTCTCATTAGCCCAGCACTGACCTGTCTTGTCCTTCTGCCTCCTCCTCAGAGCATAAACGTCCACATCGATGAAAACGCCCTCCACGAGATCCTCAACGAGGTCGACCTGAACAAGAACGGCCAGGTGGAGTTTGATGAGTTCCTGCAGGTAAGGCGACCACACGGCTCAATCATTTAGGACTCTCAGGGGAAGTACATTTTTTAATCTCCTATTTCTGATTTATGTTATAATATGTTATGTCTATGTTATACAGTTGTTTCCTCATCAAAACCATACCTGGTGTTTTGGTTCATTTACACATGTTTAACACACAAATCCGACATATTTAGGCCGAATTCTTCTCTCAAACTGAAAACACTCTGTTCCACCTTGTGATGTTATGTCATAATACAGGAAGTGCTCCCCTGTGTTTTAAACTTCATACACCTTCAGTAGAATCATTTGGTTAATTTTAGCCCTGGAATTTCCCATCTCTAGTGAACTAAAGGTAAAAGGAGCTGTTAACTTGAAAACTACTTCTACTTGACATTACAAGTTGGAACAGAGTATTTTAAGCTTTGGAGATGTAGACAGACTAATAATAAAGTGTTACTCAAATACCTGTTAATTAACAAAACACAACTCCAGGTATCTTTTTGATGAGGTAACAACATTCTAACAAGGCTTAAAGCTCACAAGAGTCAATTTAATATAGGACCTTTAAAAGCATTCAGTTCTGTGTGGTCTGTGTCCCTCTTTGGACAACCCCCTCACATGTGGAGCTGCAGACAAAGAGCAGCTCATTAGCAGTGTTTGAGTGCTCTGTCCTCCGCATCTCACTAATAGTCATTATGTTTGACACAGTGACACACAGAGATTCACTGCAGGGGGGGTGGGGGGTCACATTCACACATGGGGACAAGGGCTGGTGTTAGTCTAGGGTAGTGCTGTCACCATAAAATGTCAAATGTGATTTTGATAATAAGAAAACACCATGATACTTAATACTTATTTTCATACCACAATGATCATAATAAACACAATGCAATAGTAGTTTCTTAAATATTATCTTAAACTAAACAGGACCATCTGAAACTATTCAGGAAATCAGGTTCAATTTAGTCCTACATATACATTTTTGAAAAGTGGACATATGGATTCTTATTAAAATTTTCTTTTAAACATGCTTATATTTATATTATATAAACGAAGTGGTGTTAACTTGATCCAGAGACGGGTGTATGTAAAGCTGAATATATGCCATGTCTAATATGTCTCCTCATTGTTGGTCCCTGTCCCTCCCTCTGCATGTGACTAATCTGAGCACATACGGTCTCCTCTAACCCTGTGTGTGTGTCCTCCAGCTCATGAGCGCGGTGAAGAAGGGCCATGTGTCTGACAGTCGCCTTGCCATCCTGCTCAAGTCAGCGGAGGAGACGCTGGACCAGAGAGGGCCTGTGACGGTGGACCGCAGCGGGGGAGGCGTCTGACCAACACAACCATATACAATGAACCACTTTAAAGAGGGGGTACTATGCAAAACCTATTTTTGGAAGTTTCTACCGTTTATGCATGTTTGACTGATCTAGGGATCTCTCCGAGTACTATTCAAACCCTCCTAACAGTTAGCAGTACGGTCCTGTACAAGGCCCCGCCCACAAACCTACGTCACCCATATCTCGGCATACTCACTCCAGAAATATAGAAACGCATGATATAAAACTGTACACAACAACTTCACAAATCTGATGTGCAGTAGTTTCACTAGTGGAGTGCACATATTGTGATAGCACTCTGAAGGGGGAGTGACTTAACGCGGGGAGCAAGGGGAGGGGGGACTCGGAGCTCAAAAACAAAACTGAAACTAATTAGACCTGTCATTACGTTGTTTTTACAGAATAGAGCATTTTCAAAACAATAAAAGGTAATCTAAATATGGTCTAAATATGTTCTGTGTAGTACCCCTCTTTAAACACTGGACAGGGGCTTATGGTTCCTCAAGTGAAATTCACAGTAATTTTTTTTTCATATTAACTTTTATATAGAAAACAATATATGGAGGCTGATCACCTTTGGAGGTAACTAAGGGTTCTGTTAAGTAATATATTAATAAGTGTCATTTGTCAAGTTTCTGACTTAGGATTTTAACACATTTTACTGAATATGTTTGAGTTTGAGTATCTAACTCTAATTTTACTTAAATAACCAGACGTGTCTGTCCATTTTGAAGCTGTTTAGTTTGATTCAAATGCGATGATTTGAAAACAATGGCGTAATCAAGAACAGTGCTTATGGCCAAATCAGACCTGGAGATGTCTGCCTCCTGCGCCGCTCCAATATCACTTTTATACCGTCTTTTTACATATTTTTGTACTCATACATGTTAACACGCTTATTTTTACTCATAAATACTTGTTTTTAAGGCAACTAAACTTTAATTTGGTTTCTTTTTTAAATGCATTTTTCTGTTCAAACTAATATTCTGTGTTCTGTGTTACTTAATGACACTGTTGGCCTTCATACATAAAGTCTGTAAGATAAGGTTGGGGTTAGGTTTACGAAACTGTTTATTTTATTACAATAGACAGAGATAGAGCACAATGTAATTATTTTTAAACATACAAATATATTTTTACAGTGTTTTGTAAAACCACTACATGCACAGTGTATTTTTAAAGGTGCATCATGTAACCTTTCTGGTGGGTTTTCATTTTAGTACTTTACTTGGAACGTTTCACAGTATGGCATTAAGCTTGTCTATCCCCCAGCCAAGATACAGGTCAGATCTGTGCAGAGGTGAGATGTAAGAAGTCATATGTTTAAATGCAAGATGAACTGCGGTTTAATGCCATACTGTAGAACATTAGCAATGCAGTAAAATCTCTGGAGACAAGGAGATTGTGAAAAACCAGGCTCACACCAGATTGATTTGTGTGTCACTCTAAATTTAGTTGTACGTATTTATCGGTCTGAAACTTACATCAAGTTGAGATTAAAGCACAGACATCTTCCCTGTCCACCAATGCACAAAACAATTCCCTTTGCACAATTTTCACAAGCAAAATAGTCTGTATTGATGCTAAAATAGGCTGAAGCATGTCTGTTAAAATGGGCTGAAGTACGTCTGTTAAATGTCTGTTGATGTTGCCATATTTGTTTTGTTTCTCTTGAGCGTTTCGTCTTTGGTTTTCCCACAAACCTCAATGCTGCCAAGATGGATTCTTGTGCGGTGCAAAGTGTGCAAACAGAACCCCACACCAGAAAAGTTACATACTGCACCTTTAAACTGTTTTCCTTTCTTCAAATTAAACATAAGAGTTGCCCAATTCAGTTACAAAATCTACAAATCCAATCAAAAGTCCAGCTGTTTGGAATGAGCTTCCTTTTGTTACTCTTGCACTGCTCCTTGTTTTTACTTCACTGTGCGTTTGTTGTTGTTCTTGCTATTTATAAGAAATAGTTTGAGATTTGATAGAAAAGATGTGAGGGGAACAGGAGGGATTCCACTGTGCTCACTCCTCTTTATAAAGATTGTCTCTGAGATGCAGACGACACTTTCTCGCTCTAGACGCACACTGTTGGTCCAGTATAAGAGGACACATTTCTACTGAGTTTTAGGTTACTGCTGCTGCTCGTGTGCTACTGTTATGATCTGAGATTTGTACTTTTTAAATGTAGAGTTCTCTTTTATTTTGACTTGATGTATACATGTCTATATTGTGTTCTTCTTTCTTGGTGTGTTTGGGATCGAATGCAGCTTATTACAAGATTTTATATATATAATTATAATAATATAAGAACCTGTTTATTGTTTACTGTTTATTTACCGTTTACTTGTCAATAAACAAAACTATTTCTATGGAATTTCTAATCTTGCCAGAACAGTGTCGACACTGTTCTCTTTACATCGACTCAATTACCTCAATATTTTTTAGATTCAGAGCCAAGATACTTCCTCCCAAAAAAGGTTTACATCTTGATACAAACTGCTCTTCTTTCCTGGTTTGTTTGGCCCTACTAGTGATGCAGCTTTTTCACTTCTGATACTAATTCCGATACTAGTATTTATTATACAGTGCACCTTTAATGGACTTATACATTGTTTAACTTTTCTTATGAAGGATGCAACATCTGCTTGTCTCTATGGAGATGTTATTGCTTTGTCTGGAATTGTCCACAGTATGGCATTAAACTTATCTATTTCTGGGCATTAAAACACCTGTAGTTGAATAAATGCAAAATAAAGTGTAATGCTATACTGCGGAACATTTCAGGCAAAGCAATATGATTTCCATGGACACCAGCAGGAGGCGAACTCCACTCCAGAAAAGTTACATAGTGTACCTATAAGTGTAGCTACATTTGACTGCTCAAAGTAAGATTTTAATTCAAGTCATTTAGCCGGAGATTACTGTTTTGCAGTGTACTAGAAATACCATGGTTAATCAATCTCCCTTTATCTGGCTCTGAGGGGGGCAATATAAGCATTTTGAGCAATAAAATACAATAATAACAGAATAGCTCAAACAAAAGTCTCAGAGCAGCTAAACAAGTTGCATAATCAGACCCAGTGTCAGGGCAGTGAGAGGGGAGTAAAAGCTGTCAGGACAAAAGTGTCCCTGTGTTCTTTGTGTCCTGTGCTTTGTTTTTTTGGTCCAAGTGTTTCCTCTGCAACATATTCTGCCATATTTCATGTTACATTGTTGTAAAGAGTCTGTAGCATACCTAGCTCCATGCAGCTGAAATCACACATACTCCAATAGTCCTTAAGTCCTCCTTTGAGCTGTGCATGCTGCACTTCTTAGTTGGCCAAAATGTTAAGCTAAAAGTTTAAAATCAAAGTATTTTAAAACCCTAAATGATGCATCATATAGGACCTTTAATCTGATCTTGTTGCCTGCACAATGCTATTGTTGCTGTGTAAATGTGTGTATGTGTGTGTGTCGTATATGTTTTCATGTTATGGGATGGAGAGGTTTAGCCCAGGGGAAAACACTGTCATGGTCTTTGTGCATGCGGCGTGTAAACCTAACCCATGTTTTTGCATTGGAACTGTCTCTGAGGAAATGTATATGTGCCTCTTTAAACTGCAAAAAAACCTTCAGAATATCGAGACACTGTGGATTCTAATCCTGCCAATGTAGATGGATGGAGGCTATTTACTGCTTTTGGATGAAATTTCATCTTTATCTGGGATTTAACAGGATTGTCTTTCTCTTGTCTTTTTGCATCCGAACTGTAAAAAACAGAATAAACAATGCAGAAATGAAAAGTATCAGTTGCCTCCCCTGTATTGTCCAGGTGCCTTGCACAGAACATCCTGACCACATGTTTATCGGGGAATTAGGTTAAAAATTGTTTTGTTTTGTTTTTTTCTATCAGGGTGCAGTACTGATTAAAAATATATATACAACGTAATATTATTATTTTTGTATTATCTCATTGACAATATACAACAAATTTTTAAGCAACTCATTACAAATATGCTCAGTCGTGCCCTTCAGTGTCTTAGTTTAAGTGCAAGGAATGAACAAAAAGTGCAGTGGCTTTACAGTAAAAACACAAAAGTTCAGAAATGGACAGATTTATAGAGGTCGAGAGTGTGACGTCACATCTCAAAGAATTTTCAGTTAGAAACATGTTAAACCAATGGAGATTTTAAGATGCTAAATGCTAAAATTAGTGTTCATTCAAATGTTTTCTGATACTACAGAGTGATAGATGCATTTACCAGAAACGACCCAGGAGTTTATCAAGTTGTTCCATCACGCTTTTTGCTTAAATTCTGGAAGACCTGCATGGGAAATGAGAAAAAAAAAGACCTGGAATGTATATATTTTGTCTCCATACTTTGCTTTTTTCTGTATTATTGGATGTCAAATTAGTAGACTTTTACGGACACCTTTTAGAGCAATTGGGGTATTTAAAAACCTGCTCCACCAAAAAACGCAAAAATACACCTCTTGAAACTGCTTCACTCCTTGGTGCACCAGCAGATATTACAAACTTTCTGTGACAATCTCAACTGAACAAAAGGTAAAACAAACAAATTCAACTTCACGATCTTTATTTGACTGGATCTGAACGCTATGGGTGATGTCACACACACTTAGTCCACTTCTTTATACACTCTAGGGTGCACACTCAATTGTTGAACTGCTCAGCTCGTTTAGCGCCTCCTCCTTGCATGTAACCCAGTCAATCTATAAAACAGGCTCTACACTCTCTCAGCTGCTCCCCTGTAGTCTCCAGTAGTAGTGGTGGTGGTAAAGAATACTTACACAGCCTTTGCATCTCTTTACTTAACTGGGCTGAGGGCATTGAACCAAAATCACACTGTGGCCTGGTCCCACTGTGCCTCTGCACCTCCTGAAGGAAAGAAAAGGAAACGATGAGCATGTTACTGTAAGCACACAGCAGTAAGGACTGTGATTTGATGGCAGAAATTCTTAAAACAAGTCTGGAAATTATTTATAGACTGTGCAGGGCTTCTATCTATGACATCACAATCCTGGGAAATTTAAAAAAGTGTTTGGTGAGGCTCAGAGGCAAAATGCTTTTTACAGAGGATTACGAAAACCCGTGTGAATGACATGAAATGCAACTCCAGATATGTTTTTAATGAGGAAAACAAAACTCAAAAAAGTCAATTTTGGCTAATATATGTTCTTTAAGTGAATCAGAAAGAGTATGTTTTATTTTAACTATGATAAATTGTATGTGAAAGCTTCATGGGAGAGACACAGATTGTTTATGGTCTGGTTTGGAGCTCTTAAAAAGTGGATTTGGAACTTGTCTCCACTTATCCTTTTCATTCATTTATTTGTTTTGATTATTCATCCATCCATCCATCCATCCATCCATCCACACATATTTTTAGTGGTTATGGCAAAATATTTCAGTAGCAGTTCAGCTCCACTAACCCACAAGTTGGTAGTGTGATTGCTCTTACAGATTCACACTGTTGTTGTGTCCTTGGGCAAGACACATGACACACTTTGTCCCCAGCGTCATGAAGGTAGAAAAGTGTTTTACCATTCACCATTTACAAGTAGATGTTTACGTCACCTGTCCTCATGTTCCGATCATCTGCTTTTCCGTATTCCTGAGCTGCTATGGGCCTCCCTCTCCCTCAGCTCTTGTGCAGACACCTCATTAAAAGGCAGATTAGTGCAGTGTTCTCTGAAAATGGGGCCCACTACACCTGCGCAGGGCCCCGGCTCAAAGCGAGGCCCTGGGGAAGTTTAATCTCTCTCACCGGGAGGCAGCCACACACCAGCTAAACACAGACTAAACTACATACTACATGTTTTATCTCTTATTAATGTAGAGACTAAGACCAAATGAGACTGAAATGTGGGGATTGGCGCTCCCTAGTGGCTAAAATTTTGTTGGAGGACAGGTCAGAATGAATTATTTGCTGTTTAACTGTCAGATTGCAGATTTGTTGACCTGGTTTACTTGTTTCAAAGATGTGATTGTTGTCAGTTGTGTCAATTTTAAGCCATAAAATTAATATGGCAATTTTGTGGAGCTGATCCCAAACAAGTAATGACAAGGTTCAGCGTTTGTGGATCTTAAATTTGGAGATTAAAAGCAACATCAGAGTGCAGTGTGGCCGCCTCTGCCGTTTCAAAGTGCCTCTGACCTGGTCTTTTTCCCTCCTCTCCTCTTGTCTCCTCTCCTCCCTCCTCCTTCCTTCCGGTCTTTTGTCTTGCGTTCTGTGTGTGAGGAGTGTTTCTTGAGGAGGTGAAGGTTGAGCTTTGCCTCAGACTCATCCCAGTGCAGGTCCCGTCTCTGCCTTGAGGACATGTGGACGAGGTAAATGTCTCATATACATTTGTATGAAACATGCAGCACTGTGTCTGTGCTCTCTGCCTAATGCTTTTATGTCTCTAGGATCTGGAGGCTATCTCTGCCACACACATGGAGCTATGAATAGAGCTTATGCAGATGATGTCACAACATTTTTCCCACTGAGTAATGAAATGCTCTTAAAACACATCGAAAATATGAGAGAGGAGCTATAGCAAATCTACAAGTCTACAACTTCACCCCATTAGTCTCACCTGTCCAGCCAGGAACCACACGCTTTACAAAACTTTACAAAGATGGTATCACATAAGGACCATATCCTGTGTACCTGATTCCAGATAGGTGTGATTGACAGGTGGGTGAACCAATCAGAGAGATGCATGCTCTGTTTGTGTCAAAACAAACATAGCGGTTTACATGTAAGAAAGGAAAAAAACACAACCCAGAGCACTGAGAAAGAGCAGATTTCTGTAGAATCAATAATCAAAGCACCAAACTAATTTATCTCAGGTATAAGAAGTTTTATTTTGTTCTGAATGATACAAGAGAGCGAGAGGAGATGTGTTCTGCATTTGAGAGACACGTGATACAAACCGCCTGTGCTCAGGCTGTGCTCAGGCTGTCCCAAGTTAGGATGGAGGTTTGTCACAGTCTGTGGTCCAATTAAAGGCTCTTCAGGATTTAAACAGAATATGTAAGGGACTGGGTGATCATGCAAACCATTAGCTAACGAGCAAGTGGTCCAGTTGGAGAAACAATGGAGAAACTACTTTTAGCTTTAATTTTGCCATAGCAAGTTGATCTGTGCAAAAACAATAGCCCCACTGCCCAAAAAGTAGACAAAAAAGCAAAGAAACAAATTTTGTCTTTTATTCTGCCTGCCCACAGTTTTAATACAGGGGCGGTCAGGTGTTATAACTGTTAAAACATGTTATATTTTCATCAGAATGACAGAAATTGAACTTTTTAATTGCAATTTTACAAACTAGAAACAATGCCCACTTTGAAAATCCAACCAGTCACAGCGCAGTTGTCTGACAGTCGTGTATCATTAAGACAAAGTGAAGTCTACAACCAATCCTCTGTAAAAAACACATTTGCTTTTCCTCTTTTCCTCTCCACCTGAAGAGACCTCCTCAGATCACAAGTCTGTCATTACTATTCCAGTGTGTGTGCTGCTGTTTGGGGAGCACTCACACAAACGCACATAACTCTGAAACATCCACAGGTCTGAACTCAAGCTCACTTCAGTCATACGTTTGGCACCAAAAGTGAAAGTGCATATAACAGGATAGACTACTAATCTCACTAACACGTCCTTCACACGACTAACATGAATATATTAAAGATTATACTAAAAATCATACCCAGTTTTCTCATCTAGCTCACACAATAGTACATTATTATCCCACAAAACCTGCTGCAACTTAAATGAATGTTTAAACTGTCAGAAAAATGTGTTTCTTTAAAGTGAATGATGCAGTCCTTGTATTGGACTGTTGTCTAAAGGCAAAGATCTCGACTTACCGGTCAATCTACATTCCTCCCCTCACCTGTGGTTATGAGCTCTGGATGACGACAAGATCACACACACAGGCGTAAATAAGTCTCCTCCGCAGGTCTGCAGGGTCTTATAAGGACAGGATGAGGAGACCAGTCACCCGGGCAGAGCTCAGAGTAGAGTCGCTGTTCCTCCATGTCGAGAGGAGCCAGCTGAAGTGGCTCAGGCATCTATTCCAGATGCCCCCTGGACATCTCCCGGGGAAGATGTTCCAGGCACGTCCCACCCAAGTCTGGGCCTCTCTGCTCAGACTGCTGCTTCCGTGAGAAAATGGATGGACAGAGAGGGTTTCCTCTTTGGAGCTCAGAACTACCTCCTGTCATTTACCTTTTCAACTTTTCTAATGAATGCCACGTTTTTGTCTCCATGGAAATGTTATTGCAATGTACCATGGTATAACATTAAACTTATGTATCTTGTATTGCATGTATGGAGAAGTTTGTATTACTATAATACTTACTGTGAACTCCACAGAGCCGACATAACATGGCCTGGTAGCATCACCTCCATGGCAATTGATACGTTTAATGCCATATTATGCAAAATTCCAGGTAAAACAATAACCTCTCCATGGAGACAAGCAGATGCAAACACTTTAAAGTGTCAGAGAAATGTGTTGTGTCGTCTACACTGTCACTGAATAAAATGTGTTCCTCCTTTAAGTCTTGACACTGTAGTTGAACATCAGCATCAAGAATATGAATGAAAGAAAAAGTGTTATATTTTGTGCTTGTCAGTAGAGGGCGCTGTAAAGCAAGAATCACATGTGTCATTGCAATGAACCATCTCATCGAAACTAAGAGGTGAGTCAGGGAGCCAAAATATACTCTATATTACTTCCAAATAGAGTTGTCAAAATATAAAAAATCACAAACTAATCAAACTAGTATCAAAAGTAGATACTGATTTGAGCAAGTACTGATACTAAAAAAAGTCACATTCACAGGACAGAAATGAACCTTTCCTGAACAGTTTTAGAATGATTTTGAGCTGTATCAGAATGATTATAAGACACATAGACTCGTATAACCCATGAACCACTATGGAAGCTACCTGGACGACTGAGGGATTACACAGATATAAGGCCACATGGGAACAGAAAAGAAAGTATTACCATTTACTGTTGAAAATCTGATTCTATTGTCTAAATAAAGAGTGTTTTTATTATCATTATGGTATCAAAAACAGAATCAAAATCGGTATTGAAATTTTAGTAGCATGACAATACTACTTTCAGAAGACCTTTACCTCCATTCAAACACACAATGATGTATATAAGGCTCGTCCCATTTCAAATTTGTCAAATTTTATTCAAACCAAAGTATTGTACAGTAAGTATTAACACATTTTAAATATTTTTGGCATTGAATGAGCATTAGACAGCAGTGAAAAGACCCCAGCTGCAACACTGCCCTATCAAAAGGAGTTACAAATGTCAGCTTCCATTTTCAGATTTCTTCAAAAAAAGTGCAACAGACCAGTACACAATCATATAAATATATAATAAATAATACAAGTAAAGACCTGCCTGTGGACTCCTTTACACTGCATTCTCATTTCCTGCCCATACTGCGCTTTTTTCTAACTTTTTAAAATACTTGCCGTTGGTATATTTCATGATTAATAGCTGGAGGTGGGTAGAGTAGCCAAAAATAGTACTCGAGTAAGAGTAATGGTACTTCAAAATAATATTAGTAGAAAGTAGTGGTCCAAGAAATTACTGGAAAAACTACTACTCTAGAAAGAGTAACTGAAAGAGTAACTATCAGGGCATGCCATCTGATTTATAATTTGAAGGGAATACAATTTGAAGGACAAAATGTAAAATAATGCACAAAATTTTGTATTTACATAGAATAGAAACAAAAATGAAAACTAAATCATATCTGAAGGAGATGTGCAAAAAACACAAATGTTCAAATTATTTCAACATAAAGCTTTTGTGACTTAGGAACCACAACTTAAGACAAAGTAAGAGTACCGTTATTTCAATAATAATATTACTCAAGTAAGAGTAAAAGCATGCTGCTAGAAAAGTACTCTGAAAAGTATAATTTCTTTAAGACGTTACCCAAATAACTGAGTACTACCCACCTCTGTTTACAACTCAAAATAAAACATTGAGTTCCATATACATTGCATAGAAGTTAGCTACACAGCTATGACAGCTTTTGAATCTCTCTAACCTGCCCTCGCTCTGACTGGTCAGAGCAGTCACATGGCAAAAAGGGTTATTGTTACTGCAGAGCCACCCGATGTAACTAAGTACTAAAGAGTTAGTTCCTCCAGATAGACATAAGGCAGCGTCCACCAGTAATCTGAGCAGAACTGAAGAAGTGGCTTGGATGAGCAGCGTAAGGTCTTCACTCCTACAACTTTTTATCCAATTGACAGAATTGAATTTTTCTTTTACTAGATGCTAAGTGCTAAACTGGCTACACGTGTCACTGTCCCTGGCCCATTAATCTGACAGCCATATTTGAACCCCAGGACTTGGTGTTAAAGGTCCAATTGACCTTATACTGTCCCGCCCACTTTTGCCTCTAAATGCAGCTAAACTACAGTCTTTGTGGTGTAACTTTCAGCTAAGTTCATTTTAATTTGAATTAAGAATTTGAGAAAGGTTTTGCTGCTAATCTGTAATATCAACTAGGCTAATTTGTGTAAAATGTTCATGTGCTCCAACAGTGCATTGATTCTTTAAAACGGCTCTGTAGTCTGTAAAACTGATTTGCTGTCAGGATTGGCAGCCTCATGCAAAATAATACAACCCAAACTCTGCATTGTTGAGCAGTCTAGATCTCCAAAGTTCAAAATAATCTGTTCCACCTTGTGATGTCATTAAGTGGCAGTGGCAGTTTTAAAGATAACAGCTATTTGTAGCCTAATTTGATCTGTTATAAACTGCAACACTAGAATAACCACATATTTTTCCCCTTCTAAAATATTTTAGTTTTACTTTTTGTTCAGTTGAGATTGCCACAGAAAGTCTGCAATATCTTCTGATGACATTAGGCAATCCCAGGGCTGAAAGTATCCAAATGATTCTAATGAAGGTGTATGGAGTTTAAAAACACAGTGGAGCACTTCCTGTATTATCACATGACATCACAAGGTGGAACAGTGCTTCATTTTGAGAGTAGAACTCGGCCTAAATGTGCAGGGTTTGTGTGTTAAACATGTATATTTTTGATGAGGAAACAACATTACAACACATAAGCAGCATAATATGGGCCCTTTAAGGTGTATGGACTTCCTGGATAACCGTCTGATGATGTCATAAAGTGGACCAGGCCGTATTGGGCGGTCAAAAATGTGATGGCGTAAATATGCAAAAAGTCTGATTAAAGGTACACTATCTAACTTTTCTAATGGAGGGTCTGTTGCTTGCTTGCCTCATGGAAATAGGATCACTCTGTCTAGAAATTTCCAAAGTAAGGCATTAAAATTAATATAATTTCAGGAGTTTCCAATGCCAAATGGGGGAAAATGTGATGTTTAGAAAAGCATTATCTACTCTTCCTAGTCATTTTTTGGAAGCTAAATGTAAACTAAGTGCATTTTCAGCTTTCTAGTCAAAAACATACCTATATCCAAGTTTGTGATGCTTTCTGTGGCCTCTGCAATTTCTAGTAGTTGGTGACATCACAAAAGACTACCCTGATTAGAGTTACAAACACTTGATGGCAGGGGCAAATTTTGAAGTGTGGATACCTGTTAGACCAATCACATTGCTCTTCATATGTCCAGACCTCGCCCCCTTCACTCTCCTCTTTAGTCCTCCAGCTACTGCCCAGTTTTTCAGCTCTATTTGAAATGAGGCTGTGGGCAGAGTTTAGGTGTTTAGTCCCACTTTAAGACGCTTCGTGAATCATTCCATGTAAACCAACATGTCCAGAGACAAAAGATTCCAGAGCCTCCACCTAAAAACTCAGATAGTGCCCCTTTAAGGTGTGTGACTTGAAAGCAGACCTATTGTGCTTGTGTCTGCCATACTGTTCTAATCTATGACATCCGTAGATCATAATTTGCACATTTTAAATAAGTAAAGATGAATACAACTTAAGGTAGGTTTTTGATGCCGAAACAACATTATAACACGGTTCAAATCTTTCAAGTCAGTTATAGGATCTTGTCTTTAAGTTTAATCAGTAGATGAGTCAGTCTTGTGGCCACAGGTGGGCACTGCATTAGTCTGGTAGGAAGACGGGGTTATCTTGTGCCAGTTCCTGTTCAGAGCTACTCCCCCTCTCACTCTGATCAGTGGAGGGTGGAGTCTGCTGCGTAGTCTTTGGTCCTGTAGGTACTTCTTCAGATCCAGTCTCAGACACATTCACGCTACTCTCCTCTGAGCTTGTGCATGTGTTCTTTTCTTTAGGTACCTGCCAAAGCAATAACAATTAACATAATGATAATCAAATAAATCAAGCCGGAGGAGCACTGAACAAAGGGTTTGTAGTGCAATATCTGCTCACTACAGAACACACTGTTCCTGTGCCCTTGGGCTGGGGTTTTAGTTTGAACAACACAAAGTAGCAAAATCTAAAAATTCATTCATCTCAGTAATGTACACAGACAGTACATAGACAATATATTTAACAGCTCAAAAATGTTATGTAGCTGAATATAGAACTTGTTTTTATGGGGAAAAACTCCAGGAACAACACATTTCTCTCTGCTTAAAATCTGCACCTCGCACTTTGACTGGTTTAAAATACACAGCAATGTCATTCTGTCTAAAGTCCTTTGCAGTTTTGTGCAGGACAGATACTCCATTCCTCCTTTTAGTTTCGTTGAGAGGACACACACACAGACCATCCGCTGGAGCATAAACTGGGAGTTATTATGACATTACAACACACACAAGAGATGCCTACAAGCACAGAGGGAAAGAAGAAAGAAGAAGGAAAATGCACTCTCATCCTGTGGATACCTTACACTGGCCCTCAACAGACTGAAAAGAGCCAAAAGAGCAGGACAAAAGGAAAATGGAACCCAGAGGAATGGGAGACTATCCCATATGTGTCTGGGCTGGATTTTTAGTCAGCATGAGTAAATGAATATGTGTATTATAAACCAGTTCATATTCTCAGACAGAAACTGGTTCATGAAGGACAGGACGCCAACTCAAAAACAGAATAATGTGGTATATTATTGACTGTAGCACAGAAGGCTGTAAGGCACAGTACATCAGGGAAACCAAACCACTGCACAAAAGACAGTATCAGTAAAAGCACAGCGGGCACTCAAATTCTGGTTTACAGTCGGCTGTACACCTTCATCTTAAAACAACAAACCACTCAAAGGAAGGCAGTGAGCTGCAGATTTTTAGCAGGGAGAAGAGTTGAAAAAGCTGTGTAGGAAGCCATTATTCTATTATTAATCTGCCCTCTGTTTACAGCTGCATCCTCACATCTGGACCAAGTGAGATGTCAAGCCAATCAAATGCTAATGAGGTAATTATTAGTGGTGAAGTAGAGGCAGGCAGATCACAGGAGAGTTGCAACGACCCATATTGAGGCTAGCATGTAAACAAGGGCCGTTTCACTTTCATCTCCTTCCATTAGGGCAGGACTTATTTATTAATTAAGATGTTATTGCTTTACATGCCACAATATCACTTAGGCACAGTGCACATTTAGTGTAGCTCGATAGACATAGCCAAAAAACAGAAACTGTAAACAACAGATGTGTTAGTTTCATTGTAGTTAGCTCCTCCCTTCAGATAGATATAAGGCAGTGTCCACCAGAAATCTGACCTGAACTGAACAAGCGGATGGATGAGGAACAAAATGTCTTTAAACGTTGTGTCCAGTTGAATATATCTTTTACTATAGATCATACCTGGACTGAGGGATTACAGACATGCCAGAATATGACGTAAAACATATTTATTTCCATGAAGACAAACATATGATGCCCCCAGGCCAAGTTACAGGTCAGATCTGTGGAGAGGTGACCCCACTCACAGTAACAATGTCTGTTTTTTACATTGTATGTATTTCTGAGCATACACCTGTAATAGTAAATGCAAAACAGACAGACGGCATACTATGAAACATTCCAAGCAAAGCGATAACATCTCCATGGAGACGAGCAAGTGGATCTTTATCAAGAAAAGTTACAGTGTACCTTTATGTATGACACGCATCGAGTTTGTCAAAAGCAGATACATGCACAACCCACAGCCCGTTCTCCAAAACACACAGAAAACAGAGGCATGCATAGCAGACAGGAAACAGCACACTTCAAACAGGAAACATGATGCAGACTTAATATCTACTCAGCTTTCAAAGTCTACTCGAGTACACACAATGAGGACGAAGCAAAATATACAATCTGTTTTCATGTTTAAAATGTGCAAGTTTAGAGGTGTATATTCTTCTTTGTATTTGAGGAACACTTCTCTTGCCCCAGTTCAGATATATTGTATAAGCAGTTCTTGAGATCAAAATCAGTCTGTCTGTATCTAATTATAAAGGATTTTACTGTCCGATCATCAGGAAGTGTGCAGGAAGTGTTATCATGCTAATGGTTGTTACTTCTACTGTGGGTCTAGTAAATAGCAGAAATTATCAGGTTAAACATTTATAAATTTATCTTTCGGTTATGTCAGGGCAAAGTACAATGTGATCAATAGAGAAAACAGGCCCTTGCCCCCATCTGAGAGTCATCATCACAGACTAGAATTTGGAAAAAAACAACAATTATTTTTAATGGGCAAGTTAGGGGCGTTTCAGATTAGATTTCTACTGTTTGAATAAATGCAGTTATTACATTTCAAATATTTTTACAAGTGATCAGTAGTTAGGAATATTTATTTTATGTGAAGTGATTCTAAATAGCTTTGTTTTATCAAAATGCTCTGTCATGTAGTGGTATTTTTCAAGTTAACAGTTTTTTTGCCTTTAGTTCAGTAGAGACTGGAAATTCCCGGGGTTGAAATGATGCAAATGATTCTAGTGAAGGTGAATGGAGTTAAAAAAAAAACTACACTACACCTTTTGTATTATCACGTGCCGTCACAGGAAAGGACAGAATATTTTCTGTTTGAGAGAAGAACTTAGCCTAAACATGCATGGTGTATTAAACGTGCGTGAAGGAAATGCACCTGCAAGTATGTTCTTGATGAGGAAATGACATTCTAACATAGATCAGAAAATAGCATAATATGGGCCCTTTTCAGCTGATTTCACAGGCTGAGTAGATATTATACGTGCCACTTCACACAGGAAACAGGAAACAGGGCACACAGAAGCGATTGATCGTCTCACCTCTGAAGAGTGCAGAGCAGCACTTAGTTGTTAGGGCACTTCACCATTTGACAGAGAAACATCACAAAGTCAAGATCAGAAAGGCCACAGAGTCAAGTGCACAGTAACTGGTGCTTTAGTAATACAAGTGAATGTATACTAGAGAGAGAAGGTAAGTGAGGGACGTCACCAGGGCTACAGTAGAAGTATCAGTCCAGTCTCTTTATATGAAGTGCATAAAAACGGCTCTGTCAGGGAGACACCCCCCCCAGGTGTTTCTGATTACAATCACCTGGCTGGAGGGGTGGAGTTTGAAGTGTCAATACCCGTCACACTGTTTTTATACCTCCAGACCCCACCCCTCCTCCCTTCTCACTTTTCCCTTTAGTCCTCCAGATACTACCCAGTTTAGAAGCTCGAGTTCAAATGTGGTTGTGGGCGGATTTTAGGTGTTTAATCACACTTTAAATAAATTATAAGGTTCTATATTACACAAAACTGGCTCATGTGAGCCTTTAGCCATGTTGTAATGCTTTTACTTCCTCAAAAACATAGCTGGAGTTCTGTTTTGTTTCATTCACACATGTTTGAGTAAACCTGGATTATAGCTGTCTGTCTCCCCAAAGCTCAAAATGCTCTGTTTCACGTTATGATGTCATTGTGTAATTGTGGTCAAATGGTAGTTTTACGGTTAACAGCCACTTTATGTCGCAAATGAACTGCTTTACTCTTCAGTGCTCTAGAATAACCTTAGCTTGTTGCTTTTATTACTGAATATTATTGTTTTACCTTTTGTTCAGTTTAGATTGTCAATTGAAAGTCTCTAATATCTGCTGGTGCACTGAGGAGTGAAGCAGTTTCAATGAGGCTAAAATAATAGTCGTAACTTCAAAGCTAGGCAAATTCAGGACTGAAATGGTAAAAATTATTCTAGCGAGGGTGAATGAAGTTTAAAAACACAGTGAATGACATCACTAGGAGGAACAGAGTATTTTCTGTTCTCAGTCTAAATATGCAGGGTTTTTGTGTTAAACATGTGTGAATGAAACACAACACAATTCCAGGTATGTTTCAGAAAACAGTGTAATATAGGCCCTTTAACCATCAATATTTCAACAGGAGAACTAACATCGGTGCAGTGTGGACAGTGTGGGTGCTCAGGCTCACCTGTAGGGGCTGGCTCTCTGACGGCTCCTCCCTCCTGCCCTGGCGCATCATCTCTTTGATCTGCACCACGGCAAAGGCAATGGTGACCCAGGGACAGCCCGAGACCCCCCAGGCTGGCATCCACGGGTCCTCTTGCTCCTCCTGGTGCTTGGTCTTCTTCACGGGGAGCACTGGGGTGGAGCTGCCCGATAAACTCCCACTCTGCACCAGGTCAATGGTGGCGATGGGCACCGGGCTGGAGGGAACAGGAATGTTCTCTGCCAGTATTTGGCTTTCTGAGAAAGTCCAGGAAAAACATGTGTTTATATGTTAATACTATGTAGTGACATCATGCTGGGGGTGTTCTGCATGCATGTCTATAGCAGAATGTTCAGCAGTTACCATAGTGACAATAAAAAGTACAAAATAGATTTAAAGAACACATTTTCAGTAGCCTGTGATCAACACAAGCGTCCGTGGTTCTGTTTAGATGTTTGATTTTAAACAAAAAGGTGAGAGTGACTGTTTACTAATGCGAGCTAGCTGGTGACTGTAATGTTATGTGAGAAAGACCTGTTCAACAGCACAAATCAGCTCACGTGTTGTAGTTCCAGCTATTGCGATAAAACAAAGCTTCAGACAGAGCAGCCCTTTCATTCTAAACACAGATGATAAAACCATGTTTACTTTAAACAGCACTAACTAAGGTCACATGCATATGGTGTGTAAAAGTAAGGCTACACTGTCAAATCCAAGTCACAGGTAGGGTTGGGTAACTTTTTTTTTCTTCCATCCATCCATCCATTTTCTTCCGCTTATCCGGGGCCGGGTCGCGGGGGCAGCAGTCTAAGCAGGGACTCCCAGACTTCCCTCACCCCGGACACGTCCTCCAGCTCCTCCGGTGGGACCCCAAGGCGTTCCCAGGCCAGCCGAGAGACATAGTCCCTCCAGCGTGTCCTGGGTCTTCCCCGGGGCCTCCTCCCGGTGGGACATGCCCAGAACACCTCCCTAGGGAGGCGTCCAGGAGGCATCCTGAGCAGATGCCCGAGCCACCTCAGCTGGTTCCTCTCAACGTGTAGGAGCAGCGGCTCTACTCCGAGCTCCTCCCGTGTGACCGAGCTCCTCACCCTATCCCTAAGGGTGCGCCCGGCCACTCTGCGGAGGAAGCCCATTTCAGCCGCTTGTATCCGCGATCTTGTCCTTTCAGTCATTACCCAAAGCTCATGACCATAGGTGAGGGTAGGAACGTAGATTGACCGGTAAATCGAGAGCTTCGCCTTCCGGCTCAGCTCCTTCTTTACCACAACGGACCGATACAGCGACCGCATCACTGCAGACGCTGCACCGATCCGCCTGTCAATCTCCCGCTCCATCCTTCCCTCACTCGTGAACAAGACCCCAAGATACTTGAACTCCTCCACTTGGGGCAGAGACTCACCACCCACCCGGAGAGAGCAAACCACCTTTTTCCGGTCGAGAACCATGGCCTCGGATTTGGAGGAGCTGATTCTCATCCCAGCCGCTTCACACTCGGCTGCAAACCGCCCCAGTGCCTGCTGCAGGTCCTGGCTCGAAGAAGCCATCAGGACAACATCATCTGCAAACAGCAGAGATGAAATCCTGTGGTTCCCAAACCAGGCCCCCTCCGGCCCCTGACTGCGCCTAGAAATTCTGTCCATAAATATAATGAACAGAACCGGTGACAAAGGGCAGCCCTGGCGGAGTCCAACATGCACTGGGAACAGGTCTGACTTACTGCCGGCAATGCGAACACAGCTCCTGCTCCGGTCATACAGGGACCGGACAGCCCTTAGCAAAGAGCCCCGGACCCCATACTCCCAGAGCACCCCCCAAAGGACACCACGAGGGACACGGTCGAATGCCTTCTCCAGATCCACAAAACACATGTGGACTGGTTGGGCATACTCCCATGAGCCCTCGAGGACCCGATGGAGAGTATAGAGCTGGTCCAGTGTTCCACGACCAGGACGAAAACCACACTGCTCCTCCTGAATCCGAGGTTCGACTATCGGTCGGATTCTCCTCTCCAGCACCCTGGAATAGACCTTACCGGGAAGGCTGAGGAGTGTGATTCCCCTGTAATTGGAACACACCCTCCGGTCCCCCTTTTTATACAGAGGGACCACCACCCCGGTCTGCCATTCCACAGGTACTGTCCCCGACCGCCACGCGATGTTGCAGAGACGTGTCAGCCAAGACAGTCCCACAACATCCAGAGACTTGAGGTACTCAGGACGGATCTCATTCACCCCCGGAGCCTTGCCACCGAGGAGCTTGCCAACCACCTCAGTGACTTCAGCCAGGGTGATGGACGAGTCCGCCTCTGGGTCCCCAGTTTCTGCTTCCTCCTCGGAAGACGTGACAGTGGGATTGAGGAGATCCTCAAAGTATTCCTTCCACCGCCCGACAACATCCCCAGTCGAGGTCAGCAGCTCTCCACCCGCACTGTAAACAGTGTTGGTGAAGCACTGCTTTCCCCTCCTGAGGCGTCGGACGGTTTGCCAGAATCTCTTTGAGGCCGTCCGATAGTCCTCCTCCATGGCCTCCCCGAACTCCTCCCAACCCCGAGTTTTTGCCTCTGTGACTGCCCGAGCCGCGGCAAGCTTGGCCTGCCGGTACTCATCAGCTGCCTCAGGAGTCCCACGAGCCAACAAGGCTCGATAGGACTCCTTCTTCAGCTTGACGGCATCCCTTACTTCCGGTGTCCACCACCGGGTTCGGGGATTGCCGCCGCGACAAGCACCACAGACCTTACGACCACAGCTACGAGCAGCCGCATCAACAATAGAGGTGGAGAACATGGCCCACTCGGAGTCCATGTCTCCAACCTCCCCCGGGATCAGGGAGAAGCTCTCCCGGAGGTGGGAGTTGAAGACCCCCCTGACAGAGGGCTCCGCCAGACGTTCCCAGCAGACCCTCACAATACGCTTGGGCCTGCCAGGTCTGTCCGGCTTCCTCCTCCGCCAGCGGATCCAACTCACCACCAGGTGGTGATCAGTTGACAGCTCAGCCCCTCTCTTCACCCGAGTGTCCAAGACACGCGGTCGGAGGTCAGATGACACGACAACAAAGTCGATCATCGACCTCCGACCTAGAGTGTCCTGGTGCCACGTGCACCGATGGACACCCTTGTGCTCGAACATGGTGTTTGTTATGGACAAGCTGTGACTAGCACAGAAGTCCAATAACAAAACACCGCTCGGGTTCAGATCGGGGAGGCCGTTCCTCCCAATCACGCCCCTCCAAGTGTCACTGTCGTTACCCACATGGGCGTTGAAGTCCCCCAGGAGAACAACGGAGTCCCCGGTTGGTGCACTGTCTAGTACCCCTCCCAGGGACTCCAAGAAGGCCGGGTACTCTGCACTGCTGTTTGGCCCGTAGGCCGACACAACAGTGAGAGACCTGTCCCCGACCCGAAGGCGCAGGGACGCGACCCTCTCGTTCACCGGAGTGAACCCCAACACGCAGCGGCTGAGCTGTGGGGCAATGAGCAAGCCCACACCAGCTCGCCGCCGCTCCCCGCGGGCAACGCCAGAGAAATGGAGAGTCCAACCCCTCTCAAGAAGATGGGTTCCAGAGCCCAAGCTGTGCGTGGAGGTGAGGCCGACTATATCTAGCCGGTAACGCTCAACCTCCCGCACAAGCTCAGGCTCCTTCCCCCCCAGCGAGGTGACATTCCATGTCCCTAGAGCTAGTCTCCATGTCCGGAGATCCGGTCGTCTCTCCGCACCCGCCCCTCATGGCTCCTCCCGCAGGTGGTGGGTCCACGGGAGGACGGCCCCATGTCGTTTCTTCGGGCTGGGCCCGACCGGGCCCCGTGGGGAAAGGCCCGGCCACCAGGCGCTCGCTGCCGAGCACCCACCCCAGGCCTGGCTCCAGGGTGGGGCCCCGGTAACGCCAGTCCGGGCGACGTAACTGGCCTTGATCTTTTCTTCCATTACTGGTATTTAAAGTGATAGTATGTAACTTTTTGGACGTGGAAATGAGATGCAAGCCTGCTCACGGTAAGGTTGCACGTTTTTCTTTGCATTTTAGTGCAATAAAAACATCTATAATTAAAAAAACATGCTTTTATTTTAGTCATTTTTTTGGCAAAAAAGTCACATACTTTAAAGGTGCAATATATAACTTCTGGTAGGGGGGCTGACCTTGTTTACATAGAGTTAACACAAGGATCGCTTGCGCAATACGCGTGTGCTATGTTCAGCCTGAACGTACCTTTAGAGTGAGCAGGCTTGCTTCTCCACAGATAAGATCTGTAACATGGCCCTGCGGCAACACCTGCTTGTCTAATCTAACAGCAAAGAGTGCAGCTGTTTAGGTATTATAATCATCAGTTTATTAATTGTCTCTGTGTCTCCATGGGGGCTTGTTCTGAGTTTACACCTCTACGAACATGTTCTGAAAAGCATGGGATGGATTAGTTTAGCAGATTTATGTCTATCTCAAGTTATTTTTTTTGGATATGTTTAAAACATAGACTGTATATATAAGTGGACATGGCTAACCGCTGCGTTCCAAACAAGAAGTGAGCCTGGGTGTGCTTCCAGTTCCATCAACATCCAATTCACTTTCTACTGAAAAATTGTCGCCCCTCTCTCTGTAACTGCTGTTGTCAGGTTCGTCATTTTGGTCTTAAAATCTCTGCTTTAACCGCTCTATATAATCCTAGTGTTTTCATTTTGCCATTTTGTCCCTAAATCAAGATATGCACATTAATAATAGACCAATCAGGTGCCTTCTTTCACCGAGGTCGCTCCCGCTAGCATTAGCAAGAGCGTTGACAGTGTTGTTAAGCGCCCGCTCCCTGCTAAATCAGCGGTGCAAGTGGAAAGGGGCATTACCTTCAACAGCCCCATTTCACATAGTTTTTTTGGTTGCTATGATCCTCGTAGTCAGAATTCTAAATATGGAACTCGGGAACTGGGCTCCAAATTACTGCTAGCCTCGATGAGCATCATTTGACAAAGTCGAAAGCTCACACACTCACTTAGTCCACTTCTTTACACAGTCTGTGGTTTAAAATGTGCGATGTGATTAACCCAAGCTTGTGTGTACAAATGGAGCAGTCTGACCTTTCTCCTCCGACTCTTGGGTCATGTACTGGATGAAGGCGAATATGAGGAGGATGACTAGGGATGCCATGCCAATGCCTCGAAATGTCGCTGCAGCACCTGGACAACAAACAGAACGGCTCTTTATTTACCACAATCCAAAAATGAAATGTTGACTTTTTCCAAAAAAATATATGATGTTATTCAAAATGCATAAAAGCTGTACTATGTAACTTGTCTGATGGAAGGTCTACCACCTGCTTGTCTCCATGGAGATTTATTGCTTTGCCTAGAATGTTGCATATTATAGCATTAAAATGATCAATCTACTCTAGAACATTCTAGGCAAAGCAATAACATCTCCATGGAGACGAGCAGATGGCTGACCTGCATAACACACCTTAAGAAGAACACACAAACAACTTTGATTTAAAATTTCATAAACAATATCCATCTCTGATACAAGACATGTCAAATCAAATATAGCTTTTACTGATAACAATTGTTTATGATATCATTTCATGTTTTGCTTATCAAGATGATTATCCAATCAGGAAGCAGAATAAGCTGCTGCACATGAGTCTCTCATTTGAGTTGCCAGTTTCAATTCCCAACCCCCCGCACCTGCAGCCACACAGTGTCCAAAGTAGTGTCGTCATGATACTAAAATTTAAACTCTATTTCAATACTAAGGAATTCACTCAAAACTAGATACTGATTATGATACCAAAATTCTTTATCTTAGCATGTGGTCTTATATTTGTTCTAAAACTCAAAATCAAACTAAAACTGTTCAAATCAAATGTTGTCCTGTGAATGTGACTTTTTTATCCATTCCTGCTCAAATGAGTACCTAGAATATTAGTTTTAGTATCGATTAGCAACCGATTTTCGATACTTTTGACATGCCAAGTCCAAAGTGTTGACCTAAACTGAAATGTACATTACCAAAGTAGCTGACGAAGACTCCCCCGATCATGGCTCCACAGCCTCGGCCTAGCCCCAGGTGCAGGCCCTGGAGGATGCCCTGGGCAGAGGTGCGGAGGGCGGGGGGCACGGCGGCGCTCAGGAAGGAGATGCAGGCTGCCCACACGGAGGCATGGGTCACTCCTGCAACATAGAGTCAATACAACTCAGACTCATGACACTGGCCAAATACTGTCACAACTGATACTTTGCAGTGACATTACTCGAAGGGGGGTGGTCGGCGTGTATGTCTATAGAGGAATGTTCGACAGTTACCATGGTGACATTTTCAGTGTTTGTGACTGAAAAACTGTTGGCTAATGCTAGTTAGCTTGTGACTGTAATGTTATTTGACAGGGACTTGTCAGTTCACCTGTTGTCGTTCCAGTGGAGTCAGTTCTCTGTAGTCAGATTGCGTTTAAACAAATCTCAAATTAAAGTCTAACTTGAGTAACAGAGCTTCAGACAGAGCAGTGTACTTAAACTTTACAGAAGGATTTGTTCATATCCATATAAGGAAAATATGTGAAACTTCAAAATGCACCCGGGCAACTTTAAAAACATGTGGAACTCATTCTATTGAAGCTGCAAAAGTTAAATCCTATGATCCTGCAACATGTCTCATATTGGATTTCAACATGGTCAAAAACAAACCAAACTGAACTGAAGCTGTTGGAATCAATAGATAATTAATATAAACTATTCAGGAAAGGTTATCAATACTAAAGAAGTGAATGTGACTTCTTTAGTATCAATACCTGCTCAAGTGAGTATCGATACTAGTTTTAGAATCAATTAGTATCTGATGTTCAATACTTTTGACAACCCTTATTAAAAAAAACAGATGCACACAGACACATGTATTTTATGTTGATAGCTGAAATTGTAACGTTCTATATGTGCCTTCATAACTGAAAAACATCTCATATCCCTTTTATAGAATACTATTTAAAATGTGTGTTTGTTTCTGTGAAACTATTTATTTATAGATAACTTAATTTTAACATGAACTAGTTGCTGCTATATCTGCACTGGTAATAAAATGTGTGATAACTTCTGAAACTAGAATCTGGCCTTTTTGCCTTCAAGCATTATGTAACTACTGTACATTGACCTGTTAAATAAATACATGTAAATTAAATTCTGAGCTTACATTTTAACTTCAAAAACAGGGCAAAATTATATTGTTTACAAATTCAAATACTAAACACTATAGTCAGCTCAACACCATTCTTCAAGAACAAATGACAGTTCAGGTCAGAGGACTGATTTCTGTTTGGACTAAGTTTGGCCTCACTTCTATCAGTCTGCCTCATTGCAGCTGTGGTTACAATAGTAGCTTTACGAGCCTGTAAAGCACATTACACATTATAGGCAATATTATTATTATTAGGGTTTAGTTGAGGTTGTATTGCGGTCATCTAAATTAAAGACATACAGATATTTACACTTTTTAGACTCACTGATGTTTTTTGTTTTTTTTTGTGGCAGATGTTGATACCAATGGTTTCAAATCCAGAAAATACAACGGCCGATAAGCTCTGCTGATAGTTTTGGGCCGTAGAGTATGTAGAGTTGATTATTTTCTTCATTTTATACAATTTAAATTGACTACAAACACACCCACAGCCCTTTTGTTTACCACAAACCTATAAGAGAGCTGTGTAGTCATGCCAGAAGGTAAAATGTGACTACACAGCTCTCTGATACACTTTGTAGTAAAACAAGATCATTTGGGTATAATTACCTAAATCAGCCCAACATATTCGCCCAAAGATGCTTGAGCTTAACGACCATCGGTTTTGCTGGATCTAACCAATCTGCACTGACCATGAAAAAAACATTAGTTGATCTCTAATTATCTTAAAAATATTAATTTAATATCAGAATTCAAGTCATTGCAGATGCCACGCCTCAACCTCCTCCTGCTCCTCTCCAGTGAACCACAGCTCACCATAACCACACCTCTTATTACCCAGAAGCCTTATTTATACAAGCCTATCCCGACAACACAGTTTGTTTCTGCTCTCTCGACCCCTCCCTCCCATTGTTGTGGCGTGGTCCTTGCTAGTAAATGTACTTCATCAACTGTGTGTGGACGTGTGTGTGTGTGTGTGCGTGTGTGTATGTGTGCGTGCGTGCATCCTCATTAATGGTGTTACCTTGTAGGACCTCCATGGGCAGCACAATCCAGGCGTTGTTGATGTAGGAGATGTAGAGATAGCGAGTCGTGTTACAGGCCAGGCCGATGTACAACACCCTGGGGACACATTACCATGAACCATTAACAACATTACGTTATTATGTAAAATGATACATCAAAAGGTGTATACTGTACTATATTAGAGCTTTTATCACAATGTAATGTTAACTTGTCAAAAATATGGAGCTGTGTTTCATTTGAACATGTTTGAGTCATCCTTTCCTAGTTTTTTTCTAGTTTTTAAATCCTTTTTTTTTTTTTTTAAATGACTTTACTTCCTGGACACTGGCAGCAGATATGACCACTGAGCAAAGATAAGGCCATATCTTATGTGTAACCAAGCAACCGAGGGCCAGGACGGAAAAGGATGAAACTGCAGTAATACATTTGAAAATCAAGATGGAATTCCGAGACCACATTTTAAACTTGTCCAGAAACATACAGAAGACTGAAATCTGAGTTACATTTTATAATAACTACACATTAGTAAATCTTAAGGAGGGGGGATTACACTTCTATGGGGTATTAACTGCAAACACATAAGATATTTAGATCACCATGTTACCTTTTATTGTTTTGAAAATGCTATATTTGCAGAAAAACAATGTATTAACATGTTTTATAAGTTTCACTTTTCACGTTCTGAGTCCACTCTCCCTTTGCTCTCTATGCTAAGTCACTCCACCTTCAGAGCACTATCACAATGAGCATGCATCCCACTAATGAAACTACTGCATCCTGCGTCTGGTTTGTGAAGCTGTCGTGTACAGTTTTGTATCATACTTTTGTATTATTTGTATATTTATGGAGAATTGTCATGTGGGAGAATGGACGACGTAGGCTTGTGGGTGGAGCATTGCACAGATATATGTCATGCTTCAAAATGAGTTATCGTCACAGGCCTATTAGGACGGGAATAAACCAGGACTAGAACAGGACTAGTCCTTTAAGTGTAAATGATTCCAACTCCGTGAGGACCAGGCTCCAGACGATTAGCTCTGTGTTGACTGAAAGCATTAGCTGTGCTCCACATTAGCCGTAACATGACACCTTTCTCTCATGTAACAGTCAGCCCAGCACAAAAGCCCACAGGGATGGGGGGGCGGACCACTGCATTGGGCCAGAATACTGCACAATATCAGCTTTACATTGTCCTTCCTTTGAACCTAACCCTAACCTAAGGGAACTATCTAGCTCCTGAGCATACATATCATTGGGAATCTTAAATTCTTATCTCTGTGGGCGTGGCAAAAGCTCTTATAACTATTACATATCGCCCATTTATTTGCAAAAAAATGTCAGAATAATGAAATGCAATTTTCACCTTTTTAGTGTTGACAATGAGCTTTATATTTTTCTAATCATTATCCATGGATTTTAACTCACAAAAGACTGGTGCAAAGTGAGTTATGTACAATACCATAAAAGTATTTTTTTCTGATCAGTTGATTACTCTCAAAGGGGCAGTCTTATATCAAACTTATATAAGGGGAGTGGAAGGAGCTGACCTCATACCTGAGGAAGGTCAGAGGGACCGAAACATTGTACTAATAACCCAGAGTGAGAAAGTGTGCGGGACTCTTCTTAAAAACAATAAAAGATAACATGGTGATCTAAATGTGTTATGTGCCAGCAATTAATACCCTATAGAAGTGCAATACTCTCTCTTTAATATGTTGTCCTTCGATTTACATTGATCAAATAATAAATCAGAAGTTACATCCAGACGGTTACTCTTACTAGAGTAGCTTCCCTAAATCCTTGTTTACTCTTATTTTAGTCATTTGCCCCACTACTTGAATACATAGCCACGATACTTGAAAAGTAGGTAAAAAAAAAGTGAGGCAGGGTCATTCGAGCTTATGCGCACAATCTGATATCTTCAACAAATCCATCCATCCATTTTCTGCCGCTTTATCTGGGGCCGGGTCGCGGAGGCAGTAGTTTCAGCGGGGAGGCCCAGGCTTCCCTCTCCACACACTTTTCTTCATGTTCTAATACTCTTCATAATTAATGAAATATAAATCTAAAAGCTGAGTGTTAGCTTGTCAAAAGCTAAATAAGTTTACTTGTTAAACTGGGACTAAACACCTAAACTCTGCCCACAGTCCCATTTCAAATAGAGCAGTATGTCTAGTATCTGAAGGACTAAAGGGGAGAGTGAGGGGGGAGGAGGGCAGGGTCTGGACATATGAGGAACAGTGTGACTGGTCTAACAGGTATCCACACTTCAAACTCTGCCCCTGCACCAGGTCAGAAACTAGTGCTTATGGTATAGTTTTCATATCTACATTTGTACACCTTAGATACTGCATGTACATAGATTAAATTTTAAATAATTATGTAGTCAAATAGTCTCCCTTATCAAATGTCTATGCACAATATACAAAACATGGGCTGCTTCTCTACTGGAGAATTGTGGAGTGAAGCTAATCAGAAAAAAGCTAAAGCTAGGCCTCTTAATAGGGCTACAGGTGACTGGCTGCAGAGTGAAAGCTCTCCCACGCAATGCATAATCAGAATGAGTCAGGTGAAGGTGGAAAGTGTGTGACCTTTAAAGACACAAAGGAAGTGCATAGAGTACCACTTGCTCACATATTAAGAGGATTATTCAAACATACTTGGATGAAATAACACACTACTCTACTCCCAGAATATTTTTTGTGAGAAAACAACTAGTGCAGTAAAAATTAATGAATGAATTGAATTCCAATAAGCACACAAGCATGCTAGCTTTACTGGGGAAAACTCCACTTTGGTCACAGAGTTGTGAAACGCATCTCTGTGTATAATTAGGATGCTTAGATGTTAGGATGTACTTGGAGAGACAAGAAGTTAGCAAGTTTGAGAAAGTTTATGTTAAAACACCTGCACTTAAATAACTGCAACATGGAAGTATCTCCATGGAAGTGTCAAGGAGGTAGCGACAACTTGATCAGAAAAGCTACATCGTAAATTTTTGTTTTTTGAGTGATTTTTTTTTTCAGTTTACTTTTCTTGTTCAAACTATTGCCTATATTAATGTTTATTCAGTTTCTTTGAACTTGCCTGTTCCAGATTGATATCTTTCTGTATGTACAGAGGTGACCAGACCACACCCTCCGTATATACAGACAGCTATCAGTCAAGTCTCAAGCCAGATACAAACATGGCTGTCCAACTTGTCAATCAAAAAAAATATATATAAAAAATATCTTACCTCACGTGCCCCACCATCTCGATGAGCTTGTGGCTGGTAAAGTAGGCTGCGAGCTCAGACAAGTGGCTGAGCACGGAGCATACCCCAAACAGCGTGGTGGTCCCGTGCAGGTCCTCCAAGTGCCAGAACAGGAAGGTGAAGACAAAGCCGTAGCCAAAGCCCATGAACCAGGCCACGAAGAGCACAGAGCCATAGCGCACACTGCACAGGAGCTTCAGGAGACTGCTGTAGTGGAACTCAGGTTGCGCGATCTGCTCCGGGGACAGGCCGGGCTGTGAGGGGGTCTGGGGGGTCAAAGTGGATATGTCGTTAAAGGGACAATATTATGCTATTTTCTGATCTATGTTATAATGTTGTTTCCTCATCAAAAACAAACCTGGAGTTGTGTCTTGGATCATTCACACATGTTTAACACACAAATTGTGCATATTTAGAGAGAGAGTTCTTCTCTCAAACAGAAAACATTCTGTGGTACTACAGGAAGTGCTCCACTGTGTTTTTAAACTCCACACACCTTCACTAGAATCATTTGGATTAGTTCATACCTGGCAATTGACAGTCTCTACTGAACAAGAGGAAAAAGGAGCTTGAAAAATACAGCTTCATGACATCACAAGGAGGAACAGAGCATTTTAAGCTTTGAAGATGTAAACAGATTAATAATAAAGGATTACTCAAAGATGCGTGAATGAAACAAAACACAACTCCAGGTATGTTTTTGAGGAGGTAACAACATTTTAACATGGCTTAAAGCTCACAATAATTTATTTTGTGTAATATAGGGCCTTTAACAGGGGTAGGTGATATTAACAGAAAAATAATACATATGTTTTTGTCTCTTGATAACAATATTTATGCTGTTTTTATAAATGATAAAAAATAAAGTCTTGGTTGAGGTACCTAAAATATACTGTAAAATTACACATTCAAGTGCAGATATACCTTGTTTGTTGCTGTTCTTTATAGTTTTTATCATGTACTTTGACAGCCTTCTAATTATAGACAATATATTTGGTATTAATTTTTCATATCTTCAAAATAATTATCTATCTCTTTTGCAATCTATGTGTCAGACTGGTCCTGGCTGATGGAACATCTCTGTGGCTACTCACATGAAACAAAAACAAACCCAACGTCTTCTCTGTCAGCTTACATCACAGCCACTTGTCACGTTTTTGCAAAAAGTGGGAGCCGACTGATACATTGGTCTGAAATTATCTACCTTATCTGGTTCAAGTTAAATTAAAACTAAACAAGAAATAACCATTGACTAATTAAAAAATAATACTTAGTACTCTGATGACATATCTTTAAAGGGTCTATATTACGCTAATTTTTACATCTGTTATAATATAGTTTCCTCATCTAAAACATACCTGGAGTTGTGTTTTGTTTAATTCACACATGTTTAACACACAATCCTGTGTGTTGGATCAGCGTATTTTGACCTTCGGAGATATGGACAGCCAAATAATCCAGGTTTACTCAAACATACATGAATGAAACAAAACATAACTCCACGTATGTTTTTGATGAGGTAACAGCATTATAACATGGCTTAAAGCTCCATGTTGCATAATATAGGACCTCTAATATTCTGATTTGACACATCTTCAAAAACACAACGTACATAGATATGACACATGATCTAAGATGATCTAAGTGACCCACCTGTCCCTGGGCGTGCCCTGGCTCCATAACCACCCCCTCAGGCACTTCGCTCAGGTATCCCTCTCCTTTCTCAAAGTGGAACTGTGTGGCTATGACGAACGCCAGCCCCATCAGCACCCCAAAGACGATGAAGGCGATGCGGTAGTCATGCAGTCTGACGTCTGGTATGATGCAGCCTAGCCCCTCGATGGCCACGGTCAGATGTGTATGGTCGATGCCGATGCCCACTAGCAGCATGGCCAGCCCCCACCCAAGCGACCCCCACATCCTTTGCAGCCCATAGCGATCGCGTGCCTTCCCCAGGTACTGCAGCGTCACCGTGTCCACGATGGTGATGGCAGGCGCGCTGAAGAACTCACCCACGATCACCATGAGCAGGATGAGAAGGAAGATTGTCTGTACCTGGTCTTGGTTGTAAGTGATCTGGTATAGCGGGGAAGGGGTGGGCTTGGCGGGGCTCTGGGTGGTGTTGGTTGAGGGAAGGCTGCTGTTGGAAGCTTCTCTGGGGATGGCTTCGGAGGGGGCAGCTGTAGAGCTGGTAAAGGCTGTGGTTGGTTTGGTAATGCCCAGTGTAGCTTTTGGAGTGGGAATGGCGGCTTTTGGTGTGGTGGCTTTTGGTGTGGTGGCTTTTGGTGTGGTGGCTTTTGGTGTGGTGGCTTTTGGTGTGGTGGCTTTTGGTGTGGTCGTTTGGGTAGTGCGGGTGGTGTTGGATGGCAGGCTGATTTTGGAGGGCAGGGCCAACTCCATGGGATGCACTGGATCATCCAGACTGCGGCGGACCCTCTCTTCAGCCGAGACGTTCCCAATGACATTATTGACTTTGGACAGGGTAGTGAGTAAGGTGGTGGTGTTTGGTGAAGAAAAGATACTTGTCAGTAGAGGTGTTGTAGTAGTTGGCATAATAGTAGTTGTGGTTGTGGTAGTTGTAGTTGTGGTAGTTGTGGTTGTAGTCGTGGCCTTTACACAGTTCATTTCGGCTGGTTTAACAAAGCCAATGCCACAGTTGAAGGCCAGCCAGCAGAACACTGAAAACAAAAGCACCACCTTGCCCTTCTTAAAGCGGTCAGCCACCACTCCCCAGAAGGGAGCACTGCAGAACTCGATGAAGTAGCGAACGCCTACCAGCATGCCACTGCGGCTGGCCGTCATGCCCAGCTGTTTGAAGTACACGGCTAACAGGGGGTGCAGAGAGCCATAGGCAGCGTAAAAGAAGAAGTAGAAGAGTTTGGAGATGAGCAAGTGGGTGTTGATGCGCAGGAGCAGCCTTTGGCAGCAGCCCACCGGGTCGGCCTGAGGGGGGTCAGTCCGAGGGGGGTCTGCAGGGGGCGGGGCCACAGAGGTAGGGGGCGCATGCTGCTGCAGAGTAACAGAGTTAAAGGACTGCTCCAGAGCGTACCGGCTCTTCTGTTCCTCCTCATCATCAGTGAGGATGGCAACTTTGTCCGCTGCCATATCTGCCACAGAAACACACCAATATGCAATTTTACTTTGATATATTTATATTAAAGAAGACCTATTGTGCTTGTGTCTGCTTTGTAGCTCTAATCTATGACACCTGTGGATAACTACGTTATAATTTGGATTTTAAAACCCAATACTGTATTCATCTAAAATGACTTAATAAAAGAAACAGGTCTGCTGACATCCACATTAAAAAACTGTTGTGCCCAATGGGAGCTGACATCACCACAAAGAGCCATGAAGGTGTGTCTGATGTAGCGCTGCACATCACCCTAGTGAGTAGCTGATGTTTTTTTCCCATTTGTACTAAACTGAGTATGTGATGCTGCCAAATTCAACGTATATCACAAATTTTCCATTCATTCATCAATTTTCTTCCGCTTTATCCGGGGCTGTTCAGCAGGGAGGCCCAGACTTCCCTCTTCACACACACACTTCCTGCAGCTATTCCGGGAGGGTCCCGAGGCGTTCCCAGGAGTCCAGTGAGGCGTCCAGGGAGGCGTCCAGGGAGGCGTCCAGGGAGGCGTCCAGGGAGGCGTCCAGGGAGGCGTCCAGGGAGGCGTCCAGGGAGGCGTCCGAAATAGATGCCCGAGCCAGCTCAACTGGATCCTCTCAACGTGGAGGAGCAGCAGCTCCAGTGGCGGTGAAAACGGGGGTTGATCAGCAATATGGCATTTTGAAAATACACAATTAAGCTTTCTCAAACATGCACGAGTCACTCCAAATATAACTCCAGAGAGTAAATGAGAAGAGGAAACAAATATAACATGGTTAAAATCTGTTAAAAGTCATTTTTGAAGAATAGGTCTGCTTTAATATAATCAAGTACAGCTTTTACTAGGCTAATGCTGATTTATTCTTAATTACAAAAACACTGGACATGATGGCCAAGTTTTAGGGTAGAATTCAGGACCCCCTTGAAAAAGAGATGCTGCATCGCAAGGGGTAATCCTTGGTAAAATATAATAATTATTATAATTTGGTTCCCAATGTGATTATCCAATCAGAAAGCAGCCAGTTTCAATGATAAATTAGAGATGCACCGATACTGATACTGGTATAGAATATCTGCTGCGATAATAAAAATATTGCTGTCAGGTTCAGGATCAGTTCCATGCTATTGGTTTAGCCAATATCCTGGTTGGGACTTTTATTGGATAAAATAAGACTATTAACTATTAGCTGATGTTGGTTTCATGATGTTTGAACTTTTATTCACATAAAGCTGCTCAACAGTTACTTGCTGGCTAAATGACACAATTGTATCAATTTAGTTGTATTTTAACTATGTTTTGATGGAAATAAAATGCCTTTTTTAATCCTTACACTGGTATCGGTTAATATCGGGTATTGGTAGATGCCAAAAGCCAAAGTATCGATAACAATATCAGAAGTGAACAAAGCACTCTCTGATCTTAATAGTCACTACCTAAACCCCAGCACCTGCAGCCAGTCATGAATCAGTACTAGTGCAGCCTCTGCAGCTCAGTGAGTGAATTCTGGAGGTTCTGAGCTTTCACATGACGGTTCAGTTGTGACTGTAATACCTTTAAAAAAATAGTAAGAGTGCACGGTACATACAGTTCCTTTAAATGTGATTGAAGTGTTTACTTTAATGATTTGTTAGAGGCAAATGCTAAAAGATTTTAATAGACACATAGAAATGTGCAGATTAATAAAGTCACATACAGTACTGTTACAGCCTGTTACATGTGAAATATTTGTGAATGAACATTGCTAAAATACTGATTTCTTTTGTAATACAGTGAATTCTTAGGTATAGTCACAAGTAAAAATGAACAGGTTCAACATTTGTCCATTATCATTTTTGGATACTTCAGGGCAAAGTACAATGTTATAAATAGAAGAAAAAAAACTGTCTCTTGCCTCCCATTAGAGTGTGACAGCATCACATTCTGAAATCTGAAAATAGACCTGTTAGAGGTCTGTACAAAAACATTTGTACTAAAAAGTCACATTCACAGGACAGAAATGAACCTTTCCTGAATATCTTTAGAATGTTAGAGCCGTATCAGAACAAGTATAACACCACATAGACTAGTACAGCGGTTCCCAACATTTTTGTCAAGTACCCCCTAAGCTTTGTACCACACTCTAAGGACCCCTAACCGAACTATGCAAATAAATGTAATCACTACAGTAGTATATTGTCAATTTGTACAATTATACGTCCTTGTTTTAATGAAACTAATGTCCCAATACTGTGACTTAAAAGTGCACCGCAACTTTTCTGGTGGAGGACATGCCACCTGCTTGTTTCCATGATGATATTCCACAGTATGCCATTAAATATTGATATTCTGAAGCTGATGTCATCAACATTCACTGGGTGTATAATGCTAACTGTGGGTATGCTCTGTCTGAAGCGCTGTTAGATTTTAATCTGATCTTTATTTTAACACAACCTGATGAGAAACAGCTGACTTAGTTGGATATAGTTCCAACAGGAGAGCTGATTTGTGCTGTTAAACAAGTCCCTCTCAAATAACATTACAGTCCCAAGCTAGTTTTCCAGTTAGTCACTCTCACCTTTTTGTTGAAAAATCAAACACCTAAACAGGACCATGAACGCCCGGATTGATCACAAACTCCTGAAAATGTGTTATTCAAGTCCATTTTGTATTTTCTCTTGAGTTTTGAGACAATATTAAAACTTTTTTGCCTGTGTTTGCTAATGTTTACATTATGTCATCATGGCAACTGCTGAACATTCTGCCATGCATGTACAACATCTCCAGTGTGATGTCACTGCAAAGTATCTCCATGGAGTGAGTGACTCAACCAGGACAAGTTATGGGTTGGATCTGTAGAGACGCACTAAAAATAGGCCTACATGTGTTGTTTTGCTACTTGGGAAAAATACTAAATAGGTAGGTTTAATGCCATATTGAGGGAAAGCAATAATATCTCCATGGGCAAAAGAAAAGTTACATAGTGCACATTTAAAACTGTTAGATTATGACAGATAATCTTTGAGGGAGCTTTCACATTCCACAATTCTGAACAAAACATGACACAGACAGTGAGACAGACGCACTTGTCTGACCCGTGCGCACCTGTCCTTAGCCCAATTTCACCGCAGACGCATCCGGATCTAGGTGGGCGCAGCTCTACTGTCAACAAAGCGGCACACTGCTGATCTCATACGCGGAAGTGATCAGAAAAACACCACGGAACAACCGCGTAAAGGCTTTTACAAAAAGAGACGCAAATTGCTAGTGGATTGTTCAAAACCTTAGGCTGACAGTTAACTCACAACGCGTAATTACTCACAATACCTGACTAGAAGCTGTGCGGTGTAAGGTAGAGGATCCATTAAAAAAAACACACACACACAAACTTAAGCTTACCTGTTCAGGTCACTCCGCCCATGAAGCTCAGCGCGCACTTGCCCCGGCTTTCCGTTGGCTCGCTCCGCTCATTTCTCGACGTTGATAGAGGACTGTTCTCACGGTAACTTGTCTCTCCGGACGCGCTTACGTGTCTGTGAGTCTGTGCTTGGCTCCACTGCGCACAGACAACAATAGACTCTGGTCAAACCGGAGCTCCACCTGCGCGATGCGTTTCAGCAGCGTCACTCACGCAGCAGCGCACTTCCGCATGTTCCTCTCACAGCACGCGCGCCTCTGAGGTGTGGTGCGGGATGACGTAGTAGACTAATTACGCTACTGTATGCGGAAGTGTGTCTCGTCTCGTGGCCTTGACTCTTTGACCACACAATCTATAATATCAGAGACTGGTGCGGGGTCCAGTGTCCTCCTGTCTTTTTTGTAGTTGTCCTGTACAGCTATTTACCTCCCTGTCCCTCGTCCTACTGATTTGTCCAACTTTTATTGATGTCACATGAAATAAAATAATGACATTTACAATTGGATGACATAGGCAAATCCATTTGAATATGTTGTCTATTGCTCTTCCAATTAGTGAGTTCTAACCCTAAATTATAAGGTCAGTGTCTTCCACTACATTGCACCACTTGTCCCTATTACTTTACTAGGCCTAATAGTTTGTCCTACTTCAAAATAATATTAGTGTTTCAAGAAAATGCATTTGGGGAAACTACTACTCAAGTAACTGTATGCACAACATTTTTAATAAAAATAAGACAAACTAAAAAATGAAGAAAACACAAATGCTCAAATTATTTTATATTTTCAACATAAAGCTTTTGTCACTTACTCTGAGAAGTACATTTGACACATGAATGTAACTGTACTCCCCTCTCTGTCCTTCTAGAGGTCACTAGAGTATTACCGGGATATAAAGATGCCCCACACAGCACCATCAGCTGTATGTGGATGAATGGACAGTATAGGAACCAATATGAGTGACAGTAATAAGCAGAGGTGGGTAGTACTCAGTTACACTTTACTTTGATGCAATGACTTGAATAAATTTTGCAGAAATTGTGCTTTTCAGAGTACTTTTATAGCAGCATACTTTTACTCCTACTTGAACATTTGTGTTTCTTGCACCGCTCCTCCAGATATGATTTAGTTTGTCTCATTTTTGTTTCTGTCCTTTACAAATTAAAATAACATTTGTTGTTCTCCCAATTACATTAAGTTAAAATTATAAATAAAATGTTACAGTTATTCTTTAAGTTACTTTCACTTGAGCAGTAGTTTTCCCAAATATTTACTTTTACTTGAGTACAATTTCTGGCTACTCTACCTGCCTCTGATAATAAGCTATATGATGTCATTATGTAACGTTAAAACTCACCTGTTTAAAATCGCTTTTAATGTTTGATTTTATGTTGTAAATTTTGTGATATTTTATTATTTTATCTACTGTGAAGCGACTTTGAGTGTCCTGAAAAGCGCTATATAAATAAAATTTATTATTATTATTAAATGTATTACTGTTTTAATGTGTTTGTAGCCTACTATGGAATATTCCAGTTCAAGCATCACTGGACTTTAAAGTGCTATCTCACGGTTTATGTTTCCAATATGCTGGGTTCTTTGGATATATACAATGTCTTTTTATCTCTGTATGATCATTTGTATTTTTATTCGTTTTATATTCTATTCATCATTTGGCAGATTTTTTTTACACCTGATGGCCAGTTATGTCGATTTCTGATGCTTCCGTTTTAGAACTCAGTGCTGCTTCCTGTATTTTCCAGTATTTTGATTTGTACTTTTCTGCTCAAACTGCCACTTAACTGATGTAAAACCATGATAAATATTTAGCAGATGTTCTATTCCACCTAACCAAGTCAGAATTCGAAAAATATATGAATCTGTCAAATGCACTTTAAGTACAATTGTTGGTCTAAAACTACAAAGAGATAACATCTAAAATGTTGTAATGTAATGCCTACAGTGTTCTCGTCAAAGCAGCTATAGTCTCCCAGAGAGCTCAGACCTCCTCCAAACCGCTGCATTATTTATGGAGCCTCTTGACCCCCTTGGAGCTCTCCCATTTGGGCCCTTCCGGTTGCACATCCAAGCACTAGGGGTCAAGTGTCTTGCCCAAGGACACCAGGAGTAATGTTTGCACCTGCAACCTCAAGTGTACATTCCAAACTATTGAAAAAGAGTTGGTCCACACTAGTTTTTCATATGTTGCAATAACATCAGCGTGGGGATGTTCTACATGTATGTCTATGGTGAAATGTTCTGCTGTTACTATGGTGACGCAATGTACACAAACACTGTCAAAACACTGTCTGAAACTCAAGAAAATATACAAAATGGATTTAAACAGCACATTTTCATGAGCCTGTGATCAATCTGAGTGTTCATGGTCCCATTTAGTTGTTTGATTTTCCAAAAAAAGTGAGAATGACTGAAAAACTGTTTGCTAACGCTAGCTAGCTTGTGCCTGTAATGTTATTTGAGAGGGATTTGTTTTACAGCACAAATCAGTTCACCTTTTCAGTTCCAACTAACTCAACCAACTTGTGTTCAGATTGTGTGTTTTAAAAAAAAAAAAAAAAAAAAAAGCTCAGTCTAACTTGAGTAACAGAGCTTCAGACAGAGAAGTGCTTCCAGTTAGTATCACACCCTCAGTGAATGTTGATGACATCACCTGCAAAATATCAATTTATTCCAAAAAGTGACAGTCAACCCAAAACATTAGATATACATTTATTTCACATTTTAATATTTCATATCTTTAAGAAAAGTATTAAAATAGTGTAAAAGAATAATTTACTTTGGGTAACACTTTATAATAACTACACCTTAATTAACCTTAATAAATCATGAACAAACACTTCATTCATAATTAATAAATAGGTTATTAAGAATGATTCAGGCGTGTCCTAAGCCTAACCCCATGCACCCATACTCACTTTCTGTTTATAATGCAATGGCTGGCAGATTTGCTATGTCCATTTATATATAAAGTCTATGGTAAGAACAGAACTTTTTTTTACGTTTTTCAATGCATTTCACCACCAGAAGTTTACGTGGGCATAGCGAATGTCTTTAAGGTTGTATTATTTTGCATGTGACTGCCAATCTCGACAGCAAATAAGTTCTATATGGACTCCAGAGTGGTTTTAAAGCCTCCAGAGAAACAGTGCAGTGTTGACTTGGTGGTAACATTTAATTGCAAAACTTTCCCAAATTCTCCATTTAAATGAATGGGATTCCCACTTAACCAGAAGTGCCACTACAACGAAAGTGTGGTTTAGTAGCCTTTAGAGGCAAAACTGGGCAGGGCGGAATAAGGTCAATAAAAACAACCAAATATAAAAAACACGCATTTACTTTAGTTACATACTGTGTTTTTTTAAGTCTGAATAATTCTTAATAAACTCTTTGTTCATTATGAATTAAGTATTTGTTCATGCTTTACTAAGGCTTATTAAGGAGTAGCTATTATAAAGTGTTACCGTGACTTAAGTAATGACTCCAGTCTTCTGTTACTCGTGCCTCTTGTTTGAAGTACTATATCCTTTACATCTTTGGATCAGGGGACAGGTCTGATCCACAGCTACAATCCATCCATTTGTTTCCAATGTGACCTCTCTGAATCCCGAGTCCAAGTCTGCACTGCAGTATGTGAACGATGGCTCGGTAATCCATTGTTCTGTTTTTAAGAAGCCATCAGAAATACTTAAGTTATTTCCAACAAAAGCAGATTAAACTGAAGAAGCAGGCTCAGAAACAGGTTCAAGGACAACTGTCTCAGAAGTGCACAGTGTGAGTGGTAAGTGGCATTCGAAAGGACTCCTGTTCAAATCGTTAATATATGGACAGAGTATTTGCTGATAATACAATCAAAAGTGCATTGCTTTAGTCTAAAATGTAACAAAAAAAAGACATATTATGCTTTTCTGGAGGGAACAGATCTCGTGCAACCAGATCTCATGAGATAAAATTACATGGGGAAAATGATCTTAATTGCTTTGAGATTTGATTAGAGAAAAAAGGATTAACGTTGCTAAGTTACACCTCTTGAGAAGCTGTAGTTTCACAGCAGTGCTACAAATAAATGAAATAAATCAAAATCTGTGAAGTGAATGTCACAATCTGGACCCAATCTCGTGCTTCATCTAATTTTGTGGAAATTGTGTCTTGTCTCACCCCTACAAGTACTGGTAGTAATAAACCAAAACATATTTGGATTATTGTGTCACATTTTGTTTTTTGATAAATTGCAGTATTGATCCAAATATTTTTTCTTTAAAGAGTCACCCGAAAGCACAGAGTTGTGGGTGGAGATAAGGGGTAGGTGAAAACAGAAAGTTTCGGAGCAAATGTATGACAGTACATGATTACTCAAACATGCATAAATCACTCAAAATACAGCTCTGAGTAAGCTAATGATGAAGGAAAACGGGGTTCAACTGTTTTGCACAATATGTCTCCTTTAAAAGTATTATATATTTTCATAAATTTGTGAAAATGTCATTTTTAAAGGGCCCTTATTACACTATTCTGATCTATGTTATAATGTTGTTTCCTCATCACAAACAGACCTGGAGTTGTGTTGTGTTTCATTCACACATGTTTAACACACAAATACTACATATTTAGGCTGAAATCACTTTGTTCCACTTTGTGATGTCATGTGGTAATACAGGAAGTGCTCCACTGTGTTTTTAAACTTCATACATCATTTGAATGATTTCAGTCGTGGAATTGCCAGTCTCTACTGAACAAGAGGTAAAAGGAGCTGTTAACTTGAAAACTATCGCTTCATGACATCACAAGGTGGAACAGAGCATTTTGAGCTTTGGAGATGTAGACAGACTAAAAATAATAATAAAGTGTTACTCAAACATGTATGTATGAAACAAAACACAACTCCAGGTATGTTTTTGAGGAGGTAACAACATTATAACATGGCTTAAAGCTCACAAGAGTCAATTTTATGTAACATGGGACCTTTAAACAGTAAAGAATCATTCCTTCCCAGCCGACCTCCAAACACTTTGACGTGTGGATGTTTAGACTTGTCCAGCTGCTCTTAATAATCCGACTCTTCCGACAGCTCCCCCTGCTGGGTCCAGTGCTTGCTCTTCTTCTTCTTCTTCCTCTTCCTCTCTCCCATCAGCATGGCGGCGAGCACGGTGATCACCACGGTAACGGTGATGATCAGCACCGTCACTGTCTCCGCGATGCACAGCTCTGCGTCCACCTCCATGAGCCGGTACCCCTCCAGCACTGCTGGTTGTCGGCACGTCAGGTTGGTGTAGTCGTCCAAGAAGAGCCTCTGGATGGAGCGCAGTTTTCGGAACACCCTTTGGAGATCGCAGTCGCAGTTCCACGGATTCCCCTCCATCAGGATGTGGGTGCTGTAGGTGTGGATGCTGAGGAAGGTCTTGAAGTACACGGTGGACATCTGGTTGTTTCCGAGGTTGAGCAAGGTCATGCTGGTCAGAGGTTTGAAGACACCTACGTCTGTCTCGCTGATGTAGTTGCGTTCCAAGTTGAGGACTTCTAAGGAACGCAACATGGAGAAGATTCCGCTCTTGAGGTCGGTAAGCTGGTTCCCGGCGAGGTGGAGCTGCCGCAGGGAGCTCATGGAGGCGAAAGACCTCATCCGGATCATGTGGATGAAGTTGCCTGTCAGGTTGAGTCTCTGTAGCCCATCTAGGTGCATGAAGCTGCGGCTATCTAGGCTGGTCAGGAGGTTGTAGGCTAGTTGGAGCTCTCGGAGGAAGGTCAGCCCAATGGAGAAACCCTCGCTCAGGCTGCGGATGCGATTCCAGCTCAGGTCCAACTTCTGGAGGAATTCAAGCTGCGAAAAACAACCATCCTCCACTAGGCTGATGTTGTTGTGTTGGAGCAGGAGCACACGGAGCTTGCGGTTGTGGGATAGCGCGTGCTCGGGGATGGTCGAGATGAGGTTGTGGGATAGATCGAGGAGCTCGGTGGTGGACGGGAATTGGGGAGGCAGGGCGGTGAACATGGCCCGTGAGCAGATGGTGAATTTGAGCTCGCCCCGGCAGTCGCACCCTAATTGGCACCAGCCGCTGTGCGATCGAGGAAGGATGGAGCCAATGAGCGCCTGCAACAGCGCCACACGTAGAAGCCACATCGCTGCACCTGGACAGAGGGAGACAGTTGAGCTCAGACAAGGACAAGGTACACTTCCTTTGGAAATGTTCTTAGTAAGAGAATACCGAATGTTGTTACATGGTCCAATCGGAGCACTGAATACTCTGAGCACTTTTACACTGAGTTGCATTTAAATTATATTGTAAAAAAAAAAAGCAAAATAGGACTAAAAACAACTTTATATTTGTTTCAAGGAACAATCACACATACAAGAGCAGTTTTTTCTGTCCATTCTCTAACACAGTGCAGTTTGAAGCCTAAATTACATGATGAAATACCAGAATGTATTTCTTTGTTTTTGGAAAGTAACTGTACTCTGAATACACACCAAATGAGAAAGTAACTGCACAAGAATACAGTTATTCCCAACACTGGCAACAAGCAGGGCCGATTCTGATGCATAGGGCACCACCAGACACTAGAGGGCGATAAAAGGGGCATCACTGTGATCACAGAGGGAGAATACGCAATACATTTTTCTGATAAGTTGTACACAGAGGTCCTATATAACACAAAATGGATTCTTGTGAAATTTAAGCCATGTTATAATGTTACCGCCTCAAAAACATGCCGGGAGTTGTGTTTTGCTTAACAGAGCATTTTCTGTTTGAGAGAAGAACTCAGCCTAAATATGCAGAGTTTGTGTGTTAAACATGTGTGAATGAAACAAAACACAACTCCAGGTCTGTTTGTGATGAGGAAATAACATTATAATATAGATCAGGACTTGCAAACTTCCATCAGCCATAAGAGTCATCAGAGTGTTTTCACAGTTTGAAAATTAGGTACTGCATCTTTAATTGCACTCAGGATCCCTATGGAGCTCAACAGTCACTGCTCTGCCCTGGTTTTGGAGGTAAATTACCAATTCATTTTTCCCACAGAGTTTCTGGAAAAAATGAACATTAAAAGTTTGAAAGCTCAGTGCTAATCTGCTTTGTGGTAACTAATGACAAAGAAGTTGCGTGGAATTGCCAATCTGTACTGAACCAAATGTAAAAGGTAGCTGTTAACATGAAAACTATTACTTCATGACATCACAAGGTGGAACAGAGCATTTTGAGCATTGGAGATGTAGACAGACTAATAATAAAGGTTTACTCAAACATGTGTGAATGAAACAAAACACAACTCTAGGTCTGTTTTTGAGGAGGTAACAGCATTATAACATGGCAAGAATCCATTTCATGTAATATAGCACCTTTAATTGTTATGTTGGTCAAATCCCATAGTGTAAATGGGATTTGTATTTGCAGAGAATTACATTTTACAATTACAATTGCATTTTTGATCCTCAAGAGTAGTTTTATTCATGTATACTTTAAAATCGTGCTGGAGTATCATTTGATTACCTTCATTCAGGGGTATAAGCGATAGGTTTAAGCTGAAATGCTGAGAAATAGAGTAAAAACATTCGTCTAATTTTGAAACACTGGGATTTGTTTAATACTTTTTATATTTTGCCATATTTTTCAGATCTTACGTCCACACTCATAATCATACTGTTACAGCTGTCAAATGTGCAAGTCCAATTATGTTCGCCGTATTGTAGTCTGAACTTAGTCATGTGTTTTTAAGTTACTGGCAAAATGGATAATACATAGTAAAAAACAACAACAACAAAAGTTAAAAAAGTACAAAAATCTATCTTTGACGAAGTAAATGTAATAGTACTCACCGTGTGGCGCTGCGTTGTGCACAGAGGAGCGCTGATGAGTGAGTGCATTAAGACCATGGAAAGAAACACACAGGACAGCAGGAGAGCAGGGGACAGGGGGGAGAGGGAGGAGGGGAGAGGGAGAAAGAGGGAGGGGGGATGAATGGAGGGGGAGAAGAGGCAGGGGGGGAGTGGGGGGAGGAGAGAAGGAGCTGAGAGGGGGAGCGAGAGGAGGGAGAGAGGGAGGTACACAGGACCAAAGGAGAGCAGGAGAGAGGCGGGACACAGAAGTGGGGAGAGAGAGGGGACAGCAGAAGAGGGAGAGTGAGAGCTGAGAGAGAAAGGGGCAAGAGAGAGAGAGGGAGAGACAGAGAAAATAGAGGGGTGCAGTAGGAGAGGGAGGGAGAGAGAGGAGAGAGAGACAGCAGGAGAGGACGGGGGAAAGAGAGGAGGAACAGTAGGAAAGGGAGAGTGAGAGATGGGGAGGGGCAGCAGGAGAGAGAGGAGAGAGGGACAGCAGGAGAGAAAGGGGGGGAGAGAGGGGGACAGTAGGAAAGGGAGAGTGAGAGATGAGAGAAGGGGGGCAGTAGGAGAGAGAGGAGAGAGAAAGGGACAGCAGGAGAGGAAGGGGGAGAGAGAGGGGGGACAGTAAGAGAGGGAGTGGAGGGGAGTGAGAGAGGGAGGAGGGGTGTGTACCCATGTCAATTATTTACCAGGCCAACGTCAGGCGGGCGGGCGGGGGCTTTAACTCAGTGTGTACAGGCTTACACAGTGTAGAAGGTATAGGCTGACATTAAAGATATCATGTATAAACGCAACTAAAAACGATTAAAGGTGCACTATGTAACTTTTCTGGTGGAGGGTTTGCCACCTGCTTGTCTCCATGGAGATGTTTGCTTTACCTGACTATTCTACAGTACGGCATTCAATTAATAATAATATTAATTAGGTGTTTTACTGCTCAAAAATCAGAGCAGGGTATGCACGTAGTGTGACCATAGAGATGCATGTGTTTAATGGCATACTGTGGAACATTGCAGGCAACAAAATCTCCATAGAGACAATAGGTGATGGTGTATCTTGATTTTTTTTTTTATTGAGGCTGTCTATCAATAGTTCCCTCTCCAGAGCTCAAAATGCCTGGATCCACCATAGACTGTATAGATAAATGGACATAGCTAACCAGGTAGCCGCCATGCTACAAGCAGGAAGAGATCACAGGCGCGCGTCCTGCTCCACCGACTCTGGCTCCAGTTCACTTTACATTGAAAAACTGTGGCCTCTCTCTTCGTAACTGCTGCAGTCAGGCTCGTCATCTCTGACACCACTCAACCATGCAAAACACACCAGTGCAGATATATTGTATCAGCAGCTCTTGAGGTCAAAAAGTGTTTTACTGTCTGATAATCAAAAGTACTAGTTAGCATGCTAGTTGCTGTTAGCTTTACCGTTACAGGAAAACTCCACACTGGTCTCGGAAAGTTGTTAATAGCACGTATAAACTCATGGTGGTGAATCATTAGGATGATCATTAGTGACTTTAACCGGAGAAACACTACAGGCAAAACTATTTTAAAAACTTTTTTGTTGTTTTGGTTCAGTTTGGTCTCTTAGCATACAAGCTTTCTTGTGAAAACAACAGCATTATGCAATTTGTACGTAAGATGTTGCACTATTTCATTTAATCCACTTGCATCCATAGATTTACTTGAGACATTTTAATTTCAAAGGTCATTTTCTCAAAATGCATAAGGATAATACTTAAGGATCATAAAGATCACATCTTAAAGTGGCCTGCCTTAAAATTAACTTGTTCTGTTTTTCATCTTTTCGAGAAAATAAAAAACAGGCACAGTGCCTTTAAAACTGAGGAGATGCAAAAAGCAGCCACCAAGTCCCATGGCTTATAGCACAGTTGTTGTTTCTGGCCTCAGGTGCTGCAGCAGAGTGTCAGACAGATGTGCCAGGCTGAACGTATTACTCCAGATGCCCTCACACTAAGATTACACTAATACCACGGTAATCCCCCTGGCCCACATCCATCTAGGCGCTCTGCATACCACAAGATGTGATCACATATGGGCCATGGGTGAGCTGTGACAGAAACTTTGTCAAACAAGCAGAGTACTCCAGTTTCCCCCAGTGTCCGATTGTAGTCTGATTTCTCCAGAGAACCAGTCAGAACCAGTCCACTCTTTATGTGGTCAGAAAGTAGCATTGTCACCATAGTAAAATTCCAATTGTCCGATAACCAGAAAGTGTGCGTTAGCATGCTAGTTGTTATTAGATTTAGCCTTACAGCAAACCTCCACACTGGCCTCTGAGAGCTGTGAAAAGGGTCATATGAACCCAAACTATTCTATCTGTGTATTAACTAAATAATGGTGTTGTCATTTATTTTTATTTGTCTAGTTGTAACTGTTGCTCAATTTTGACAAGCTTTGTAATAGTTATGGAATCACCACTACGTATGTCACATCTACGGCCTGTGTCCAACCAGGAAGCAAAATTTTAAAGTGGGACTAAACACCTAAACTCCTCCCACAAGACTAAACGGGGGAGAGAGGGAAGGAGGGGCGTGGCCAGAACACATGAGGAGTCTGATTGGTCTAACAGGCATCCACACTTCAAACTCCGTAATCGCAAACACCTAGCTGTGATCAGGGCAGTCCTGTGTGATGTCACCAACTACTGGAAACTGCAGAGGCCACTGAAGGTAGCACAAACATAGATTTAGGTATTTTTGACCAGAAAACAGCAAATGTACCTAATTTGCACTAAAGTTGCCCCCAAAAAATGACTGGGAGCAGTAGGTAATACTATTCAAACACTATATGTGCAGCTTAGTTAGCAAAAAAGTGGATTTTTGTGTTTAGTTCCACTTAAAATTTTGCCAAAGAAAATAGCTAGAACAAATGGACAAGATTCTTTGTCAAGTTTGAAATATATTGCTGTTAACTATGTTTTAATGAAATGAGTAATCTAACCTGTCATGTGCACTTGAATGTGTTAGCGTGCTTGCTGTGTGTGTAGTGTCCAGTGACAGCCTGTAGTCTTGTGTATGTCTTGTGTATAGGATGTCCAGACTCAGGTTTCCCTCACACCTGTCCTACATTCAAACAGGAAGACATATTGATTTTTGTTGGTATTTAGTATAAAGGATTACTTCTACGGAGTCTTAACTGCTAACACATAATATATTAAGATCACTGTTACTGTTTACTGTTTTAAAACATGCTATATTGGCCGAAAACAAAGTACTAGCATGCTTAACAAGTGTCTGAGTCCCACCTCCCCTTGCTCCCAGTGCTAAATCACTCCCCCTTCAAAGCGCTATTATAACACAATCAGGGTGCATCCCGCTAATGAAACTAACACACATTGCATCAGGTTTGTGAAGTTGTAGCGTATTGTTTTGTATCATGTTTTTGTATATTTATGCACATTGCCGTGTGGGAGCATGTTAATATGTTCAATAACTGTGAGCTCATTTTCGAAAAAAAAAAAAAGGCTACAACATTTTTGAGCATTTGTGTGTGACCGACAGTCTGAATTTTGTGAAGAATCGCTACTAGTAAGTACAGAGCTATAGGCGGAGATAGGGGGTAGATGAAAATAGGAATTATCTGAGCACTAACCAGTTTAGGTGTTTGATTTTCTACAAAAAGGTGAGAGTGATGAACTGAAAAACTGCTGGCTAATGCTAACTAGCTTGTGACTGTAATGTTATTTTAGAGGGACTTGTTTACCAGCACAAATCAGCCTGCAACCTGTTGTAGTTCCAGCTAAATCAACTCTTTGGTCAGATTTTGTTAAAAAAAAAAAAAAAAAAAAAAAAGCTCAGACAGAGTGGTGAGAGTGAGAGTGGTCTACAGAGAGTGGTTTACAGAGACAGAGTGGCCTACAGAAAGTGTGAGTGACCTACAGAGATTAGCCTACAGAGACAGAGAGTGGCCTTGAGAGACTGTGAGTGGTCTACAGAGAGTAGCCTACAGAGATTGAGTGGTGCCTATGGAGAGTGTTCTACAGAAACAGAGTGGCCTACAGAGACTGAGAATGGACTACAGAGAATAAAAGTAGCCAACAGAGAGTGAGAGTGGCCTACAGAGAGTGAGAGTGGCCTACAGGCACAGAATGACCCACAGAGAATGGCCTACAGGGACTGAGAGTAGTTTACAGACAGTGAGAGTGGCCTACAGAGAGTGAGAGCAGTCTACAAAGAGTGATCTACAGAGGCTAACAGTGGCCTACAGTAAAGTTTCTGTTAAAAAAGCCCACATGGACCATTTCCAGTGAGCTGTTTGTGTCCTGTTTGTGTAGAGTTAATAAACTGCTGCTGTTTTAAGAAATATGATGTTTAAATGTATGTGCCGTCTGAATAATTCTGGAAATATGATTTTATTGTATGAATTCTGCTTCATCTGCTTCACTTCTCAGCTGTACCTAAGAGGTTAGTGGGCTATTATTGTTGTGTAATTTGTATATTCTCTGTTTGTTTTTTACTGAACCACAAGCCTACAATAAAGACCCATCTATTAATAGTGTGAAAAGTTGTGAATGACGTCACAATCCGGCCTTGTGGTGGGATACGGTAACATCATGTACAGACCTATACTTCCAGTCTAATCTGGTGTATTCCCGGTGCATAGATATATAGCTATGCGGATAAGTACGGCACTCCGGTCTTTATGTTCATGTGGATGGATCAGGATTACGGTTTAAATCCTCCTGCAGATTACCCACCCTGGATCTCCACACACGGATTTCTGCTGTCGAGACACTAGCTCTCAGTCCAAACACAAGCTCCTAGTCCTCAGAGAAACGCAAGCTCCCAGTCCAACTTTTGACATATGATATGTTGCTGATGAACATATAGACATTAAATGATAATATTGAGAACACTTTGTGCCACTGATACAAAAACCCTAAAGCAGGATCATCTCAAAAACTATTCTAAATTTCCAATACCATTAAAACTACAGTAGGAATAGTCTTATTACATCAAGGTATATGTCCAACCAGGATATCAACTGAACCGATATTTGGAGGCCAATATCTGATCCAGCAAATTTTCAATATCAGCGCCGATATCCGACACCAGTATCAGATCGGTGCATTCCAAATTAAAACATGAACTGCAACAAACTGTTTAGTGTCTATGAGAAGTTGTTAATTAAACCCTTTAGCGTTCAAATCTAATTGTAGAACAGAAAAATAATAAAAACATTTTGTGTAAGGAAAAAGTACCACGATAAATACTGACCTCATCAAAAATGATTGTTCCATCTATCATTTATTGAACTATAAGTGAATAATGTAACAGGCCAACATCCCAATTCTCACAGTGAACACACAAGCTACCGGCGATTATGACCAGAGTCCAGACATCTCACTTTTGTTTGAACTTTGATTCTGTTTTCATTTTCAGCCTGTAACTGCAGTCAGATAAACACTGAATGATATAACTACATACGCTCTAAAACCAGCCCTGGATGAGGTAGGTTAAAACTTAAGTGTGGTATGGTGATCAGAGGAGGCCTAACTCCAAAAGAATATAGTCTCCTCAGACAATGTGTGCAGGACACAACTGTTTGTGCTGCAGTGTAGAGGGTGAAGAGGAAAGGCGTGAGGACAGTCCTCTGGGGGCCCCAACACTGCAGGTCGGGGGTCTCACAGACGGGCAAGGATCCACTCTGCCAGGCCAGTCCACACCAGCCCTCTCCAGCTGGTCCCTGAGGAGCAGTGGCTGGTTGATGCTAAAAGTGCTTAAGAAATCAAAGTTCTCACCTCTCCAGGGGAAACAGAGCACGGGGCAGCAGGGACATGGTTTCCTGTCCACAGTCTGAGGAATGTGGGGCAGAAGGGCAGAGAGGACACAGAGGACAGACACAGTCATGGATAGGTGAAGGTGAAGATATTTAATGAGACAGTTACATTAGGATACATGGGATCTCTTAACATAGACAACAGTAAGCGCTCCATAGAACTTATTACACTGGGCTAAATATAAGGATCACATCATATGTACAAAATGTGTGCGTAAATATGAGAGAGAAGTCACATGACTACAGAATAAGAGGCACTGCACGATACAAAGCACATACCCTCTGTGTGTTTGGGGTTTACCTGGTTCTCCCCACAAATACTAACAAAGTATTTACCCAGTACTGCTGCAGTACTACTGCAGTACTACTGCAGTACTTATGTCCTCTGCATTCTACTGTACACATGCATCTCTCAGAGGAACTTTATGTTCCTATTACAGTTTCTAATGTCCATTGAATACAAAAGCACCAGAGGAAAGTGACAGACTGTGGGTAAGTGCTCTGTTGTTTAACAATTATCTACATTTACAAACATGTTTGAGCCTGGTTCATTCAGAGGACCCTCCACCAGGGGGCACAAGAGGTGGTCCTGCCCCTGTTTGCACAAATGACAAATACATAATGGACTCTCATTGTTGAAATCATTTCCAATAAAGTGCTTACAATTAGTTTCAATAGAGGTTATGCACTGACATAATTTTATATGAAAAATGTTCCTCAACATTCTGACTGATAAATGTGCATGTAGTCCCTGTCCCTGTTGTTTAACTGCTCACTGGTTTTCCACAACTGTTGAGTTGTTTTTCTCCTTTCAGATTTCAGGTACAAACTAAATATTTAGCAGAGTTGTAGTAGTGTAGTTGATTTTTGTATTTCTTATTAAACTGAAGCTCTTTCACATTTTAGACATGTTTTGAGTTCTTAAGTAGAAAATGTCATTGCTCACCATTGACACTCATATAATGATGATGTCATCTGCATAACCTCTGTTCACATGTGTAAATGTCCAGGAGACTTTGGGTAAGAGCCAATCATTTGAGAGTTACACAGCTGGACTCACAATCTGAAGCCTATCCACACTACACATCTGTTCTACTGTTACTGTCCAGAGAGCATGTGTGAATGAACCAGGCCCAAACAGATGTCTAAAAGCTGCCTTCACAGGTCTGGTGTGAGAGCTGTGCCTGGACGGATTGTACTGCGACTCCACTGCGTGCTCACGACAGAACCTTTGCCTAAACAAGAACACCAAAACATTCGGCTCAATCTCTATAGCAACACCAAAATATTCGGCTCAATATCCATAGCAACCAAGCTTTTAGTGTTAGTGCCTGAGGATCTGCAGCAGTCCGGCTCTGCAACACTGCCCTCTGCTGGCTTTGGGCAAGTGCACCTTTGGTTTAAAGTGCATCTGACAGGTTTTGATGATTGTGTAATTCCTACTGAAGTTGGTGGGATAATACCAGTTGCAAATATAAATGAGCTTTACACAAATCAAGAAGCATTTTGAAAATAAAAGTTAAAAAATATGTTGAAAATTACAAACATCACACTAGGGAGAATCGTTAGGGCCAATTAATATGCAAGAGGCACATTTTTGTGATACTTTAAACATTACCTCAGCAAAATAAAGGTGTTTTCTTATAATTTTTTTGTGTGAAATATAGTTTCTGTGTAAGTTAGGAAAGTTTGGGCACAGTGTGATGTCATGATTTCCAACCAGAATTAAAATTTAAACCTGAAAAATGGTCAAATATATATATATATTTTTTTAGTTTAACAAAAAATCTGAAATATAATGATCTGAATTGTGTTTTAGTGAAATGAGTAGTCTAACCTGTCAAAGGCACTTTTAGGTTCAAATATACAAAATATATAGTCATGTGTTTAAGTGTTAATGCTTTGTTTTAAAAGGCACAATATACATTTCCCTTTATGAACGATAACATCCACAGCTGAGTTGAGACAGCCTAAAGTTTTCTGCGCCCTGTGTCCCCCAGACCCAGAAGACTGAGCTACAGACCTGTGATGAGGTCCAACAGAGCCCCCCTCAGGAGGGACTTGTGCGTGTTTCTCCACTCTCTCCCTTAGTGCCCAGAGGCATCAACACATTATAAATACTCAGGTTTTGAACCAAAAAAATATTTCAGATACAAAGAAAGCAATGCTCAACCGTGTTGGAATTACTTAAATCAAATATAACCAAAAGAAAACAAAATATAACTGTTTAAATTTGGCACATTTCAGTTGTTGTAATTATCTGATCATATTTTTCCATCTAAAGCAATTCCAATAGGGTTACAGCACTATATTTGTACAGATGAGACATGAGACTGTGATTCTGGTTACATTTAGGGACGCACTGATCCAGCTTTTATAATAATACCAATTTCATTGCTAGCTTTAAGACTCTCTTTAAGACCCGATATCAGCCGATTCTAGTGCAGACACTGAAAACAGCATTTATTTCCTTTACACTAAAGTAAAATAAGACAAAGCTGATCAAAATGTGTCATATTGCTGTTATTTATTCCACATGTAACTACAGAAAAACACTGTGTAAATCATGAAGCTATCTGGGCCGACTAGTCTAATTATATCAATTTATATGCACAACCAGGATATCAGCTGAACCAATATTTGGATGTTAATATTCCAATATATTATATCATAATATAATATTCTGATTCAGCTAATTTTAGTATCAGGCCAATATCTGATACCAGTATTGGATCGGTGCATCCCTAATTACACTGATAGCAAAGCGGTCTGATCACGTTTGCATAGCTGTGTGGGTCCATGACCAGGTCCTATATTATACAAATCAATATTTTTTTACTTAAAACCATGTTCTTTCCTCAGACAAAACCTTGAGTTTTGGGTTATGCTTTAAAATAAGGTTCATAAGTGAAATATTTTAAGCCATTATTGAAATGGACATTTTGTCATGTTATAATGTTCCCTTATCTAAAACATGCTTAGAGTGGTATTTAGCTTCATTTGCGCTTATTTCATTAATCCTTTTTATGAGGTTGTCTTCTCAGCCCCAGAAATCACTCCATTTCAATTTTCCTCTGACAGTTACGTCACTGGTAAAAATCTGGAAGGCTCTAGTGCAGTTTTAAGTCCATAAATCACTGACTCGTTCTGAGCCGTTAAACTGCATTCATTAAAATAGCATGCTTATGTTAGCATACCGGGCCATGTTGCTTAAATGGCTAGTTTTTGTTTTTTCCATGGTTCACTCCCACTGCTGCCAAGTAGGGTTATATAAACATAGGCATCATTAAATGTTCTAAACATGCGATGCCAAAGCAAAAGTACAAAAGAACATGTTTAAAGGCCAATAACAATACAGATAATGCATACTATGTCCTATATGTGTCTATAAGCATTTAAACATCTTATCACCAATTGTAAACTTATAAACAGCTTACTGATGAACCTTATTTCAAAGTGTCATTTTTTTCTACCTCTCAACACCATCTGCAGGTAATCCAAAAGAGTCCATTACCTTTAGCAGAATCCATTTTCAAACCAACTTTAACATTAACAGCTACCGTTTTAGACTAATTTAAACCGATTCACTGGTGCCCTTTGCTGGAGTTCTGCAACTTTGGGGAACAGATCATTTTGTGTGTTTTATGTACATATGCGCTATTAGAAGTTTTAAAATATGAAAGAATACATAGTACAGAACCCTCAGTATTTGAGATATCTGCTCTCAGGTACATGAGAGCCATGAGTCTTTGGCTTCAAATCATTTTAAGTTCTCTTACAACAAACATCCTCCATCCAGGGTTCAATCAGATGTCTCTTAGCGTTTAACACCGTCTTCCAAAGTCCTCCAAAGTGTCCTCCAAAGTCCAGAGTGTAGGATCCTTTTTCACAGTCCTCCTTCCTAAACTAGGCAAGTTTTGGTGAGTGTGGAAAACAGGTTTAAAGATGCTACAGTCTAATGTCCTTTAGTCCACAGAGGAGGCTGATGTCCTCTAGTCCACAGAGCAGTAAAATGTACTTTAGCCACGAGGATCGTCTAATGTCCTTTAGTCCACAGAGGGGGGTCTAATGTCCTTTAGTCTACAGAGGAGGGTCTAATGTCCTTTAGTCTACAGAGGAGGGTTTAATGTCCTTTAGTCTACAGAAGCAGGTCTAATGTTCTTTAATCCACAGAGGAGGATCTAATGTCCTTTAGTCCACAGATGGTCTAATGTCCTTTAGTCCACAGAGGAGGGTCTGATGTCCTTTAGTCCACAGAGGAGCCTGATGTCCTTTAGTCCACAGAGGAGCCTGATGTCCTTTAGTCCACAGAGGAGGGTTTGATGTCCTTTAGTCCACAGAGGAGGGTCTAATGTCCTTTAGTCCACAGAGGAGGGTCTGATGTCCTTTAGTCCACAGAGGAGGGTTTGATGTCCTTTAGTCCACAGAGGAGGGTCTAATGTCCTTTAGTCCACAGAGGAGCCTGATGTCCTTTAGTCCACAGAGGAGGGTCTGATGTCCTTTAGTCCACAGAGGAGGGTCTAATGTCCTTTAGTCCACAGAAGAGGGTCTGATGTCCTTTAGTCCACAGAGGAGGGTCTGATATCCTTTAGTCCACAGAGGACAGTTCTACTGGTTGTCGGAGCAGTAGGTTCCTCCGTTGGGCGCAGAGGGCAGAGGGAAAGCCCCGGTCCCCATGGCAGCACAGTTCATCTGGAACACAGGAGATAATATTGTATTGTATACTGAAGCATTTCTCTTTATTCTCTTTCAGCAGCAGGATTTGTCATGTTGTTGTTGTTATGAACCCCCTTTCCTTATTTAGTGACATGTGTGTTCTATACAAATAAAATAAAACATCTTATACATGGTAAATTGTTCAAATTAGAATTGAACTCCTCCAAGTGATAAAATATTGACTATTGAGCAATTCCTATGCTAGCTGTACTACTTTGCTATACTCCAAAAATATCACACGTGCTATATTAACCCTCAAGCTTCCATTTATTGTGCATAAAGCTGAAGCCAGGGGCTAATGGTGGATTTTTATGTGTGTCCAAGCAAGGTTTAAAATGCTGACAGTTGTAGCATTTGTGGGGGTTTTTTAGCATCAGATTACAATCAGTTCTGAGACATCCTTCCCATTATAATGGGCCATTCTGATTTCCCCAGATTCTTTTAATAATAAGAAGAATCTAAAGGCATTTCTGTTTGGATTCATTTTTAGAAAACAAGTTCTTTTTTACTCATCACTGGCACATGTTTGAAATGTTGGCTATTTTCCCATTGATTATAATGGGGCCTTGTAATTAATCTAGACATTTGCATATTTTAAAATATTTTTAAAGGGAAATATGGTGAATTCAGTTATGAATACTAAAAACATTTCACTTGTTTTCTTAAGGATAGACATAAATCTTTAGATTGAGCTGAAAAAAAATCAACACTGATTTTATAGATATTTTTGTAAGTGAACATTTGTGTCCTAAGTCTGACAAAATAAACATTCTGAGTGTTCCAATGCAGTAGCAAATAAAGTAATATACGTATACTATATAAGTATTTAATTAAAAACTAGGATAAGAAATAGGCTAAGTCACATAATTTGGTATCATTAACTGAACTAAAATAGTGGGCAGACAAAGTTTAAGGAATTGGCCACACAGACAAAAATATCCATAGAGATGCCTGAGGGTTAAATATAAAAACTCCGTGGTGTTACCTTGGTCTGCTGGCTGAAAAACGGCTGCACTGGTTGAAGCTGAGTGTCCAGGTTGAAGGACATTGGGGGGTTAGGGACCTCCTGGTGCTCCTGGTACAGGCAGTAGAGCCTGGAGGGTTCTGGGTGGAGCTCTGAGCTGAGGGGGACTCCATTCACACAGGGCTGGGAGAACATGCAGCTGGAGGGCTGGCTCTCATGCTGAAGGCTGTGGTTCATGTGGTGGTATCCGTTGGAGAGGGAGGTGTGGTGGGACTGTGTCTGGGGCCAGACTGGTCTGTGCTCTGGAGGGCACTGTACTGATGAAGCTAACATGCAAGGGTTAGATCTTTGGTCTGAAATGCTGCTGAATGGTCCAGGCTCCATGGAGACAGTCTGTTTAGGGACAGCGTAGTTCCACTGGGGACATGAACTGCTGATGCCCTGGTTTAAGGGAGTTTGTGTGTACGTACCCCCCAGCTCGGGGTGGTGCAGAGGGGGAGGAAGAGCTGCCTGTCTGGGCTGGAGTTGCTCCGCTGAGGACTGGCTTGTTCTGCCATTACTGTTCACACAGGCCTTCAGAAAGCCCTGGGGCTGAGCACACTGCAGAGGGAAGCCTGGGTCCACCGCCCTGTGGTTGTTCTGGTTCTCTGCTCCAAAGCTGTAACACAAAGGCACTGTCCCCTTCAGAGCAGGACCATCCATATGGCTCAGTCTGGAGGTGACCTGTGGTGCCTCTGCCTGGGGCATGAGCTCTGTTTTGGGGATAATATCACTGAGACAGTCCAGTGGTAACTGCAGATCCTGCAGCAGCTCCTGGTCAGGGCTCTGGGTATGGAGATCCAGGGAGGACAGACTCCTGGGGACGTCCTCTAGATGATCCAGGAAGGTGAAGCCCCCCTCCTTCTGGAACTGCTCCTCCACAATGGACAGAATGTCTCTGCTGAGGACAGTGTTGAGGTCGGAGCTGCTCACGTTCAGGGACATGAGGGTGCTCTCCCAGCTCCTCAGCTCCTCTGGTTCCACCCCCAGAGAGGACACCAGGTCGCTGTCCCCCAGCACCTGCTGCAGAGTGTCCATCATGTCCTGCACACTGGACTCGGTCTTCATGACTGTGCCCGGAGCTGCACTGGAGCCAAGGGGCCACAGGTCCCCGGGCACGCTCACTGTTGCATGGGTGTCCCTGAAGGCCACGTCGTGCATGGAGCTGATGCTGGGTGGGCTGTGGGGGCAGTACAAGGACTGGTCCTGGCCCAGCATGCTGCCCAGGATGGAGTTTGGCGTCACAGTGTACTCTGTCTTCCTCTGTTTGGGTACAGAGCACTGCTCTGGAGGCTCCATGCTGGGGGCAAGATCATACAGCAGAGCATCCCCAGATGCACAGCTGAAGGGCAGTTGCAGCCGGCGCAGACGCAGGTGTTCCTCTCCCTCTTCATTCCTGCATCACAGACATGACTAAAGAAACATACTAAAGATATAACACATGCCTGAGCCCTGAGGGTCTACACTTACGTCAGAGCTTTCATCTTGGCGATGACGAAATCAGGTTTGCCTCCTTTAAAGACCAGCCTGGCATTGGACTGGACCCACATCCAGGAGTTGTTCTTAGTCAGAAGGCGGAAGACAGTGAAACCAGAGACTCCAGTCTTCATCACTGCACAATCATAGACATCACAAATAAGGATGGACCCAAAGCTTGTGTGTGTGAGCAGAGCAGAGGCTTACTCTTCAGGTGCTGGTCGGCACAGTACATCATGTCTGCTGCGTGGACAAAGTGGTACCCAGAGCCAGGCGCACACAACTCCATCTCCGTGTAGCCCAAGATCACCTCCCCCCTGAACACAGCACACAGCATGGACATCAGTACACAGTGAGAGGAAGGGTTAGTATTCATACACATTTACTTTAAATACATTGTGTACATAGTGTTGTTCTAAAATTACAAACACGATTTCAATACTAAAGAAAAGACTCAATACTCAGCACCAATATCATGATGATAATAAAAAAATAAACACTCTTTTTTAAGACAATAGAATGGGATTTTAAACATTAAATCATATTATTCTCTTTTATATTCCCGTGTGGCCTTATATCTGTGTAATCCCTCAGTCATCCAGTATATTCCATAGTGGTAATGTGTGTATACTAGTCTATGTGTCTTATACTTGATTTGATACAGCTCAAGATCATTTTAAAGCTATTCAAGAAAGGTTAATTTCCTGTGAATGTGACTTTTTTGTATCGATACCTGCTCAAATCAATATAATGTTTCGATACTACTTTTAATATTGATTAGTATCTGATTTTCGATACTTTTGACAGTCCTAATAGTATGTTTTGACTGAAGGTAGCTATGGGCTTATAGTATGAGTAAAGTACATTATGGTGGGTGGGTACCTCGCGTCGATGCCCAGAGGGGTGAAGTCCAGCTTGTGCTTGGTCTGGAACAGCAGCGTCTTAGTTCGGATTTCCAGGATGGATGGAGGCTGCAGAGGAGTGACCACAGAAAACAGGGCCAGCTGAGGGGGCACCAGGGTCCCATCCTCAGCCCGCTGGTTCTGACCGTGCAGGTACTTCAGACGCCCAAAGAAGTTCAGCGCCTGTACCAAGAGATGCATTTACAATTATTGTGTGAAATAACAACACCACTTTGCCACTATTCAAAGCTGCAATCTGTAATTTAAAGCTCCTATGACAGACTGGACTCATTTCACTGAAACATTCTTTTTTGTAGAAAATGTTTGACATATTTTTCAACTTTTTTGAATTTCCTTTATAATTGGTGTAAAACTATATTTTATATTTATAACAGGTATTATCCCACCAAATAAAAAATGATCAAAACCTCTCATATGCACTTAATTTTCATATGTTATTACTATTTCTGTATTATATAAACAGAGGTGGGTAGTAATCGGTCAGCTGCATAACTTTTAAAGAAACTGTACTTTTCAGACTACTTTTCTAACAGCATACTTTTACTACTACTTGAGTAATACTTATATTGAAGTAACAGTACTCTTACTTGCTGTGGTTACTCTTCCCACTGTGATTACGTCTACAAGTGACAAAACTTTATGTTGCTGTATGAAAAGATTTGAAATTTTGTGTTTCTTGCTCCTTCAGATAGGATCTAGTTTGTCTCATTTTTGTGTCTGTCTTTATTTAATGTTTTGTCCTTGAAAACATGTAGGCCTGTCACGATAACACATTTTGAAGCTCGATATAGTGCTACAGAGCTATAGTGCCATAAGATAACATTAGTCAATATAGTATTCATCGTGACATCGCAACACTCTCGAATCCATATAAACAACTTGGGAAAACAGATAAAATAAATTAAAATCTTAAATATAATGATGTTAACTATGTTTTAGTGAAATGTGTAGTGGATATGCACTTTAACCATAACCCAGAACAAACATCTGAAGTGAAAGTCCAACTCTGCCACAAATGTCTGACCTGTCCCCCAGTTATGAATCTACATAACTTCTGTTGGTGATTTTCAGATTCGAGAGTGTTATGATTGTTGTGGAATTTTGCGTCCCCTGCACAGACTTAAAGGGACACCCCCAGTCCAGTGTTGACATTTCTTTGTGGTTAGCTCTGTCGCCATTCAAGTGTTACAGAGTTTGTCCTTTTTTAACTTTATCATCAGTTGCCACCACATGAACTCGCCTCACAGAATCGATCTGCTGTGCACTGCTCGTTTTATCTCAGCCAGCTTGTCTCCAGGCTGTCTTTCTTAGTCCCTACTCAAACCTCCTTGTGTGGAAGCATAGTCACACTTGAATAGCCAATACTAATGCACAGTGTTGAGTATTCAAGTCACCATGTTCTGGACTGATGGTAAATAAACTTCTCCGGCCTCAGACATCCATCCACGGTCTCCTGCCTCTCTTTACAACTGCAGGACTCGTCAGGACAACACTTACTTTCCGTAACAATGATGTCATACGCCCACATGGGGGACAAGAGCCAATTTTTCCTTTTTATTGCATTGTACTTTGCCCTGAAATATCCAAAAAGTAAATGCACAAATGTTGAACCTGATCATTTCTATTAGTGATTAGATCCAAGAACTCACTGTACTACAACCGAAATCTGCATTTTAGCTGCAGACATTTGCATTAAATATGATTGGTCTATAGAATTTTGTGGCGTTATCTGAAACCCAGCAATAAAGATGTTAAATGTCACTTCAAGGTCCATCAGCGGATTTAACAATGAACATGTTTACAATTTCCTCTTTTTTTAGTGATAACACATCTCATGTTAAAAAGAAAATGCCGAGCAGTTAGTGAGAAATACACACTCGTAATCCTATGTTATGATAGATTATTACTATATTATTTACCCTATTTGATACAATTCGTGGTTAAACATAGGCTTTTGAAAGGTAATTGTATCTTGTTTGATGAATAAGGAACAAAAACAAAGCTATAAATCACTTAACACTTATCACTTAACAACTCTACGGACGGGATGCTCTAAATAATCGGCATTTCCTCTGTGGGCGGGGCTTAGTGGCCCATGTCAGTCAAAGCGAACTAACCTCTGCGTACAGCATTTTTCATGAGCGTGAGTACATTTCATAATCAGCAGATATAATTACAGCAAATATTAAGGCCATTCCTAAACCTAAGCTTGACCCTATCCTTAACCTTAACCTGATAGTGAACAAAATATATTGTCAAAAATCAATATTGGCGAGCATGACCACTAAGACAAAGTGGCTGTTGTTTGGCGTAACTGTGTAACTGAATGGCTTCTTGTGATTATTTTATTTAATTCTAAGTTAATTTTGTATTGTCAGAAAAGTTTTCGACCCGGCAGCACAGGTAAATAGGAGAACACAGTTAAAAAGTGGGTTGCCATGGTTGCAATAGAATGTCACGTGATTCCGCCTCATGAAATCCTACATGCGTACAGAATGTTGAGAGTAATTTATGCACAGAGCCGTACCAGGAAGCCCGAGGAGTTGTCCAGGAGGCAACGGAAGCGGCAGCAGAAGTTACGCTCCAGGAAGGACGTGTTCTCCTGAGGGATGATCTTAGGGTCGTAGGTCACCAGGTTAGTGCTGACGTCCGCAGAGCTCTGGTCATCTGAGGGAACAGAAGGATCACTGTAGAGCACTTAAAGAAGACATATTGTGCATGTGTCTGCTATACAGTTATAGTCTATGACACCCGTGCATCATTATGTAGTAATTAGCCCAATGGGTGCGGATGTCACCATAAACGTCCTTACAACAAGCACCATAAGCTGTCAGCACACTAGCGATAGTGATATAAAAGAAAGTACTACTATTTAGTGTTAAAAATCACATTCTATTGTCTAAATAAAGAGTGTTTCTATTGTTATAACAGTATCACAAACAGCATTGAGTATTTACTTTTAGTATCATTACAACACTATTGCAGGCAAAGCAATAATGTCTCCATGGAGACAAGCACGTGGCAAAACCTCCATCAGAAAAGTGACACAGTGCAATTTTAACAGAAAGTTGTATTTATGATTTATGATGACTTGTGTATGTTGGACTGACTTGTGGTGGTGTTGGGGTCCAGGGCGAAGTGCAGCTGCTGTCTGAAGAGTGCACGGTCCTCAGTGTGGATGAGTTCAAACACACTCTGGTGCACCACGTCCGACTGCACAAAACACACACACGCGCATTAGATTCTCAGGCTTCTGGGGACATCATATTTCATTTAATTTTTTCTATTTGAGCCTCTTTTCCTTACATTACATTAAAGGGCACAATTATGGTATTTTCTGATCTTTGTTATAATGTTTCCTTACGAAAAACATACATAGAGTCGTCTTTTGTTTCATTCACACGTTGAACACACAAACCCAGCACCCTGAGTTCTTCTCTCAATCTGAAAACCCTCTATTCCACCTTGTTATGTCATGTGGTAATACAGGAAGTGTTCCACTGTGTTTTTAAACTTCATACACATTCACTAAAATCATTTGGATGATTTCAGTCCTGAAATTGTCAATCTCTACTAAACAAAATGTAAAGTGTTTGGTTTGATAGAAGAACTCAGCCTAAATATACAAGATTTGTGTATTAAACATGTGCAAAAGAAACAACAACATAGGAAACAACATTTTAACATAGATCAGAAAATAGCATAACTCCTAACCTTAACCTATTTTCAAATCTGAACTTTCAACCAATGATGTTGATCTGATACTGAAGGACTTGTCTCATGAGGGCATGATTTAGTAAACATTTCAGGAGGATTGCGTCAGATACCCTATCCTGCGTGCTTACCTGGTGGAAACCCAGAAAGTCCTGTATAGTGGGCGAGGTGTAGAAGATGTATCCCTCCGCTGTGACCACCAGCACAAAGCCATTCAGTGCCTGAGGATCAACCACAAGATCATAAATCAGACCCCAAACTTCTCAAAATGCACCTTTCTCACAGAGACACATAAAGATGACACCTTAAAGGACCCATACTAGATTTTTCACATGTATTTGAGCAAAAAATGTGTCTCACACCAGTACAAATATATTGTATAAACAGCTCTTGGGGTCAAAATAAGCTGTCTGCATCAAATTTAATATCCGACAATCTGGAAGTGTGTGTTAACATGCTAGTTGTTAGCTTTACCAACATGTTCAGAGTTTTGAAAACTCATTGTGATGAATATTTAGGATGCTCTGAATGCATAAGGGAATTGAGGAATAACTTTGGACCACTGCAAACTGTTTAAAATAAACTAGTTCTGTTTTTCACGTTTTTAAGACAGTAAAAATCTAGTACAGTGTATTTAAAGTAGCACAAACTTTCCAGTCTAGTTGCACTTAAGGCAGAGGGATTTGTTCATTTCTAATTGCATTGCAAATGTTTTCCTCTTGCACATTTTTCCAATGTGGTTTTTAACTACTAGTGGCAAATAAACTCACCAAACTAACCTAAGCTAATTCTAAGTCCAATTTATTACAGTTGAAATCCAAAAACATTACACAAAATTTAAAGTACTCCCGTAGTTCATAATAAATGCAATATCCAAAATGTCAGGAAATGTTTTGATACAAAACATTGTAATATGTCAACAAAATGAAACCCAAGTCTAGTGGTATCCACCTCAAACATGTTCAGTGTATTAGAACATAAAAACATGGATGCTAGCTGTTAACATTCTTTCTCTATCAAGGGTTTTATAGCAGATTTCACCACACGTCTCTATAGCATGGAGAGCTGTATAAAACATTATGACCCTCTTTTATGGTCACATGACTGAGAGTCAGTTTGGGCTTATGGAATATTAATTCTGTTATAGCAGGTGAACAGCTTGAGACACAAAGCTCATTATAGGGTTTTATTTAAAGCTAATAAATAGGAAAAGTTATCTATTTAGGATGAAGAGGATTTATTTCACTTTCATTTTTGACTCTTGTGTCCTTTTGTTCTTTGCGCTAAGTCACTCCCCCTTCAGAGCACTATCACAACAAAAGCAGGGCATTCTGTTACGCAACTACTGCACATCGTATCAAGTTTGTTTGCACTTTTAGGTTGTATTCATTGTATTTGAGGTTGTTGGTGCTTACCTGGAGCAGCAGATCTCCCTCACTGAAGTTCACCCCGTCGATGGAGGAGACCTGGTGCTGAGCGGAGCTGAGGGCAGGGACCACATTAACCGCTGCAGCGCCCTTCTTCAGAGAGGCTGTGGGGACAAAACAACACATGAGCACACCCACAGAGGACGTTGAGGGATGTAATATTCACACTGACAATGGAAGAGAACTAAAACAGGACAAAAATGCACTAATCACTACATAACAAACAACAACATTCAAGTCAATAGCTTTACCAAAACTAGCTGGCATTGCTAGGTAACTTTGTGCCGCTTTTGTCCAGAGAGTGGACCAATCACAGAGCAGCATTGAGGTTCATGTGGAAGCCAAAGGAAAGTGTCACTGTATATTTGTTTTTTGTTGACTTTTATCTCAAGTTGGTTTAAATGTGCTATAGAAATAAACTTGAATTGAATAAAATACAACCTATTCATAATATTAAAATGATAATTACTCATATAGATAACATATTTAAACTATAACTTTAATAATAATCGTGCCATAATAGTTAATCACAATTAATTTGACCAATCGGGACACCAAATTTCAATATCGTTCCACGCCTAAATGACGCACCGGCTTGGAGTTCCATGCCACCATTTCTCTATATAGCAAACTCACTATGTTTACATGCACATCAACAAAACATTGAAACAGATTTTTCTAAACGCACGTAAACCTGGAAGTACGACTGAGGTGCCGTGGTGTCGAGTAACGCAGCTCCTAACATGTCTGAAGATCAAAACATGTTGTATATCTATATCTGCCAAAAGTGTGGGTTCGTGACAGCCGTTTTTATCAGGCTGTAAAGTTTAGTGCTAATGCTAAATTACTAGATAAACCTGAACGTCTCTTAGCTTCCTTTGACCTGCAGTAGACTGGGACAGAGTGGTCGGACAGGTTTTGGAGGAAAGGCGATTTGAATTTGGCTGTCTAGAGTACTGTGTGCATGTAAACGTAGTGACTGTGTGTGTGTGTGTGTGTGTGTGTGTGTGTGTGTGTGTGAGCCGGGAAATCCCTCCTCTGAATGGGGCCTCTGTTCCCCATGTGAGAGCATATGAGTGGGTGGGTATTTATCACACTATGGGGACTCAAATATGTACACTAGCGCTGTCACGATACTAAAAGTTTAAAGTCAATTTCGATACTACAACTGAATCATAGTACTTTCTTTTATATTCCCCTGAGGCCTTATATCTGTGTAATCTCTCAGTCGTCCGGGTAGGTTCCATAGTGGTCCATGGGTGTATACTAGTCTATGTGGTCTCATTTTTCATTTCATTTTTAGTATTGATCCTACTCAAATAAGTATCTAGTTTCAGTAGTTTTAGTATCAATTAGTATCTGGTTTTCGATACTTTTGACATCTCTACTGTGCACACACTCTGTTTCATAATCATGTACAGCTACGCTTAGTCCTAGAGAGGGCGCTGAATCGGTGAGTCACTTCCTGGTCATGACTGTGTGACCTCTGATCCGTGACCCCTGACCCTACCCGCAGCGTCTGGAGAAGTTATCTGTTTACATTCCTGGTGGAGTGGAGAATGCAGCCTGAATGCAACACAAACACTACAATTAAAGGCAATTAAAGTGAACCTTAATTTAAAAAATATATTTCACAAATCTGATGACAATATCTTAACTATATCTTGCTATAAAACTTCAAATTTTGCCTAATTTGCAGTAATCAGTATTTAGAGAGCGATATCAACAAATCCTTCTGGACGATCTGTCAAAATCTTGTTGAAGTATCAAAAATTTTACCATAACAAAAGCAAATGTTTTTGGGGGTTTTTTTTGCTTTGTTTTATTTCACTACAAACTGTGAGCAGACTTGCATCTCCACAAACCTGACTCTACTTTGGCCTGGAGGAGGGCCATGGAAATATTGTTCCTTTGGCTATAATCTTCCACAGTATGGCAAAAACACATCTATCTCCATGAATAATGTTCAGAAGTATGGTTTTAACTTATTATTTTTTTTATTTATGTATTTGGAACTTATGCATGGAATCATACAGGGGACATGCCACCTCCAAAAAGTTACACTGTGTTGCATTAAGTTCAAGATTGTAAGGTCCGGTGTTTGTATAGGTGCCAATATAAGAGTTCCATCTTTATTCAGTGGTGGAAAGAGTACTGAAAATTGGTACTCAATCAAAGTATTTTATTTTACTTTATTTGATTAGATTATATATTTTATTATAATAATAATAATAATAATAATAATAATAATAATAATAATAATAATTATTATTATTATTATTATTATTATTATTATTATTAAATTTTTATTTTATAACATTTTTTTTAAAGTTTATTTCAGTCACAGGTATAAACAGTAATATTTCATCTGCAGGAGGATTGAAAATATGTAGGCTAAAGCTTAATCTTATCAGACCTACCTTTATACATCTACATCATAGTATTATCTTTAAACTAGTTCATAAAAATAGCAAAAGGAAACAAACAACGCAGTAACAATACAGCAGTGTAGTAATAGTAATATTGTTATAAGTAGTAAAAGTAAGTAAAAGTAAAAAGTACACTACCCAGAGTACTAGTTACTACTTACTTTTCAACCCAATTTTAGAAGTATTATATATAGATCACGCTTTTATACAAAACTCGACCACTCAAAAAAATACAATCCGTGTATTCTCTGAGCGCTGCCAGTGAAAGCAGGCGGTACAGAGCTGGTATGTGTGTTTGTGGGTTTGAAACTGGTAGAAAGGAGCGAAAACAGACCAGGACTTGCACAGTACTCAGTCATATCTATGATTTAAAATGTTACTAATTACAATGACGTGGTTAGAATTATACTCAGTTACAAGTACAAGCACAGGTTTGAAACTCTATACCAAAAAGTACAAATACCTCAAAAATCTAGTCAACTGCAGTAACGTGAGTATTTGTAGTAAGTTCAACGTCCCATATAACTCTACGGATGTAAATAAATTTGATAAAATAACGAAACGGTGAACCATCTTTAGGGGCAGATTGGGTACGGTTGGTGCCAGTGAAAAAGTATATGTTGAAAATAAAAAAAAACTCGATATAGTTGTGTCTGTAGTGTATTGTTGATCTGATAATAAAGACTTTTACATCATGGATGGAGGGAGGAGGGAGGGGGGGTGATTTTTGTCCCGTTAAAGCAAGCAAGTCCCCACGAAGTGCTAACTACTCACCCACACACACCCACGCAAGCTACACACACAGAGCTGGGCCTAGCGTGCGAACTTTCAACCTCTGGCATCCTGCGCCGACAACGCGAGGATGTGGGAGAGAGGGAGAGAAGAGGGGGAGAGGGGGAGAGAGAGAGAGCGGCGACGACGTGAGGATGTGGGAGAGAGGGAGAGAAGAGGGGGAGAGGGGGAGAGAGAGTGAGAGAGAGAGAGAGAAAGCGCCGACAACGCAAGGATGTGGGAGAGAGGGAGAGAAGAGGGGGAGAGGGGGAGAGAGAGAGAGAGAGCGCCGACAACGCAAGGATGTGGGAGAGAGGGGGAGAACAGGGGGAGAGGGGGAGAGAGAGAGAGAGCGCTGACAACGCGAGGATGTGGGAGAGAGGGGGAAAGAGAGAGAGAGAGAGCGCTGACAACGCGAGGATGCGGGAGAGAGGGGGAGAGAGAGAGAGAGCGCCGACAACGCGAGGATGCGGGAGAGAGGGGGAGAGAGAGAGAGAGCGCCGACAACGCGAGGATGCGGGAGAGAGGGGGAGAGAGAGAGCGCTGACAACGCGAGGATGTGGGAGAGAAGGAGAGTAGAGGGGGAGAGGGGGAGAGAGAGAGAGCGCCGACGACGTGAGGATGTGGGAGAGAGGGAGAGAAGAGGGGAGAGAGCGCCGACGATGTGAGGATGTAGGAGAGAGGGAGAGAAGAGGGGAGAAAGAGAGAGAGAGCCCTGACGATGTGAGGATGTGGGAGAGAGGGAGAGAAGAAGAGGGAGAGAGAGAGCGCTGACGATGTGAGGATGTGGGAGAGAGGGAGAGGAGAGGAGGAGAGAGAGCGCTGACGATGTGAAGATGTGGAGGAGAGGGAGAGAAGAAGGAGGGGAGAGGGAGAAAGAAAGCGCAGAAAAATGAAAGGATGTGGGAGAGAGGGAGAGGAGAGGGAGATAGGAAGAAAGAAAGAGGAGACAAATACAAGGATGTGGGAGAGAGGAAGAGGAGGGGGGAGAGGGATATAGGGCGCTGATGATGCGAGGATGTGGGAGAGAAGGAGAGGAGAGAGAGCGCCAACAACTCAAGGATGTGGGAGAGAGGGAGAGAAGAAGGGGGAGAGAGGGAGAGAGACAGCACAAACAAATGCAAGGATGTGGGAGAGAGGGAGAGGAGAGGGAGAAAAGGGAGGGAGCGCTGACAACACGAGGATGTGGGAGAGAGGGAGAGGGGGAGGGAGAGAGTGCCAACAACTCTAGGATGTGGGAGAGAGGGAGAGGAGAGGGAGAAAAGGGAGGGAGCGCTGACAACACGAGGATGTGGGAGAGAGGGAGAGGGGGAGGGAGAGAGTGCCAACAACTCTAGGATGTGGGAGAGAGGGAGAGGAGAAGGAGAGAGAGATAGCTGACAACGGGAGGATGTGGGAGAGGAGAGGGGGAGAAGGAGATAGAGAGCACAGACAAATGCAAGGAAACATTTAAACTTCACTTTATTCAAAGAGCATCTTTATTTAAAGATGCTCTCTCTATACACTACTATTCAAGGTGCATTGTGGGAAATTCAGAGCGCACTACTTTTGTACTCACTCTACATTGGGACAGCACTAACAATGACATGACCCAGTGGTGTACTTTTTCATTTTTTCAAACGTGACCCCGGGGGACAAGTGTAACTGTAGAGAAACATAATACCCAATCCATATGCAGCTGTGGGGTACACACTCAAAAAATAAAAATCCCCCAAAACAGAAAAAGACGGGGGTTTGTGATGGTCCTCCCCCAGAAAAAGTGATGCACTATTTTAGCGGCTCAATTGCCCATTCACTTAGTTGCATGATGTGGCTTTACTGTTTGATTGTTTTGAAATATCTAAATTAGCTGAAGACAATGTATTACCATGTTTTAGAAGTTTCACTTTCGTTTCTGACGCTCCAAGTCTCCCCTCCCTTTGCTCCCCATGTTAAGTCACTCCCCCTTCAGTGCGCTATCACAACACAATGAGCGTGCATCCTGCTAATGAAACTACTGCGCATCACATCAGGTTTGTCAAGTTTTTGTGTACAGTTTTGTATATTTATGGAGAATTGTCGTGTAGGAGCATGGGTGATGTAGGTTTGTGGGTGGAGCTTTGCACAGAATCTTACAGTTAACTATAAGGAGGGTTTGAATAGTGCCCAGAAGAGATTGCTAGATTACTCAAACATGCATGGATGACATCTAAAACCTCTTCAGGCGTGTTTTTGATGAGGGAACAATGTAATAACATGGAAGCAATCTCCAAAAGTCAATTCTGCATAATACCCCTTCATTAAAGACTGGGTCAAATGAAGGTGTATAAATATTACAAACCAAAAAAACCTGTTTATGTATTGCCCCTGGTGTCAAGTTGTAATTGTCTTGTGTGTCACCTGCCTAAAGACAACACATTTGGCATATTTACTCTGTAATTACAGTTGTTCATTGTCAAACAAATTAAATTAAATTAAATTTGAAAATCGCTTTGACCCTCAGGGAAATGTCACTGGAGCCTCTTATACAAATAGGCAGAGGCGTTACATTTTAAAGAAAGAGAAATGTTACTGTCCTTTACTTTTCAGAGTACTTTTCTGGCCACATACTTTTACTCCTACTACTTTAATACCAAATTTTTTTTTAGTATAGTTGCAGTATTCTTACTTGAGTAAAAGTTGTGGTTACTCTTCCCACTGTGAGTAAGTGACAAAAGCTTTATGTTGACAATATGAAATGATTTGAACATTTCCGTTCCTTCAGATATCATTTAGTTTGTCTAATTTTTGTGTCTATCTTTGAAAATACCAGATTTTGAGCATTATTTAATATTTTGTCCTTCAAATTCCATTCACTTCATATTATAAATCAGATGAGACATCCCAAGTTACTCTTTAAGTCTCTTTCAGTTCTTAAATACTTTTTCACTCTTGAGTTATTTCTTGGACCACTACTTTGTACTTGATTAATATTATTTTGAAGTAACGTTACTCTTGCTTGAGTACAATTTTTTACCACCTCTGACTATAAGTGCTGTGTTCCAAGAGTATAGAAGTGGAGAAGAGTGAAGTATGGGACAGAAGAGAGAGAGTGAGGTATCAGTGTGTCAGCAGAGTCTGGGCTGTGTTTCCCCGAGCGTGGACTGACAGGCGCTCAGCTGCTACGCCCGGGATGCCTGCCAGCCCGCTGTGCGTGTAAGCCTTTATTTAGACAGGGGCGGAGGGGGTGAGTGGAGAGAGGAGAGAGGGGAGAGGGGAAGGAGGAGGAAAGGAGGAGAGCAGGGGGGAGACAGCGAAGGAGTGAGAGGAAGGGCGAAGTAGAGGAGAGGGAGGAGAGTGGAGGAAGAGTAGTGCAGAGAGGAGGTACTTTCGAGCAGTAAACTCATAATGAAACAATGGTGTATTATACTTTCCTTGGGTTTCTACTTAGGGCTAGTTAGTTTAAAGGTTCAGTATTACGCAGAATTGACTTTTAGCTATATTAGCATGTTGTTGCCTCATGAACAACCTGTCCTGTTGCGGAGATGTTATGACTTTGTCTGGAATGTTCCGCACTATGGGACTGAACATATTTATCTCTCATTTACTTAATTCTGCGTGGTTTAATTGCTCATAAATACCTTGAAAAACATGCATTCTTACTGGGAGTGGGCTTGCTTCTCCACAGATCTGACCTAAAACTTGACCAGCCATGATGCCATGTGCTTGTTTTCATAGATAGATGAGTTGAAAGTGATACTGCAAAATGTTCAAGGCTAAAATAACATCTCCATGGAGAAAAGCTGGTGGTGGACCCTCCATTACAAAAGTAACAGCTACTTTTTAGCCTCAGTTGTTGCTTTATTTTTGAATATTTCAAAATACAAAAAAAATATACAACCGAACAAAAGACAAAACACCTTTTGTTCTGTTGTGATTGTCAGTAGAACGTCTGTAATATCTCTTGCAAATCCAGGGCTGAAATGATCAAACTTTTTAGTGAAAGTGCATGGATTTTAAAAACACAGTGGAGCATTTCCTGTATCACAACTCAATGACATCACAAGGTGGAGCACAGTGTTTGCAGCTTGAGAAAAGAACACTGCCTAAAGTCGCACATGCAGCCTGACCCAGGAATTTACCTGCACTTTGCCAGGACAGGGTCATGTGTGAACGAAGCCATGACTGATTTCCCTGCATTTCTGGTCTGGTAATTTCCAGAGTAAACGACCAGCAGTATGCAGGGAGAGCTTATGTGTGAGTAAAGGCAGAGAACTGCCAGGAATATTTGTCATTGCCTGATTTAGAAACTTACCGCAAACTGAGCCAGCACTGAAGTTACTATAGTAACCGTACTTGGGACAAATCTCATTTTTGAGATCCATTCGATCAAATTTACTGTTGGAATATAAACCTTTTTTGCTGATAAATACTTTATTTCAACTGTTAATAAAGGTTAGAAAACAGAGCAGCGCTGAGTAAAGTCTGACCTCAGTAAAACAGAGAACTTTGATGATTTCTTTACTTTGACAATGTTTGAATCCAGGCTAAAAACAATTCTGCTGTGCATGTGACTGAAAGGGTTTTATTCTGCATTATTCTCTTTTAAGGTTCATTTATGGTGATTATTAGTGATTATTTATTTTTTGATTTGTAGTATTGTGATTTTAATGTCTTTCTTATTCTGTAATGCACTTTGAATTACTTTGTGTACGAATTGTGCTAAACAGATAAACTTGCCTTGCTTTCACTGGTTAAAGAAGATCGTTTTTCTCTATTTGTAAAAAAAAACCTCTTGTATACTCAATATGTGTGCCAGACAGACAGAACACATAATAAACACCTTTAAAAGTGTTAAACGGTTAAAATTTAAAAGGTGTCAAATCGTCACTGACAAAATTGCTTGGTTTCCTGTCTGGTTGCATGTCTGGTTTCCTGGTTACAAGTCTGGTTTCAAGAGACAGGTTCAAGATTAAAGATTTTAGTGTCATTATCATAGAAAACAACAAAATTACGTTTATAGCATCAAGCACTGCATAGTTTGGACATAAAGTGCAACACAAAAGGTGCAAGAGCTTATCGACTAAGACCATATATAACCCCAATGTAAAGATTAGCACAATTATGACATTCAGTACAGCATATGTCTAAGAAAGAGGAACAGACTGAACCGCAGCATAAACACCAACAGCAGTAAAGTGCATCACAGGACACACAGTCAGTTATGTGGAGTTTTTATCTCATTATTTAACAATGCAAAGTCCAGTTCAATGTTACTGTATTGTTGGGTGTGGTTATTGTTCATGGGAGTGGGGCAGAGAGGAGAGGGGCGCTCTGAGGATACGGGCTGTTGGTCAGTCTGGTTGTTGTGCCCTGTATGGACCTGGACCGTCTACCTGAGGCCAGCAGGTGGAAAAGGTGATGAGCAGGGTGGTGCAGGTCATGCAGGATGTTGTGCACTGGTACTGGTCTGTGGGAGAGTCGTCCCAATGATTTTTTCCCGCTGTTTTAAGCACCCGCTGGAGTTGCCCGTTGGCCGGCCTCAGTGCAGATGGAGAACCACACTAATAATCCTTAAGTCAGAACACTGTTGATGTCACAGTTGTAGAAGTTCACCCTCAGTGGTCTGGGGATGTAGGTGCTCCTTAGTTTCCTCGTAGTAGTTTGTTTGGCCATTCCCACAGTCACGATCACCTCCAGGAATTTAAAGTTGGTCACCCTCTCTACCACCTCAGTGCTAATAGAAAGAGTTTGGTGGTTCTTTTGTCCATTTTCGCAGACGTTCACTATAATCTCCTTAGTCTTCTTGATGTTTAGGACCACATTATTGCTGTGACACCATAACCTCAGATGTTGCACCTCGTTCCTTTAGCCCATCTCATTGTCATTGGTGATGAGTCCGAGCACTGTGGTGTCATCAGCGATTTTGATAATAAGATTGGAGGAGGATGAGGCAAAGCAGTCATGTGTGAACAGAGTGTAGAGCAGGGGGGTCAGCACGCACCCTTGGGGGAAACCGGTGTTGATAACAGCGACCTTTTACATGTAGTTCAGCAGAGATCGGCAATTCAAGGGCTAAAATATCCAAATGATTCTAGTAAAGGTGTATGGAGTTTAAAAAACACAGTGGAGCATTTCCTGTTTTACCACTTAATGACAACACAAGGACGAACAGCAGAGTGGAGGAGCCTAAATATGCAGGGTTTGTGTGTTAAACATGTCTCAAAGAAGCAAACACATGTATGTTTTTGATGAGGAAACATTATAACATAGATTAGAAAATAGTGTAATATAGATCCTTTAAATGTACCAAAAAATAGTTTATTGTTCTGTAAAATCTAAAAGCATTAGCGCAGTTATTGCCCTATTATACAGCTGTAACATGCTTTCACAATAAGACAGGGGGGAAGGGCATTCCAAAGCTGTACTCGGTTTACCTTTGACCTTTGACATCACTTTGACCCCAGAGATGGAGTGCAAGGAGCCAGTTATCAGTGCATGGATCGGAACACATGAAAGGTTTGACTTAAGGGTGCATTCTGGAACTTTTCTGCTTGTCTCCATGGAGATGTCATTATGACTTCTTCTGGGTACTTCTGGGATATTCTACAGTATGGCCAGGCCAAAAGTTACAAATCAGATCTGTGGAGTATTTTTTGCAATGCAGACACCACTAATTGAATAAATTCTGTACTGTGGAACATTCCAAGCAAAGCATTAACATCTCCATGGACACAAGAAGGTAACACCCTACTGATCCTTTACAGTGCATGACAGGATAGACTACTCATTTCATCATTTAATAACATAATTTAATAAAAATAATGCCGCGTTCCAGTTATCCTCGGAGGTCGGATTTTCAGAGTTCCAACTTGTAAACTTACACTGGAACACTCTTTCATCTCTTCAGGAATTTCTGCTTGGAAACTCGGGCAACATTACAGAGCCCTGAGCTGGTTCCGAGTTACAAAATCCAACTTGAGCCTCTGCAATTATAAATGCTCTGTTATGTTTTGCTACGCTAATGGGTTGATTTATAACTTACAAATGCACTTAGATTGGATTATTATTTTGGCTGATTTGAGCTCTTTTCCTAGTTTTTATTGCTAGTGTCGTGTCGTTACTGTTCATAAACTCTAGTCACTGTTTTTCCGAGGAACGCAGCATGAGCACAGGTAATTGTGTAACTGTTACCCGGCAACCATAATGTTAACAAGGGCCAAAACGTGCACAATTACACTAATAAAAACAAACACCTTTATTTTGTTAAATGAAGGTTTAGGTTTGTCAGAAAAATGCCTTCCTTTTGCGTAAATTGTCCCTGCCTTTTGGATGGAATTTTCTGCATTGATGACATAGGCAGAGGTATTCAGTTGAACTCAGAGGTACTTCCTGTGTCTTTGTACTTTTCTTCTCAACTTTTTTCCACAAACTGCCATTTAACTGATGTGAAACTATGATACATATTTACCACTGGTACTATCCCATCAAACCAAGTCAGAATTAGAAAAACATCTGGAGGGTATTATGCAAAATCAATTTTTTGGAGCTTTTTACCATGTTATACTGTTGTTCTGGCATCAAAAACATGTCTGAAGTGGTCTTATGTCATCCATGCATGTTTGAGTAATTTGGCGGTGTCTCTCTCGCCCTATTCGAACCCTATTTACGGTTAGCTCTAAGATTCTGTGCAATTCTTCATACATATAGAAAAATATGATACAAAACTGGACACAACAACTTGCACAAACCTGACGCAATGTGCAGCAGCTTCATTAGCAAGACTCACGCTGATTGTGTTATGATAGCGCTCTGAAGGGGAAGTGACTGAGCATGGAGAGCAAAGGGAAAGAGAGAGAGATTCAGAGCGCCAAAAACAAAAGAGAACACATATTAATACCTTGTTTTTGGCAAATATAGCATTTTGTAAACAGTAAAAGGAAACATGGTGATCTAAATATGTTAAGTGTTAGCAGTCAATACCCCATAGAAGTGAAATTAAAATACCCCCCCTTTAAGATTTAAGATACGCTCTTGCATCATCCTGTGTGCACTCTAAAACAGTCAAGTGATTGTCTGAAAAATGATGGTTCCCAGAGAAAGTGGTATTAAAGGAAGTGCAGGACCTGTCTGTACACGCGCGCTGTCAGGGAGGCATGCACTGTGCGACTCTTGCACAGGGCCACGCACACATACACACTACGACACACCGCAAAGTTTCATCATAGTGAGAATCAGTGAGCGAGTCTGCTTAAAGAGGGCTATTTTACTTCTATGGGCTATTAAGTGCTAACACGCACATCATAAGATCACCATGTTACCTTTTATTGTTTTGAAAATGCTATATTCGCCCAGAAGAACATATTATCATGTTTAATAAGTTTCGCTTTTGTTTTTGGCGCTCCAGGGCAAAAGCCACTCCCCCTTTACAGCGCTATCACATTACAGTCAGCGTGCGTTCTGCTAATGAAACTATTGCACATCGCATCGGGTTTGTGAAGCTGCTGAGTTCAGTTTTGTATCATGTTTTTATATATTTATGGAAAAATTGTCGTGAAGGTGAACGGGTGACGTAGGCTTGTGGGCGGAGCATTGCATAGAATCTTAGAGCTAACCGTAAAGAGGGTTTGAAAAGGGCCCGGGAGAGATCGCTAAAATACTCAAACATGCATAGATGACATCTAAAACTTGTTCAGACATGTTTTTGGTGAGGGAACAATGTAATAACATGATAGAATGCTCCAAAAATTCAATTTTGCATAATACCCCCTCTTTAAAGACAATTGAACAATAAAACAACAAAAACTGAACTCAAGTAAGAGGATTGTCACTTCAAAATAACATTACTCAAATAGAAGTACAAAGTAGTGGTCCAAGAAATGACTCAAGTAAGACTAAAACGTATTTGGCAAAAGTGGGAGTAACTTATAGAGTAACTGTTGGGCCATAACATCTGATTTATAACTGGGTATTTTCAAAGGATAGATTTAAAAATGAGACAAACTAAATCATATCTGAAGGAGTGCTGTAAGAAACACAAACGTTGAAATCATCTCATATTGTTGACATAAATCATTTACCACTTATAGACTTACTCACAGTGGGAAGAGTCAACCAAAATTTAGAGTGCTGGTACTTCAATAAAAATATTACTCAAGTATGAGTAAAAGTATGCTGTTAGAAAAGTACAATTTCTATAAAAAGTTATTCAAACTGAGTAAATGTAGCTGAGTAATAACCACCTCAAGTATCATGGAAAAAGATGGGTAGTACTCAGTTACATTTACTCAACTTAACTTTTTCATAAAAATTGCACTCCTCTAAGTAGACATTTTTATTCCAATTTGAGTGATATATTTGACAGTGTAGTGTAAAAGTTGTGGTTCCTCTTCCCACTGTGAGTCAGTCTGTGAGTGACAAAAGCTTTATGTTGACAATATGAAATGATTTGAACATTTGTGTTTCTTGCACCGCTCCATTTTTGTGGTTTACCCTTTGAAAATACCAGATTTTCTCCATTATTCAAAGGTACACCATGCAACTTCCTGGGGATGACACATTACCTGCATAATTCCATGGAAATAGAAAGTTAAAACCATACTTCAGAACGCTCTCCATGGAGACAGAAAAACATGCTTTTATTTTTGTCATTTTTGGCTGAAAAGTTACATACTGTGGCTTTAATGTGGTGTTTGTCCAATTACATTCACCTCGAACTTTATCAGATCTTACGTCCAGTCTGTTACTCTTAGTATTACTCTCACACAAGTAGCAGTTTTCCACATTTTTACTACCTAATTCTCAAAAGATCATTGTGGTTGTGGTATCAAAGTCATCAGTCTAAACCATTTCCTTTTTGTTGGTATAGAAGTCGCATTTGAAATAGTATTGCAACAACACAACTCACATAAAGAGTCAATGGAAACTAGGGCTGTAGTTGACCGAAGAAATTCTTGTTGGGCTAAAGACATGTCCTGCTGATCGATTAGTCGACTCAAAAGGGGCATGGCAAAAGTTATTATTTATGCAGAAAAAGAAGTAGGAAACCATGTATTTATATAAAGCCAGATAAACCTTGTGAATCATGAGTTTAATCTGTCTTTTTCCATCGAAATACCAGAAAATACCAAAACTTTAGCTATCTCACTCACTAACTTCTCCTTTCTGCCACTGCTCCATAGAAATCCTTATAATCTAAATATAATGATTAGCCGACTAGCACTAAAGTACTAAAGTACTTTTTTTAAATTTTATATACAAATCCTCTAAGTTTCCACCCTTTGCTTTATAGACATTGGCCTTCTCTCAATGAGGTTCATGATGAAGGGTCAAGAAATGGTTTTCACTTCACAGCTGTGCCTAGACAGGGTCAAGAAATGCTAAAGGTGCAATCCCTTGATCAGACCAAAGGGTAAAGGCTATTTTTAACTATCTAAAATCTTAAACAAGTTTGGAGTTATGTTAATTCTTGTTTGCTATATTCCACATGTGTCATTCATAGTTTTGACGCCTTAAATGAGAATCTACAATGTAAATAATCATGGAAATAAAGAAGAAACAAAAATGAAAGTGTGTCCAAACTTTGGACTGGTAGTGCATAATATATTATGAAAGAACTGACCGTTGAAGAAGCTCTTGACCTTGAGGTACCCCACACTGAGGCGCAGCACGGACAGCTTGTCGAGGCGGGAGCGCACCTCCTCGCTGAAGGGCAGCAGACTGGTCAGTTTGTCCAGCTCTCCATTCAGCCGGTCCCGGTGACGCTTAGACGGGTTGGACTTGGCGCCTTCCGGGGGAGGGGCTTTGGGGCTGGGGACAGAGAAGACATGCGGGTCAGAAACAGCTTTACTCTGGTATGTGGCATCAGCAAATCCAACTGTCATGGGGCCTGCATTATCTGTCCTTCTGTGCTCTCTCCCCCTCCCCTACCTGTCTGCTTGGAGCTGGGCGGAGTTCCTGACTCCGCTACTCCCTAACTCCTGCTCTCGCTCGTTCCTGCTCCTGCCTCTGCGCTCCAGCTCCGGTACAGTCACCCCTCTGCCTTGCCTCCTGTCCCGTCTTGGTCTCCGGCTTGCTTCCCGTCTCCTGCCCTGTCTCCCACTCTCTGAATTACTCCTGCTGGGTCTTCCCTGGCCCTGTCCCTGGTCCCGTCGTGCTCCGGCCCTGGCTGTCTCCGTGCCTGCTCTGGACATCCCTGCTTGGCTTGCCCTGGTCTCGTCCTGATCCTGTCCTCATTCCGGTCCTGGTTTTCCCGTCCCTGCTCTGCACTACTCCCGTCTGGTCTGCCTCCCGCTCCCTGCTCCCCGTGTGTGTTAAATGAACTATTAAAAACTGAATTTCACCATTTTGTAAATAAACACTGTAAATCTGCCCCGAGTCTGCACTCCTTGGTCCGCACCCGCACTAGCCGTTACGACACCAAGTGTCGTAGCTAACAAGTAGTCTGATATTTAAATGTCCTATATTACGCAAAACTGACTCTTGTGAGCTTTAAGCCATGTTATAATGCTGCTACCTCCCCAAAACGTACCAGGAATTGTGCTTTGTTTCATGTTTGAGTAACCCTTTATTACTCGTCTATTTACATCTCCAAAGCTCAAAATGCTCTGTTCCACTTTTTAATGTCACAAAGTGGTAGTTTTCAAGTTAACAGCTTTTACCTTTTGTTTAGTAGAGATTGGCAATTCCAGATCTGAAATCATCCAAATGATTGTAGTGAAGGTGTGTGGAGTTTAAAAACACAGTGGAGCACTCCCTGTACTACCACATGATGACATCACAAGGTGGAACAGAGCGTTTTCAGGCTGAGAAAAGAACTTAGGAAATCAGAAAACAATGCAATATGGACCGTTTAAAGCAGACCTATTGTGCTTGTGTCTGCTGTATAGTTATAATCTATGACACCTGTGGATCATTATGTCATTATTTATTCATCTAAAAGGACTTAATAAAAGAAACAAGTACGATGACTTCTGTGTTAGAAAACTGCGGTGACCAATGTTATCGCTGTAAACATCATCACCACAAATCGCTGCGTTCTGTCAGCACCTCCCACATATAGCTGCACATTACACTAGCTGTGGATTTTTTTCATTTGTGCAAAAATGAATATGTTACGCAGCTGAATCCTACACATATCACTGATTAAGAAAATTAAATTGGAAAAGGAAGTGCGTACAGAGCGGTGAAGGCGAAACGCGGGTTGATCGGAGCGATGACGTCTTGAATGCAGGAGTATAAAGATGAGTCAAACGCGCATGAATCACTCTAAATACAACGTTGAGAGAGTAAATGGAGGAAAGGAGACAATGAGGAAACAACTGTAACATGTTTTTTTTAAAGTCTCAGGAGTCAGAACAGAAAAGGTCAAGGCCATAGACTCTTTATGTCTCCTCAGGTCTCATCATGTTTCACAAGTTTTTGAGTTAAACTAACACAATCACACTAAAATTCCAGTGTCTCCTTGCCTCTGCGTTTGTGGTGTTACCTGCCCCCACTCCCCCTCACCTCTCTCTCCCTCTGATCCAGCCACAACCCCTCATCTTCTTTCTGTTCTTTGTCTCCGCTTGTGCTTCTTATCGTTATAATCTAAGTTACGGAAAGTAACCGGCTTTTTTCTCACCGTTTATGAGTGAAACATAAGACCTTGCTCATGTTTCCGCTGCTATGAGTAAGGTGCACATGCTTTTAGGTTTAATATATTGTACAACCTAATTCCAAACTTTAAGTGTGGATTTCACTGGAATTACTGGTCCTATCAACACAAAATAAAAACTCCAGTGATCCTAACACCCTGCTCTTTATGCAGAAGTCCACCTTTCTTTGTTTTTCAAAATGGATCAAATCAAAAATTAAGATCGACCAAATGGGAGAAAATCTTGTGATTCTTTTTTTCCATACTATCTCCCTGGAGACAAGCAGTGACAATATCAGGCCAAGTTAAAAGTCAGATCTGTGGACAGGTGACCCTGCCTTAAATAAATGCAAGATGTATGGATTTAAAGGCCCTCTATCCATTTTTCCAATATGAGCAAAAAAATAAATAAATAAAATTGTTTCTTGTCCCAGTACAGATATTTTGTATAAGCTGTTCTTGATGTCAAAAACATGTCAGCAGTGTAGTAATTAGATGCAATATAATTAGTTGGCAATAACATGCTAGTTGTTCTTAACTTTACCGTGATAGCAAACTCCACTCTCTCTGAAAGTTGTGAAAAGCACTTCAACTCATTGCAGTGAATAATTTGGATGTTAAAATGCATAAAGCAAGTGAGGAACTTTGGAGAACTTTGTGCATAAATAACATGTCATTTATTTCAATGAGATGAAGGTGATGTTCCACGGCCTGCTCCAACTATGAAGAGTGAACGGCTGTGTGGACTCAGTGAAGGAGTGTGGGTCAACAGAACGGCCACTGAGGCATTAGACTGGTGTAAGAAGAGCTTCTGGGAGTGAGACATGACAAAGGGAAGTGAGCTCTCACACACACATGAGTTCAATCACAATGGACAGAGCAACACCACTAGCCTGTGTGTGTCTCATGGAGACAGTTCACCTCAAATGCTCCGCCAGCTTAAAGCTGAGCCAGTACAAGTGTCCTGGATATGAATATATATACATGTATGCAGGGTATGGGGTGTTGTATCAAGTGTGAACTGTTAAAGAGTCCTGTGGAAACAATAGGAGTGGAGCATGTCTCCTGGGATGTCACCATAGAAACAGGCCCAAAGTGTAGGGCAGTACCAGAGGAACACTGCAGCAAACACACAGGGTCAGAAAGGGTCAAGGCTACAAGTGTGTTCTACTACAGTACCACAAATCCAAACCACATATACACTGTAGAGGTCATATAGACCCCATACACACAACACAGAGGCTATACAGACCCCATACACACAACACAGAGGCTATACAGACCCCATACACACAACACAGAGGCTATACAGACCCCATACACACAACACAGAGGCTATACAGACCCCATACACACTGCAGAGGTCATATAGACCCCATACACACTGCAGTGGTCATATAGACCCCATAATCACAGCACACAGACCATATAGACCCATACACACTGCAGTGTTCATATAGACCCTATACACACTGCAGACATATAGATATATAGGCCATATAACCCAATATAATAATTTAGCAAACCAAAGCTAGCACAAGTTGGCAATAGCGGTTTCCTGTTTATCTAAGCACTGCACCCGCACAAAGAAAATATAATATTTCCATAATATTTGCAGAGCATAATACAGCTAACATGAGCCAAACCCATGAGCATTACATAAAGAGAGGTTAAACCCCAGTGTAGAGGCGCAGAGAAGTGAAATAATTATAGACTGGAAGTAGTTTCTTGTTTACGCTAGCTTTAGCCATGTCTCACAGACACAAACTTGGAATTACTAAACGTCTTTTTGTGAAATGTTGAAATTGGCCGTATGATTGAAGTATAATTCAGGTACGATTTAGGCTTTATTTATTAAGAAAACATGAGTTATATTTGGGTGACGTCATTTGCTCACAGCAGACCCCTGGACCTGTAGCCAAACTGCCCCACGCCAAGCTGAAACATGGCTCATGTTTTTCAAGTTTTTCCAACACCAGTAACTGAATGAATGCAAGATAGATATGTTAAAAGCCGTGCTGTGGAACATTCAGCCGATGCAACAGTATGGAGACAAGAAGGTGGTGGGACCCCCAACAGAAAAGTTAAATAATGCACCTTGGTCCACAATGACAACAGGTTTTATTATCTCGTAGGGTGATCAAAAGTATCGAAAATCAGATTAATTAATACTAAAAACAGTATCGAAAATAGATAGTAAATAGTAAGCATCGATACTGAAAAAAATCCCATAAACATGACATAATTTCACCTCTCTTGAACAGTTTTAGTGTAATCCTGAAGTTTGTCATCACCAGTACAGAACCATATATATGACATTCTACTGTCCAAGTGTTGAAATTGGTATCGAGTATCGAGCCTTTTCATTTGCAGAGTTTGAAATGTTAGGATCGTGACAACACTGTCCGGTACCACTCACACTTTTCAAACTATCTGTATACCCCATAGGATTAGTATTTTTAGTAACACAACTTTACATAGGCTTTACATTGGCAATTACAGTACTGATACAACTGGATCATGTGTGGGAAAATACAGGCTTTAATATCAAGAGCACGTTTTGGATTACCACCAAATGACATCATGTTGTGGGATCAATGTTTTGAGTTCTGAAGCGGGGAGACAACAGCAAATATGAAACGAAACATAACTTAAGAGAGGCTATCCTGTGTTTTTAATGCAGACTTTAATACACGAGAGGCACAGTGGCCCTTACGATGTGCATTGTGTAACGTTTATGGTGAGTACGCTACCTCTTTCTCTCAATGGAGATGTCATAGCTTTGCTTTGCATGATCCACCATTCGACATTAAACTTATCTAAGACAAGTAGATGACATCATAAGGCCAAATTACAGGTCAGATCTTTGGATAGGTGAACCCGCTCACTTGAAGAAGAATGTGTGGTTTTCAATGCCATACTGTAGAACATTCCAGGCAAAGTTATAACATCCGCACGGATACAAGAAGGTGGTAGGGTTGTCAAAAGTATCAAAAATCTGATCCTAATAAAAAGCACTCTTTCTTTAGACGACAGAATGTGATATATCTGTGTAATCCCTCAGTCGTCCAGGTAGGTTCCAGTTCCATAGTGGTCCATGGGGGTATACTAGTGTATCTGATCTTACACACTAATATACCCCCACGTATATACTTATATGTTCTGATACAGCTCAAGATCAATCTAAAGCTATTCAAGAAACGTTCATTTCTGTCCTGTGAATGAGACTTTTTTCATATCGATACTTGCTGAAATGAGTAATTAGTTTTGGTCGCAGTTTTACTATCAATTACTATCAGATTTTCACTAATTTTAACAACCCTAGGCCACATAATATAAAAAAAATAATGTTCCAAATCGCATTCTATTGTCTAAATAAAGAATGTTTTGTATTTTTATCATGGTATTGAAATCGGTATCAAGTCTGTTACTTAATATTGAAATCAAGTTTGAAATTTTAGCATGTGACAACGCTAGAAGGTAGTACATGACAATGGGCATTCAAGTTTCATTTTGCCTTCTTAAAAGCAGTCCTCTCTGTGAATGTGATTAGATTAGGCTAGTTTATATAAGTAGGCCTACTGTCAGCCTGTATTACACATGACCAAAGGCTGCGCTTGTGGCCTCTACACTCACTCACTCACTCACTCCAACTACAGCATTTCCCAAAAAGCAAGTAAAAAACCAACTCCCAGAGACTAGAAAGAGAGAGAGAGCCACTTTCCCCCCAAAGCAGGCAGCCCTCAGCCCTTACACAAGTTTGCGTGAGACGGAGCTATGTTAATTTGAGTCGAGGGAGGGAGGAAAGAAAACAAGCCGTAGAAAAGAAAAAAAAAACGACGGGAAAAGAGTGAGTTGTGGCAGCGCAGAGGAGGCGGGCGCAGGATCAGGTTACAGCCCCGCTCCCTCCCCCCGTCCTCCCTCGTGGAAACATCGCGTGAGAGCTACACTGCCTCGGCCCTGATTGTGATTAATGCAGGTACAGAGCCACACGCACACGCTCTCCCCTGACCGCGCTACTGGCACCACTACGGACACACTCTCTCCCTGCGTCTGGACACTGCAGGCTGGAGGGGCGAAAGCGTGGAGCTGAATCCTGCAAATATGATTGTAGACTTAAACAGACAGGCATAAAAGTGCAGTAGTAGGCTATAGCAGACGTGCCTAATCTTTTACATCTCCAGTACTTTCTAAGCTTTCATGCGCACTCCCTCTAGCATGTAATGGTAATTCTTAAAGAGTACATATTACACTATGTTCTGATCTATGTTATAATGTTGTTTCCTCATCAAAACATACCTGGAGTTGAGATTTGTTTCCTTTGACACATGTTTAACACACAAACCATATGCATATTTAGGCGTTTGAGTTCTTCTCTCAAACTCAAAACACTCTGCTCCACTTTGTGATGTCATGTGGTAATACAGGAAGTGCTACAGTGTTTTTAAACTCCATACGCCTTTATACATTAAAATCATTTGGATGATTTTAGCCCTATCTCTAAAGGTAAAAGGTAGCTGTTAACTTGAAAACTACCACTATGTGACATCACAAAGTGGAACGGAGCATTTTGCTCTTTGGAGATGTAGACAAACTAATAAGAAAGATTTACTCAAACATGTGTGAATGAAACAAAACACAACTGCAGGTTTTTTGATGAGGTAACAACATTATAACATGGGTTAAAGCTCACAAGTGTCAATATTGCGTAATATTGAACCATTAAAATATCAATCTGCTTACTAGTATAGTGTACATTAATATATATTTTTGATAAGCAATAGCCTATGCATGCCAAACATTCTTAAAAATATTTACCACAAAGAACATCAAAAACTAGGCTATTCCATTTCAGTCAGTGCTGTGTTAAACGAGGCTTATAACATTTTGTCCGGGGTTTAGCCTTAGCTTTGTTTTAGTGCTTATTTTGTCCAAGTGAACCAGTTTAGTTCTGGTCTAGTCTGGCTTAGTTTCTGGTTTAGTTTCGACTCCAAACAACAAGGATATTCAATTCCACGTTCTTTTAAATCAGAAATTTTTCCAAGTACTTCCTGGTAAATGCTGGCATAGATGGAGAAACCAAAGTTCAAATGCAAAAATGTAAGATATGCTTTTTGTTTTCAGCAAATAATTACCCAGATGAGTTAAAACACTCATTTGAGCTATTACATTTCTGTACATTTGTTTGTTGGTGAGCTTAAGGCTTCAAACTGGAACAATAGGGCCACTGTCAGAGGAGGAACTTCCAAGGAAACAATCAAAGTAACATATAATCCATCGAGGCCTAAAATATTAGCCCCAAACCATCTGCAAACTTGGGATAACTTCATAAACAAAACCAAAAACCACAACTGGATCCTGAACAGAAATGTATTTTCAGCATGCAAAATAACATTTATATAATGACTGAGGAGGAGAAGTTACCGGTCACTCATGAGCCAGGGGTCATAACAGTGTGAGGAGAGGTCACTAAGTCCACACCGGATCACAGCAACAACAGAACACAGCGGAACGTGAGAGATGATATGGACGATAACACAGCGCAGACGACAATAGGGACTAAACAAAGCAAAGGTCAGGGGCCTGGGGGAGAGCGTGGGCTACAACGACTAAATCTAATGAAGTTAAAAATATGAACAAATTTAGTTCTAATCCAATCCAGGTTTTGTCCTTGTTTGTACTAGTTTGGATGTGGTTTAGTCTACCTTTAGACTTAGACCAAACCAGGACTGTACCAAGTGGTTAACCTGGACTATGCTTGAACTAAACCAGGACTAAACCAAGACCAAACCAATGATAATAAACCAGTACTAATGTGGACTAAATCTGGACTAAACCAAGATTCAACTTGGGCCAAAACAGGAATGCACCAATTGCCTAACTTGGATTGCACTAGAACTAAACTAGGAGTTCAATCCAGGTTACCCAATTAGCAGTGCATTCCTGGTTTAGCCCAGATTTTGTCCATGTTAGTATTGGTTTATTATCTTTAGTTTGATCTTGGTTTCGTCCTGTTTTAGTTCAAGTGTAATCTGGGTTATCTTGGTGATACAATCCTGGTTGGGTCCACGTTTAATCCTGGTTTAGTCCAGATTTAGTCCATGTTAGTACTGGTTTATTATGTTTTGTTTGGTCTTGGATTAGTCCACGTTCAGTCCTGGTTTAGTTCAAGTGTACCCCAGGTTAGTCAGTTGGTCCATTCCAAGTTTGGTCCGTGTTTAATACTAGTTTATTCCAGATTTAGTCCATTTTAATACTAGTTTATTATTACTGGTTTAGCTTTGGTTTAGACCCATTCCTGGTTTAGTTCAGATTAGTGAATTGATACATTCCTGGTTTGGTCCAATTTTAATCCTGTTCACTCAATGTTAGTACTAGTTTATAACTTTTTGTTTGGTCTTAGTTTAGTCTTGGTTTAGTCCTGGTTTAGTTCAGGTGCATTCCAGGTTAACCAATTGGTACAGTCCTGATTTGGTTCAAATTTAATCCTGGTTTAGTCCTGATTTAGTCCATGTTAGTACTGGTTTATTATCACTGGTTTGGTCTTGGTTTAGTCCTGGTTTAGTTCAAGTGCATTCCAGGTTACCCAATTGGTACATTCCCGATTTGGTCTAAATTTAATCTTGGTTTGGTCCAGATTTAGTCCATGTTAGTACTGGTTTATTATCACTGGTTTGGTCTTGGTTTAGTTCGGGTTTAGTTCAAGAGTAATCCAGGTTACCCAATTGGTACAGTCCTGGTTTCGTCCGAGTTTAATCTTGGTTTAGTCCATACTAGTAGTAATATTTATTTTTTTAAAATTATTATTATTGGTTTATTATTGCATTAAACTAGACTTATTACATGGTGTCCTGGTTTGAGGCTTAGCTCTAATTTAGTCCTTATTTGTTCAAGTTTAGTCCTGGTTTTGTCCTGGTCCAGGTTTTGTCTAGACTCCAGATTTTAATCTTGTTTACTTGTACTTTCAACTTGAGTTATTTCTGGCTTATGTTCTATTAAGATTTTGATCTGTTATAGCCCTAATTTACAATAAGGTACAATACTGGTTAAGTAGCCCGGGTCATTAGCCTACTTTCTTTGTAAACATTATACAAACGAGCTACTCCTGTGCGTAAAGCAGGACTTCCACTTACATTTTCTGAACTGGCTTCTTCCGCTTTTTGACCGCGTACATCGCCGTGTTCATGGTGCTTTTCTGGCGGTGTAAAGTAGCTCAATTCCCGAATCAAAGTCTTCTCACCCGACCAAACCCCAACACGATTCCCTAAATCACCCCGAAACACTGCAAATCTCCGGGGTAATAATCCTCCCAAGTGTCCGTAAAGCACCGGACTTGTTGCGCGTAAAGTTGGACGCGTCGCGGCCTGGTTCCATGCGTCCTCGACTCGCGTAATCCGTCTTCTCGCACCAAGGGCTCAGCTGAGGCTCGGGTGAAACGGTCTGAATGTACCCGAAGAGTTTAGTGAAAGTACGGAGTAAAAAAAAAAGCACGTCCCCGCTGCTCGTGCCCGATTTCGTCTGACAGAACGGGTGCGGAAGAGGCGCGCTCCCGTCACGCGCAGACGTTTTAAGGAAGTTCCGAAGTTTCCCGGGACAGATCTATGTGTTACAGCGGTATTACAAAAGCACATATGTATCAGAAGACCTTAAAAGGAACCTGTTGTGTCTTGTTTTTGTCTTGTTGGACTAACTTTAGCCTATTCATGTTTTTTCTGCAACGCGTAAAGTATGAAGGATGAATTAGACGACGTTTTTGTGGACTTTTCAAAGATTTCAGAACATATTCAGGTAGTATTAAGTGAAAACAGCATAATACATTTGTGAATAAACTGAATGACTAAAAGTAGGTCAAAGATGAGTCCCGTGTGCCGTGCGCAGAGGTGGGCACAACTCATACTGGAGTCACTTTTATGCTCCTTCACAAAGTAGTTCAGACAGTGGACTTTTACTCCTCCTAAATACAGAGGGAGTAGAGCAGCCAAACAATTACCCAAGTACAAAGCAATGGTCCAAGAAATCACTCAAATAAGAGCAAAAGGCATTTGGAAAAACTACTACTCAAGTAGGAATAATTTATAATTCATAATTTGAAGTTAATGTAATTGGAAGGACTAAACATTACACAACATTCTGATATTTTCAAAGGATAGACACAACAAGGAGACAAACTAAATCATATCTGAAGGAGCGCTGCAAGAAACACAAATGTTCAAATAATTTTATATTGTCAACATAAAGCTTTTGTCACTTACTCACAGTGGAAAGAGTAACCACAGATTTTAGTCAAGTAAGAGTACTGTTACTTCAACAAAAGCATTACTCAGGTAGGAGTAAAAGTATGCTTCTAGAAAAATACTAGAAAAGTGCAATTTCTTTAAAAAGTCACTCAAGTAAATGTAAAGGAGTACTAGCCACTTCTGGCTATAAATCCTTACTTATTATAAATTAAATGTTATGTCCAGACAGTTACTTATAGTTACTCTTATTTAGTAGTAGTTTTCCCCAAATAGGCTTCTCACTAGTCTTACTACTCTGGGTAATTTGTTGAACAACTACTTAGTACTTCTATATGAATCATAACTCTGAAGTAGTATGTGCAGCAGTAGCCTGTGGTAGACCTCTTCACCCGCACTCAGAACTGTGTAGTACTCTGTGGTACTAAAGGGGAAATATGACATCAACATCAACACACACGTATATATATATATATATATATATATATATATATATATATATATATATATATATATATATATATATATATATATATATATATATATATAAAAAATGCTGTATAAGCATAATGCTTTATTAACTATACACTATGTACCCGTTCTGGTGGTGTGCGGAGATGTTTATTCAATCCAGTTTACTTTTATAAGCCCAAAATCACAGCAACAGTTGCCTGTTAGGACTTAACAAGATCATTGATTTAACCAACAGAAAGAAAGAAAATCCAGATGTTATTGCTTTGCTTGGAACGCTCCACAATATTGTATTAAGCTTATTTATCTCCATAGAGACAACAAAGTAACATCACCAGACCAAGTTACAGGTCAGATCTGTGGAGAGAAGGCAGGTTTCTGAAGGTATTTCTTTTAGCAATAAAATAGAAACAAAAAAAAGTTTAATGTCATACTGTGGAACTTTCCAGGCAAAGCAATAATATCTCCAGGTGGATGGATTATAAATAAACTTACCTAATGCACCTTTAAAGTCAATCAGTGTTTTGTGTTTCAATAATAAGCACTACTGGGTAAAGGATAATTACTAATACTTAGTTAGTTAGTTAGTTACTGTGTTGGTTACCTCTATTAATATGTCTTTAATAAAACATAAAAGCACATGTTTGATTCTTTTAAACAATATTACAAATAATGTAAGTTACTCTCTTAATAAGAACTAATAACAAGGTACTAAATAATTAGTAATGAGTAACAAATTATTGTCTCAAAGTAACTTCCCCAGTGCTGATATTAATGAACATTTAGTACCAAACAGAAACTTGGTTGAATATTGTGTGGAGGTGTGTGTCACCAGTAGGGGGAGCTCATGTCTTAGACCCATACTCATAAGTACTATTATACTGTACAATATATTTCTCAAGTAACAGGTAGCAATATTGTATGTTAAAGGAAAACAAAAGCCTCTCTGTCTTGATTTTATTTATTTATTTATTTATTTTTTACATGAAAAAAGTCACCACCAGAGGGCGTAAGGACTGCACTTGCTGGCACCTGGATGTAAATGAATAAATAATTTCACCTTTTCTATTGAATTATTTGATAAAAGGGGCCACATTACACAATTTTCTGATCTATGTTATAATGTTGTTCCCTCATCACAAACAGACCTGGAGTTGTGCTTTGTTTCATTCACACTTATTAACACACAAAAACTGCCCATTTCTCAAACAGAACACTTTGTTCCACCTTGTGTGCTCCACTTTGTTTTTAAACTCCATACACCTTCATTAGAATAATTTGGATCATTTCAGCCCTGGAATTGACCATCTCTGCTGAACAAAAGTTAAAATGTAGCTATTAACTTGAAAACTACAGCTTCATGACATCCCAAGGTGGAACAGAGCATTTTGAGCTTTGGTGATGTAGACAGACTAATAATAAAAGGTTGTGTTTTTGATGAGGGAACAACATTATAACAGCTCACAAGAGTCAATTTTATGTAATATAGGACGTTTAAAATGTATATCGTAAATAGGTAATAATAATAATAATAATAATAATCTAATTAATTTGCTTTGGATCAACATAAAATAAGTACAAATGTGGACATAATTTACACACATTTGGGGGAATTTATCTGGTCATTTGAGCATTAATAAAAACAAAAAAAAGGGAATAATAATAAATTTGAATTTAGATTTCATTCATGTGACTTAAAGTGCATATGACAGGTTTTCATGGGGGTTTTTTTATTCAGACTTGGTTTGGTGGGATAGTACCTGTAGTAAATATCTATCATAGTTTTATATCAGTTAAGTGGCAGTTTGTGGAAAGTATAAAACAAAAATACAGGAAGTAGTAGTGAGCTCTAAAACATTGTTAAACATTGATGTAACAAAATAAAAGTGTCATTTATTTGTATTAGTCTAATCAAAACTATTGTGTCATTTAGACAAGTTTTGGCCCTTGTTTACATTGTAGTTGCTAGGTAACAGTTATGGAATTACCTCTACAAATATCATGTCTGCTGTCCGTGTCCAACCAGGAAGTACAATTTTAAACTTCACCAACATTTCAAAACTAGAACAAAATAGGCAAGATTTATATTAAAATCCTAAATATAATTATGTTAACTATGTTTTAGAGAAATAGGTCTAACGTGTCATATGCAGTCCATTGAGGTTCATTTGGTTTTCCAATCATTTCCGATCCAGACATTTGCTGTTGTCTTAGGATTCACATGATCAACAAAACACAAACATCATTGGGACAGAGGATTAAGGAGGCAACAGAAACAGGACGAGGGGGCCTTTTTACTCTCACACGCCTGGGATACTCTCCTGAAGAAGTCAGACTGCAGATGGCGCTGTTGTCCTGACGCAAACCCATTGTAGTGTATTTTAAGTCATTGTTTGCCACTGGACTCTCTTCACCGCTCTGCGCACTGGAGCGAGGAGGAGGCAGGCTGTCTCCAACAAGACGCCTTCATTCCTGTATTCTGTTTCATTTTGGTCAATGTTTTGCTCAAATCCAGAAACCAAAGCAATAAAGACTATTTCTAAATATAACATTGGACCGGACAGCCTACCATTTGTGCAGTTTGACTCTGTGCAGTGGGTAAATGCCATAGACTGTATAAAGAAGTGGACTAAGTGAGTGTGATGTCACCCACAGCGTTCGGCTCCAGTCAAATGAAGCTCATTGGGGCTAGAGCAGGTATAGGGGTGAATTTGGAGCAAAGTTCTATATTTGGAATTCCGACCGCAAGTATCATAGCAACCGAAGAGCCAATCTGGAGCAAAGCTGTTGAAAGTAATGCCCCTTTCAGTCCACACCACTGGTTTAGCAGAGATCATGTAGAGCGGGTTAATACGAACATTTTAAGACCAAAATGACGAGGCTCACTGCAGCAGTTACAGAGAGAGGAGCAACAGTTTTTCAACGTAAAGTGAACTGGAGTCGATGGAGCCGGAAGCGCGCCCCTGCTCACTTCCTGTTTGGAACGTGGCGGCTAGCAGTCTACTCTGTGGTAAATGCAGAGGGGTTTATTTTGACAGGGTGATGGGAAGTGTTACATTGTCATACAAGCGAAGCCTTAATATGCAGAAACTTTGCGAAAACCTTTCTAAGCTTCAAGATCAACTAAGAGCGATATCCATGAATCTGTATCGATATATTGGCCGATACTGATACATCGCCCATCCCTAAGAGAGCAGTCGAAACTGTTAGGTGTGAAAAATTTTGGTCTGAAAAAATGCAATAGAATATACTACCACATGCACTTTAAGAAGACTGGAATTGGTCCAAACATTAATTACAAAATAAATATAAAAATTACAAATGAATAAAAAATCTTTGAAATGTATAATATGAGTTTCGATTATGAAGACTGTCCTTGGTCTTCCTCTCCATTGGTCAGTGGCTGTGTGCTTTCCTCCTCATCCTCTTCCTCCTCCTCCGCCTCCTTCTCTGAGTCCACCTCCTGGTCCTCCTCCTGGTCTCTGCCTGGGTCTGGATCCTGGTCTTGGCCTGGCTCCCGGTCTGAATCCTGGTCTAGATCTTGCTCTTTGGTCTCGTTGGTGCTGTAGAAGCCCGTGTAACGATACTTCAACCACAGCAACAGGACGCAGAGGGCGATCAGAGCCACAATGACCGATACTGTTACCCCTGCTCACAAACACATCCCATAATTGCATTAAACACAGGGGCAGGGTGAGGGGTTACCTTGACAACCAGGCTTACCTCCGATCAGGGGCGCCAAAGATGCAGTCCCCACCACTTCACCTGACAACACAAGAGAGAAATGCAAATGTGTAACCATGGGCGCACAAATCATCCCCAAATCATTCATAACCAGACACACTTTGAATTTAAGATTTAGAAGATCTATTGTGCTTGTGTCTGCTCTATAGCTATAAACTACAACACCCGTGGATCATTATTTTACACAGAAAACACAAATGTTCAGTTCATTTCATATTGTCTACATCAGGCGTGTCAAACACATTTTCACCAAGGGCCACATCAACAAAATGGCTGCTCTCAAAGGGCCAGATATAAAATACATGCAAATACTTTTTTAATTTGTTAATTAACTATTTCTATATTTATTATTTATTCAAGTTACAAATATTACATATGAATTTGCCAAGATGTAAAAATGTCTGTGTAACTGTGTATCTCCTGATAAAATGTCATTTTAAGACCATCATACCTTTTAATTTACCCTGTTGAGGGCCACAAAAAAAGAGGTGGAGGGCCACATTTGTCTCGCGGGCCTTGAGTTTGACACATGTGGTCTACATAAAGCTTTTGTCACTTATAGAAAACTTTTACTCACGTAAGAGTACTGTAACACTGTCACATATTACTCAATAGGGGTAAAAGTATGCTGCTAGAAAAAAAGTTACCCAAGTAAATGTAACAGAGTAAATGTAACTGAGTACTACCCACCTCTGCATACCATACCATGCAGTGCATATCTCAAATGTATTGCATAAACAAGTTTACTTTCTCTAAATAAACAACAAGATTGAGCTGTGGCTCAGTTACTTTGTAAAATATACAAAAAAATTGCCATATATTGATACAGCGGGCCACGATATCAATACTGTATCATCAAATTTAGTATCACATTGATATTTCAATATCTTAGTGCAGTCCCACTTTAAAGAACAAATATTATACATATTTTTATGGTTATTGGCCTTTAAACATCTCTCTTGAGTACGTCTGCTTAGCCCCAGTGCTACCCCATACTCTGTTCTTGTGCAGCTTGCCATCTACTGACAGCAGAAGGAATTACCACAACAAACACAATTTCTGTGTAATGAAGAACATCTCCGAATATGTTACTGTAAGCACAGCAGTAATAAATGAGATTTGAGGACAGAAATGCTCAGTTCTAGCAATGATTTATATACTTAGAAACTGGGCGGGGCTTCTTTCTTTGACATCACAGTCCTGGGCCTTTCTACAGAGGATTAGTGAAACCAGGGTGAATGACATGCAATACAACTCCAGGTATATTTTTAATGAGGGAACAATATTTTAACATGGTTAAAATCTCAAAAAAGTTAATTTTGCATAATGTGTTTTTTAAACCATATCTTGCTCACTGTGAAGCTCACTAGACTTTCATAATAAAATGACAAAATGAACTCTCCCCAAGACCCCACATTAAGTCTAATACTAGAGACAGACTGTGTTGGTCCTGGAGGCTTATCTCCAGAGCCGCAGCCCCAGATGAGAGCGGTCCTGCCCAGAGAGGAGCAGCTCTGCCTGGGCCTGAGCGTGTGGGCTGCCCTGATAACAGACACATGCTTCTGCTAATGTCTTCTGTTTCTTACATAAAGTGCTTTCATAATTATTCTGGTTAGCATTGTTTTGATGAAATTTGCAAACAGATAATATCCATTTGTGTCTAAATAAATTTTGTGCAAGTTTCAATTCACGGCTTCCTGTTATGGTGCCATTTTGAAGAGACTTTGTTTTAAATAGTTCATCTCTATGGCAATGGTCCAGTTTATTTTATCATTCAGAAACTTATGAATAGGTTGTGCTCATGATACTCTAGAATTGTGCCATAAAAATGATTTCAGATGAAGAGTAGGGGGCCATATTTCTGTATGGGAGAATCACTGTTTTTGAAAGAAATACTCAAACTTTATCCACAAATGTCCTACTCTGGATCTAAAGCAGACCTATTCAGCAAAAATAAATTTTCAGAGCTTTTAACCATGTTATAGTTGTTTCCCCTCATAGTTTATTCACCTGAAGATGTATTTGGACTGATTTGTTTGGTTGCATAATCTGTAAGAAGTTATTTTCAAGACGCCATATTGCAACTCCCATTTTCACTGCCACCAGTACTCACCCACTGCTTTCTACTGACTTCATTCCCCAATTTTATTTTCTTAATGGTTCAAATGGAAAAAATCTACTGCTCGCTAGTGTGATTTGCAGCTATCCATAGGAGGGACCAACTCTTTGCTGTGGTAACGTTCGCTCCTATTGGGCGCCGAAGTTTTCAATGTGGAATTCAGCTGACTTTTTTCTTTTATTATGTCGTTTTAGATCAATATTGCAAGTTAAAATGTGCAAATTAAAACTTAATGATCCATGGGTGTCATAGATTATAACTATAGAGCAGACACAACCACAGTAGGTCTTTTTTAAGTCCTTTCATTGACAAAACCAGTCATTTTTTCACTTGTGCTGACAAATAAGACATTTAACTTTGTGCAAGTTTTTGTTTCAGAGATGTTAACCATAAGGCTCAACAAATTTGCAGTCAGATAGTTTAAAGTTTGTGTCTGTGCTCTCACCAGTGTCTGGTCCAGGAGTAGGCTCTGCTCCATAGTAATAGTTGTCCAATTCTGAGTGAGAGCTCGTGTTTCCCCCCTCCTCCATGACCTCGCTCACACCTCCAGGAGAACAAGGCTCTACAAGTGATCAGGGGCCAATATAACATTTACTCAATACAAATACCATCATCTGTCCTTCATAATATCAGTTAAAACAACTTATGAACTGCATTTGTAACTATTTTCTCTGTTAGAATTTGTGTAGTATTTAAAAATGTGTTCATTTCATACTATTTCAACTTAAAGTCCCAGTATGTCATTTTTTGCCAAAAAGCATGGTTTTTCATTATGGGTGTGTTTAATGCACTGAAAAACTTGTGTCCTTACTGTGAGTGGGCTTGCATCTCCACAAACCTGACTCTTATTTGGCCTGGAGATGGCCTGTCCTGTTTGTTTCCGTAGGAATGTTGTTCCTTTGGCTATAATATTTCACAATATGGCATAAAATGTGTAAAATGTTGCTAAGTATGATATTAACTTTATATATCCATGGAATCATGCAGTTGACTTTCCCGCTGAAAGTTCCATACAATTGATTTAAAAGTGACTATGTAACTGTTCACCACCACCTGCTTCTCTCCATGGAGATATTACTTTTTCACCAGGAATGTTCCACAGTACAGCATTAAACATATATTATATTAACATTGTTTTACTCAAAAAAACAAAGCAAAAAAACAAAAACAAAAAAACAAATAAAACAACACCTTTAAAAACGTACACTCTTACTGTGAGTGGGTTCGCCTCTCCACACACCTGACTGGTAGCTCCATAGAGATAGATATGATTAATGCCATACTATGGAACATAACAGGCAAAGCACAAACACGTCCATGGAGGCAAACTGATGGTGGATCCTTAATCAGAGATGTAATAGAATTTAATTAATCTGCCACTTCATATAAATTAGACATGACATAAAACTGGATTTCTTACCACAAAAGTAGTTAATTTTTAGCTTAGAAGTAGAATCATTTTGACTAAAGATTATTCTCAATACAGGCATTTTTTTTTTTTTTTTTTAAATCTCAAAATAACTTTTTTCAATTTTACGAATTCTTAGTTTTCCTCTAATAAATAATAAAAAAAAAATCTCATGAATCTTTTGCTCACTCACCTTTGTGTGTGTCTTAATCACTAAAGACAAAAGAACTGGTACAAAGTCAGACCAGCGCCAATGGGTGTGGCGTCCTCCCTCTGAGTCCATGTCAGCCAATCAGAAGCCAGCATTGTGTGTGACGTCATCATATCGCCTAAACTTTTTTTTTTTTTTAGAAACTTTTATTTCAATTATGTATTTATGTATTTTAATATATTTATTTGTTTTATTTTATTGCCACAAGTTGCGTTGTTTCTTTCTTCACCTGCCTTTCCTAGTCGGATCACTAGAGGGTGCTGTAGGTCATCCTCTAATTCAGGACTACTTAGCTCAGAGTAGTTTTATTTTTTGGTTTAAAGGTGCCATATCTGTTGTTTACTTCATTTTAAGGGGTTTGTAGTGGTCCATTATGCATTCTGAGCTTCGTAATTAGTCACCGCGAGGAGTTTATATGCACTTTCACAACTTTCAGAGACCACCAGTGTGGAGTTTTGCCATCAAGGTAATGCTAACAACACCAAGCATGCTAACATGTGTTTCCTGCAACAGTAAAACGCTTCATAATTAGATGCAGACAGTACCAGAGGACTTAGTTTGACCTCAAGAGCTTTTTACACAAAATATATATACTGGGGCAAGACATTTTCTCAGATAGGCCTACATGGGGAATAATCGAGGAGAGGACCTTTATTTTCTGATAGCTGTGGACCAAGTTTAAAATCCTCAAAACTTTAAATAAACAAATGAAACAAGATTCAGCATAGATTTTTTAAACTATTTTTATTTGCTTCAAACTATTTGCCTCATTCAGAGAAACATGCAGAGATAAGCCCTTTACCACTCTAATGTGTGGGACTTACAACAATGTACTGAAGATGGACCTAACACTTTACTAGCAATACACCTTAATTAGCCTTAAGAAAGCATGGACAAAGACTTAATTCATAATGAACAAATAGTTTATTCAGAATGCTTAGTAAGGCTTAGTAACAACTTAATTAATATTCGAACCCTAACTCCTAAATACTAAGTCTGAATTTTCTTAATACATTATTTGTTTATTATTTTTTAATGCTGTGTTCAGGCATTGTTAAGACTAATTAAGGTGTAGTTATACACATGATGGAATACAAGAGTTTTGGGTAAATGGCTCTCTATTTTGTGTCATTTAGAGATCACACATGCAGCATGCAATTGTTAAAAGGTCAGTTTTCATGTTCCTAAAATGCATTATTTTATCAAATGTATCTGACAGTAGAAACAATCAATGAGACTGCTGGAGGTTCTCACAGCCAATACCGTAAAAGGCTGACTAAACCCTAAAGCTAGACCTCTATAGCTGTGTTCTTACTCATGCTCATGCCCGTGATCATGCCCATGCTCATGCCCGTGATCATGCCCATGATCATGCTCATGCCCGTGGTCATGCCCGTGATCATGCCCATGCTCGTGCCCATGCTCGTGCCCGTGGTCATGCCCGTGGTCATGACCGTGCTCATGCCCGTGCTCATGCCCGTGCTCATGACCGTGCTCATGCCCGTGCTCATGCCCCTGCTCATGACCATGCTCGTGCCCGTGGTCATGCCCGTGGTCATGCTCATGCCCGTGGTCATGGCCGTGGTGGTGTTGAAAGAACTCATGGCAGCAGACGGTCACCGAGGAGAGTAGCGTCACGAAGTGGTTGAAGTCACAGTGGGCATCTCCGTCGTGATCCAGACTGTCCATCAGACTGTCCAGAGAGGCCTGGTCTGAGGCGTGCTGAGGACACACACAGGATATATGAGCACATACATCTGTGGCATCATTATATCCATCTACAGGACAACAGCAGAGTGCTACCTTAAGCCACAGCAGTATTTTTCACCTTCCATCTGATGAACACCATGCAGAGGCTGATGGAAGTCAGATAATAACACGAGGGTACTATTTTTTTTTACTTTCCCCCTCAAAGAGCCGTGACTGCTCGGTGAAAAGCTCATCTGGACAAAAGGAGAGCCTCTCCTAACCTCCTGGTTGTTGGACTTGGAACTGACACAGAGACCACAGTATTGGTGTTTTTCTGCTGTCAAACCTCACACAGCACACATGCTTTACCCATTATTGAAAAGGTGAAAAGTTGTGCTTGTTGTAGTACCAACTTAGCCCTGGTGGAACCACTTCTTAAGAAGCTTCTAAAAATGTCCTTGCTCCAAAAGGCCAGCTCCAAGTGAAAAAAACAGAAAGACTTGCAAATGTCTGCCAAGCAGGTGTACCTCAAGGCACAGTTCTATCTCCTTTGCTGTTCACTATGTGATAAGCTTATAGTGGCTTGTAGAGAACAAGCACTTCGGGCCGATGGGTTATACCCAGGGTCAAGAATTTAGTCCTTGAGTGTCAAGAAATGCTCTGATAATTAAAATTAATAATTGAGTGACCGTGTGATGATGTCTCTATTAGCTGTTGTACTTAATACTTCTTTACAATCAGCAACTTTTCATATGTATATAGATATAGTTTTATTTATTTCTTTAGTCTTATAGTTTTTGAACTATTCATTAAAATAGAATAAAACTTCTCCATTGATTTCCATTGTTAAGGGCTTTCCCTACTGGACACCATGCTCAGCACAATATATACAAATAACCACAAGATGGAGCCAAACTGTCTCTTTCTTAAGCTTCTACATAATCTTTGACTGTAATTAATATAAACACTAAATAATTCCATATCATCTTTCACTGTTTGACTTTTTAAACTGTTTTTAACCTTAACCTCACACATTAATACAGATTTATGCCTCAGTCACAGCTGAAACTGGTTTAACTGATTGTATGAGCTGATGTCATAGCTGTAAGACGCTGGACTATAACTCTGAGGACAGGGGTTTGAATTACCCAGCATGCCGTGTTCTTCATAGCTGGCACCAGTTAAACGTTCTCTTAACAAAAAGCTTTGAGAGTTCATGGTCCTATGTAACCCATAGTGTGGTGGTTACATCATTATTTTCTGAAAATATTTCAATAGATTACTCCCAGTTCTGCTTACTGTGCATATAGCAGTTTTTCTTGGTTTTGCCATTATTGCTTCTTGGGGTTATACCTATTAGGTAAATATTTATCAGCTTTATCAGTCAGGTATCAGTTTCTGAAGAAAAGTAGGGGAAGTTCTAAGCGGAAAACCTCTCTCTCATCAATAAACAGTCCCCCAAAATGTAGGGACCATTTACGCACAAGGAAGGCATTTTCTGTCACTTCTGTCACAACAAAACAAACGTGTTGTCAACTGTTTTTATTAGTCTAATCATATTGTGCAATTTAGGCAGGCTTCTTGGTAACTAGGCAACAGTAATGGAAATGGCTCTACATATCTCTACACCTGCTGCTCATGTCCAACCAGGACCTAAATTATAAACTGCACCAAAACCCCAGAAATATTTGATTTTTTATAGGGATATACTTATGGGAGTAGGATGAGATGAGTCTTACCTCCATGAGATGGGGCAGCTGGTCGTGCAGTAGCCCCTTGAGCTGGCTCCTTCTCAGCCTGGGGGGCTCCTCCTCTGAGGCACAGTGCTGCTGGAACACTTGGACCAGGCTGTTCAGGGCACTCTCTAGCTCCGTCATGGCTACACGTACAGGGCCCTTCTCTCTGCACATACACACACGCACACACACACACACACACGGCCTTTGGAAATGCATTCTCAGTATTGGGAAGTGACTAAATGTACTGACATGTACTGAACATATATGTATTTGGAGTAACTTTATCCCGGTACAGTTACTGCAAATAGAAAAATGAGAGAGTGAGAAAAAGTGAAATAGAAGCTTGAGGTGACTGCAATGCAACTGAATGTGCCCTATATATTATGCTGAAAGATTTGACCCAAAAGGACAAAAGCGAATAAATGGCCCTGAATATCGTAAATTTATATTATATTAATTTCACATAATTCATTTTTTAACATTGAAGAGTTGAGAAAATTATTTTACAAGATGAACCTGTCCAGGGACTGTGGGTCGAAACCAGACTTTTTACTAGAACATAGCGCATGGCATATTGTTTTTTGTCTCAATCAAATGAATACATTTAAATTTACAATTATAGCTTGGTAAAATGTATAGTTTTTCAGTCAACTGACTAATCAAATTCAAACCAAAAATATGAAACTATTCAATAAGGAAGGAAGGAACAAACACCAGAAACAGAAGTAATGCATTATTAGTCTTACAAAGCACTTTTCCAGACGCTCAAAGCTGCTTTACAATTTTGCCCATTGTTCATTCACTCCGCACTCACTCATGGTAAGATACTTTTTTAGCCACAACCGCCCTGGAGACTGACCGAAGAGCTGCCATTCTGCATCATCAGCTCCTCCCACCACCACAACACCAACACTCACTCACACACCACATTCATACTAGTCTCTGGTGCGAACAGAGGGTTGAAACCTACCTCAGATGAAGCAGAGGAGCAGAGGAGGAGCAGGTCTGGATGGAGCAGAGGCACCAGGGACCAGTGCTTTTATACAGGGGCAGATGTGAGGGGAGAGAGGGAGAGAGACAGAGAGGGATGGGGGGGTCTGAGAGAGGACTGGCCAATGAGATGAGAGGATCTGCTCACTCCACTTCTCACTCACTCTACTTTATTTTGTATTAAAGTTTTTGGTAATAGACTTGGATCATGGGGGAGTCTCCAATCCGCAATGTAAACAAAGACTAGGCAAAAAAGCAATAACTATCCATTACATTGTTTTTTCATATGTTCATGTATTTGTATGTGTGTGTGTGTGCGCGTGCATATGTGTGTGCATATGTGTGTGTGTGTGAGTGTATGAGGAAGTGTCTGTCCAGCATGTTAATGAACCTGCTGTTCTGTTGTGCTCGGGTTCAGACCAGTGCTTTGGACAGCCGCAGCAGGCTCCAACGCCAAGTCACTGGAGATCAGGTTCAAGCTCCAAGAGTCACTTTTTAAGGACAATTTCAGTCTCCTATCTCCTTAGCCCATAATTTGTTTAGATACATAATGTATTTTATGTTGACTATATTTCCTTGGATCCAGAATACACACTTCTACAATACTTTAGGAAAATGTAAGTCTGGTCATCAGTGAATGATTGACAGGTGGATTAGCCAGTCAGAAACAAGTATGGTCCGTCTGTATCAAAACAAACATGGCTACTTGCGAGGAAAATAATGGACAAAAATATCACAGGGGACTGTAACACTGCAGACTGATATCCCTTATAATAAAATCCAGAGAGTCAGTGTGGACTTGCCAGGCAAATGGATCTGTTCTTTTGCTATTCCTGCCACTTAATTATGGATTAATGAAGTTTGTCTTAAGTTTAAGACAACATAATGGACCACTACTTTTTACTCTTTTGTCATCTCCATTAGGCATGCTCACACCAGTCTGGAGAAATATTGGCCAAGCAAGGCAAGTTTATTTGTATAGCACAATTCGTACACAAGGTAATTCGAAGTGCTTTACAGAATAAGAAAGACATTAAAATCACACAGATCAAAACATAAATAATCATCATAAAATTACCGTTAATACAGAAGAGTGCAAAATAAAAACCTTTCAGTCATACGCACAAATAAACAGAACTGTTTTGAGGCTGATTTAAACATTGTCAAAGTAGAGGCCTGTCTCACATCTTCAGGAAGACTGTTCCAGGTTTTAGCTGCATAAAACTGAAACACTGATTCTCCATGTTTAGTCCTGACTCTGGGCGTCAGCAGGAGGCCGGTCCCTGAAGTCCTCAGATTGTGAGATGGTTCATATGACATATGCATGGATAAGTCTCTCTAAGTCTGGTTTTGACCGTAAACCTTTGATTTTTGCAGTGTTTTTTAGATGGTAAAAAGCTACAGATGTTATTGATTTGATGTGGCTGTTAAAGGTCAAGTCCATTATTACCCCTAGATTTCTAAACTGATTTGAAGGTTTTAGAGAGAGAGACTGGAGGTGACTGCTGACATTTTCTCTATGTTTCTGTGGGCCAAAGACTCAGACAAGACTGAAGTCATCAGTCTTGTCTGAGTTTAGCTGAAGAAAGTTGTTTTGCCTCCACACACTGATCTGTTGGATGCAGTGGCAGAGTGAATCCACTGGTTCATATTCACCTGCTGCCAGTGAGACATAGATATTGCAGATCCTTCAGTGCACCCTGGGTTCCTGGGCCTTCTCCCTCCATAGACAAACCTGTAAGAGGAGGTATGGCGCACCTACACACCTATAAATGTGCAGTGTAGGTAGAAAAGGGCGTTACCTTTAATATGCCTTTCTCTGGATTGACTCTTGGGTTGCTACTCGTGGTCGGAATTCCAAATGGGGAACTCGGATCCAAATTCATCCCATAATTGCTAGCCTCGATGAGGTTCATTTGACTGGAGCCGTACTCTATGGGTGACATCACCCTCAATCCACTTCTTTATACAGTCTATGCTCCAAACCCACAAATAAAAAGCCTATTTTCATACTATTTTACTAGGCCTTTTATAGGCATTCAGCCTAGATGTCTGCGTAATCCCTCTGTTGTCCAGGTACAGGTCCAGGTATTTTATTCAGTCTATTTTTTTCCCTTTATAACACATCCCTAAATCTCTGTTTTTGTGATTTGAAAAGTTTGAAAAGTGAATTGTTAAAACCCAACAAATGTTCAGTGTACAGTCAGTCCTCCAGACAGCAGATTTACTCCTATTTATATTTAATTTGATTTGAAATCTGATGTTCCTCTGTGCAGAGCTTATTCTCACTTAAAATGATAGTACATCACACTCTTATGAGAATAGATCACACTCTTATGAGAGTAGATCACACTCTTATGAGAGTAGATCACACTTATGAGAGTAGATCACACCTATGCAAGTAGATCACACTCTTATGCGAGTAGATCACACTCTTATGAGAGTAGATCACACTCTTATGAGAGTAGATCACACTCTTATGAGAGTAAATCACACTCTTATGAGAGTAGATCACACTGTTATGAGAGTAAATCACACACTTATGGGAGTAAATCACACTCTTATGAGAGTAGATCATACTCTTATAATGAGAGTAGACCACACTTATGAGAGTAGATGACACTCTTATGAGAGTAGATGACACTCTTATGAGAGTAGATCACTCTTATGAGAGCAAATCACACTCTTATGAGAGTAGATGACACTCTTATGAGAGTAAATCACACTCTTATGAGAGTAAATCACACTCTTATGAGAGTAAATCATACTCTTATGAGAGTAGATCATACTCTTATGAGAGTAGATCACACTCTTATGAGAGTAAATCATACTCTTATGAGAGGAGATCACACTCTCATGAGAGTAGATCACACTCTTATGAGAGTAGATCACACACTTTTGAGAGTAGATCACACTCTTATGAGAGTAAATCACACTCTTATGAGAGTAAATCATACTCTTATAAGAGTAGATCATACTCTTATGAGAGTAAATCATACTCTTATAATGAGAGTAGACCACACTTATGAGAGTAGATCACACTCTTATGAGAGTAGATCATACACTTATGAGAGTAGATCACACTCTTATGAGAGTAGATCATACACTTATGAGAGTGGATCACACTCTTATGAGAGTAAATCAGACAGAGGCCAGAGTATTTGTCCACAGATCTGAAGGTTGACGGTTCGAATCCTGCTCTTGACATAAAGACACCATTGGTAGAGTGATCAGATCCAGTGACCATAATTTGGCCGTGTGATTCCAGCTCCCACAGATGAATGCTGTCATTGTGTCTTTGGGCAAGACACTTAATGCTCCTCGTTCCAGTGTTTGTGTGCACTGGTATGTGAGAATGGTTCTTTAATGTAAAGGGCTTTGAATGCCTTGAAGGTAGAAAAATGTTAAATAAAAATTACCATTTACCAATTCCTCAGACTTGTCTCTAATGCAGCGACATGATCATGGATGTAGAGGTGGACATTATGTCCTCACCTGATTCTACCAGGTCAGTCTGCTGTAGTCCACAACCTGCTGACCACTTCATAGTCTGTAACAGGCCAATCGATAACAATGAAAAAGCCAAGTCCAAATTTTAATGGACAATTACCCAGGGCATGATGGGGCCACCACCTTCATCCAACACATCATGGGTGGATGTAAACTAGTTCATAAAGTTGAGATATAAATAGCATATTTATTATATGTAAATGCTCCCATATGTACTATCCTATACAACAATAATGGTCTATCTCATCGATCACAATTGTGACCACCACCATGTTTGATTTCCCACAATCAGACCACGATAAAATAGACAAATTACAATCTATCTTTACTATAGACACCTTAAAGATAAAGTGTACCAAAAGCCATAGTCCTGGGTTACAGTTAAAACACTTTACAACCCCTTTATTTGAGAGAATTCTAGTTTACATAACCATCTCCCATCCTGTACAGTAAACATGTGATATTGCACACATTTAATGCTAACTCTTCATTCCTTCAGAAAATACATTGAAAATATACACAATAACACATTTGGAGCTTCAAAAGTACAAATTCTTTTGGTGGTCAGTGAAAGGACTTTAAGGTGTAAGATTAATATGACAAGTTTGTGGAGCCAGTCCCAAACAAATGATGATAAACTTCAACATTTGTGGATCATAAGTTTGGAGATTTCTTTCAAAAATTGTGAGTCTCCCATAGAGTTATACAGCCCCCTGCCCTCCATCTGAAGGTTTGAAATCATCCAGTTCTACCATATGAACCTTTACACAGACAGAATATCATTTCATTTTCTCTTGCACTGGGTGTTTTCTGGAGAGTTGAAGCGTGTTGGGGTCTGGCGCTGTTTGCATGCAGAATGGCAGCAGTCCTTGTGTGCTCTTTGTCCCGCTGGATCTCCATGGAGACGGCGTCCTCGAATGCCCCACACAGACACGGGTCCTTGAATGCCCCGCACAGACACAGGCCCGTCGCCGCGGTAACCCCCTGTGCATGCTGCTGGGGTTAGACTGACCTCACCACCTTGACTAATGAAAACTCAAGTCAAAGTACTCCCAAGCCTCCAGTACTCTCCCAAACACACTGTTTTTATTAAAGTTGTACTGCATAACTTGAGTCTACTTTCATGTTTTGCCCGCTAGAATGTTCCACAGTATGGCATTAAAGAGGAGGTATTATGCAAAATCTGTTTTTTTGAGCTTAAGCAAAAATACCCTCTCTTTAAGTGTATTTACCTAAACAGAGTGAAACACGTAGCAACACCATCCAGAAGTCCTCAGTAGGCACAGGTCATATCTGTGGAGAGGTGACCTGTTTTGAAGAATACAAATACCTGTAATAAACAAACCCCCCCCAAAAAAGCTAGATACATTTATCCAGTTCCACTCCGGGGAACATTCCAAGCAAAGAAATAACATCTCCATGGAGACGAGCAGCTGTAGTACTCTCCACCCAAAAAGTTTATACAGTGCACATTTAAGGTTTGAATAAAGTAATATTTATAGCATCAGGCACGAGTCAATGGATCGGGAGGGTAGTACTCGGTTACATGTACTTGAGTAACTTTTTAAACATTTCTAGCATACTTTTACTCCTACTTGAGTAATATTTTTTAACAAGTAATAGTGAGTAAAACTGTATGTTACTGTTTGTGAGTTTACAAGTGTTTACAAGTTTACAAGTTTGTGAGTTTACAAGTGACTCTTACTTGAGTAGTAATTTTGAGTAATATTTTTACACTGTTACTTGAGTAATTTCTTGGACCACTACTTTGTACTTCTACTTAAGTACAGTTTTTGGCTACTCTTCGACCTCTCTGTGAAGAAGCAGACCTGTTTGCAGTAAGGAAACATGCTTTCAAATATATATTTTTAGCAATAAAACAACATTTAAAGAATATACATTTATTGACTGAAATGTTAAACAATGGGGCTTTAATGGGTTACAAAAATAAACTCAACAGATTTAACATTATTTTGTCATTGCATTAGGACAGGTCTACAAAAAGTCAGTTATGATTATATATATATATATATATATATAACAGTAATGATGAGACAATCAAGTATCAAAAACACATACTGTACATTCCTACAATTTACAATTCAAATATATTTGACTGGGGACTCAATGTATTTCTTTTCCATCACAGAGCCCAAACCAGAAAAATGCTCAAAAACCTTTTACCTTTAGTTCAGTAAAGATTGGCAATTCCAGGAGTGAAATCATCCAAATCATTGTGGTGAAGGTGTATGGAGTTTAAAAACACAGTGGAGCACTTTCTGTATTATCACATGACATCATAAGGGTTTGTGTGTTAAACATGTGTGAATGAAACAAAACGCAACTCCAGGTATGTTTGTGACGAGGAAACAACATTATAACATAGATCAGAAAATAGTGCAATATAATGGTTCTTTAACCATTATGATATGGTTAAATAAGACATATTGTGCTTGTGTCTGGTATAGTTATAACCTACGGATCATTATGTTATAATTTGCATATTTGAAATTCCAATATTCATCTTAAACAATTTAATAAAAGAAATAAGTCCACTGACTTCTGTGTTACAAAACTGCAGTGCCCAATGGAAGCCACCGCCGTGAGCGGCATCAGAACAAAGAGCTGTGAAGCTGTCGTCACCTCCGATGGCTAGCAAGCAGTGGATTTTTTCTCATTTGTACCAAAATGACCAAGCAACACCATCCTAGTAGTCACAGGTCAGATCTGTGGAGAGGTAACCTATTTTGAATAAAAACACCTGTAATACACAAAAAAAGCTAGATAGATTTGTTCAATGTCACAGAGGAGAACATTCCAAGCAAAGAAATGACATCTCCATGGAGACAAGTAGCTGTAGTACTCTCCACCCAAAAAGTGAATCAGTACACCTTTAAGGTTTGAATAAAGTAATATTTCTGGCATCAGGTACAAGTCAATGAGTCTGCAAACAGAGATAGGTCGTCACCTCCAATGGTTAGCAGCACATCACACTAGCAAGCAGTGGATTTTAAAAATTTATACCAAAATGACCAAGCGACATCGCCAAGTCCTACATGTATCACCAATTAAGAAAATAAAATTGGAGAATAAAAGTAAGTACAGCTCAGTCAATGTATAGCGGTGGCAGTGGAAACAGGAGATGATCGTAAAATGACGTCTTGAAAATAAGAGAATATGCACAAATCACTCCAAATACAACTTCAGAGGGTCAATGAGAAGAAACAACTATAACAGTTAATAGCTCTGAAAGGTCTGCTTTAAAAGCTCATAACTATTTTGATATAATATGTCTCCTTTAGGATTAGAGGGTTATTATTGATGGTTGCACAGTGCATCAATAAAAAGTTTCAATCAAAGGCCAATGATAACTAATTTTAATTTCTTGTCAAAATGAAACAGGATGAACTATGTTGTAGACTTGAGCAAACTGACAGCTAAGTGTTACAGTAGAATGGTGATAAATTCCAAACTCTACACATAGGACGGCTTCTCTTCCAACAGGTCACACAGTTTCACTGTGGAGCCGAAGAGCAGTCTGAATCCAGGCACCAGGGGCTCATTGAAGGTGCCTTTGAAGGTGTGGAGGTGAACCAGCTCCTCTAATGACACTGCATAGAACGACACAGCTCCAGCCAGAAAGTCCACATACACCGCTGCCCGGCCCCTGGAGGATGATGAATAAGGCAGGTCCAGGCGCTTGCCCTTGTGGGTAACCGTGTAAGTCCCCTTGGAACAACTCAAGCACCAGGAATCCGGGCCTAGGCCAAAGCCACAGGTCGCTATGTTACCTTTACGTGCGAAGCTGCGGTAGGATACGGCGATGAGCACGGACCCTGACCACTCCACCTCCCAGTAGGTGCGCCCGCTCAGCCCCTCAGAGCATAGGAGCTGGGGACATTTGTCGAAGCGGCTTGTGTGATCTGGGTATGCCTGGTCCTGCTCCACGTGAGAGGCTTTGGTGGAGTTCTGAGAGAGCTTGAGGTACGGGTACGCCGTGGTGGGGTCCAAAGTGAGCCGAGTGAAATCTGATGGCAACAACAAACATATAATAAAGCACTTGGTATTGGTTCTCTATGGACAGGGATCATTTGTAAGGGTGAAATGGTATGTGTAGTGTATAGTTTCTTTTTACAACACACTTGGTTTGGTCAACTCATGTAATAAAGGTGTAAAAGAGGCCTGACGGTGCATCGACTACACCTTTTCACACCTTTGTTACATCTACTACACCTTTGTTATACCTGTGTTACATATATTACACATTTGTTAAACCTTTATTGCAGCTCTTTCGCCTTTCTTACTAATGGCAAATGGTCACATTAATATAGCACTTTTCCATGTTCAAGGTATTCAAAGAGTTTTACATCAAGGAACCACTCACACATATTCATACACTCCTGGGGGAAAGGTGGGTCTGTGAGAGTTGAAATCACACCACCAACCTGTGGGTCAGTGGATCTGATTGCTCTACCAGTGATGTTTTTTTGGGGGTTTTTTTTATGTTGAGAGCGACAACCACCAGCCTTCGGATCAGATGACGAGCACTTTACCAACTGAGCTACTGCTGCTTTTGTTACATCTATTACTCCTTTGTGGCACCTTTGTTACACCTTTGTTGCACCTAGTCAGTAGTTCCTAATATGTGACTAGTAGTACTCAAGTGTCCATGGACATCGTTTACATGTAATGGCACATGACATTTGGGCTGTAATCTTAAGTGTTGCCAATAACATAATTGTAACTGTCAATTGTACTATTTGCACAAATAGTGTTTACAGATACTTGATATATTAACAAAACTTATACTTACATTTGATCAGTGGTCTCAGCCACTGGGGTCCAGAAGGCCTCAGTCTAAAACACAGACATAGTCATAATGGCATAAATAAATTATATCCCACAGTGTATACACTTCGTGCAGATGTATGCAATCATACACTTTCAGGGCAAAATTCATGCTATTTTCTGATCTGTGTTATAATGTTGTTTCCTCATCAAAAACATACCTCGAGTTGTGTTTTGTTTCATTCACACAAACCCTACATATTTAGTGTTCTTCTCTCAAACATGTGGTAATACAGGCCTGGAAATGCCAATCTCTACTGAACAAAAGATAAAAGGTAGCTGTTACTTTGAAAACTACCACTACATGACATCACAAGGTGGAACAGAGCATTTTCAGCTCGGACATATAGACAGACCATATCAATAAAGGGTTACTCAAAAGTGTGAATGAAACAACAACTCTAGGTATGTTTTTGAGGAGGTAACAACATTATAACATGGCTAAAAGCTCACAATAGTCAATTCTGCATAATATAGGACCTTTAAAAATCTATAAACATGTATCAAAGTGTTTAAAATAGTGTTTAAAATCCATGCATACATGAGGGTCTCCAGTCTGGAGTGGGGCGCCCCCTGGAGGGCAGACAACTGTTTGACTGCGGTGGGGCCGGGGTGGTTTTTGCTCAGGTCGAGCAGAGTGAGGTGGGTCTGGTGTGAGCGCAGAACTGAGGCCAGAGATACACAGCCATCCCCAGTCACCTGACAGCCTGCCAATCTGCACATGTGGGAGCAAACAAACAAAAGGGTTCAAACAAGTCATACATAGATGACATACATAAATCATTGTTTTACATCCTGCTCATTGTAAACTGCAATTTAATTAACCTCTGAGTTCCAGTTCAAAAATGCAGAACTGAATTGGCACTGCCTCCTCAGAGTGATACTACATTACATTTTCATGTATGTTTTTTTAAAGAGGGGGTATTAACTGCTAACACATTACATATATAGATCATCATGTTACCTTTTCCTGTTTTGAAAATTATATATTTGCCAAAAGCAATGTATTAACATGTTTTTTTCTTTTTTTCTCATTTTTCTCTCACACTTCCATAAATATAGTAAAGTAGGAAAGAGACAAAACAATAAACTACAACTTGACTTGATGCGATGTGCAATAGTTTCATTAGTGGGATGCACACTGATTGTGTTGTGATAGTGCTCTGAAGGGGGACTACTTAGCGTGGGGAGCAAAAGGACTAAAGAGTGTTACAAAGGACTCAAGAGTGTTACAAATTAAAGTGATACTTATAAAACATGTTAATACATTGTTTTTGACAAATGAGCATTTTCAAGACAATAAAAGGTAGCATGGTGATCTAAATATGTTATGTGTTAGCATTTAACATAATTCAGCTGGTTTAACAAATAAGTTATTAAACCAGCTGAATTATGCATAATATTAAAAGACTTTTAAAACCTAGTAAAGGTACAAAAGCAGTAAAAGCTATGAGAGCCTGAGAGGCGTTTCACCTGAGCCGCTGCAGCCTGCAGTGGGGGCTCCTGAGGGCCAGGGCCAGGTACTTCAGGCCTGAGTCCTGGATCTGATTGTAGCTGAGGTCCAGTTCTGTCAGAGCACAGTCCTTAGCGCTGACCATCATACACAGCACCTCACAGCTCTTCTCAGTCAGGTCACAGCTGTTCAGCCTGCCCATACACAGGGTTTCACAAAACATGTTGTGCTTTTGTCTGTTATAATCTATGACACCATTGGATCATTATGTTATAATTTGGACATTTTAAATGAAATTATTAATCTGTAATGTCTTCATAAAAGAAATAATTGCCCAATGGGAGCCGACATAGCCATAAACATCACAACAAAGCATTGAATGCTGTCAATCACAGACACATGCTTATTTTTGAATGCTTAGCACACATAGCACACAACGCTAACACTCACAGGGCTGTGGAGGAGGCCTTGACCACCGGCAGCAGGTTGAGTAGAGCCTCTTCTGAAGCACAGTACTTCTTCAGGTCAAACACCTCCAGATGATCGGAGGAGAGCAGGATGAAGACCAGCGCTGACCACTGAGCCTGGGACAGCCTCTCTCTGATGGGCCTCCCCGAGCTTAGGCGCTCCTGGATCTGCTCCACCAGGCCACGCTCCTTCAGCTCGTTCAGACAGTAGAACAGACTCACAATCTTCTCCGAATCCAGGCTCTCCTCCAACCTCTCTGTGATATACTGGGCTGTCTTCTGAGGCGACCTAATGCTAGGGCCAGAGTGTTTCACTAAACCTTTGAGACGTTCCTGGTTGGAAGGCAGAGACAGACCCAAGAGGAACCGTGTGAACAGGTCCAGGTGTCCATTAGGGCTTTGTAACATCTGGTCCACAGCAGTCTGGTAGACCTTCTCTGTGCTGCTGCCAAAAAACATTGAGCGTATGGACATTGTTTTTTCCTCAGATAGAAGATTGATTCCAGTGTTGATAAAGGTCTGATGGACGTGGAGAGCAGCCAGAAACTCCTGCACACTTTCATGAATGAAGCAGTAGACCTTGTCCTGGTACAGTCCCGACTCCTCCATGTAGACCTGTGTGAACAGTCCAGAGTACAGTGAGGCTGCTTCAGCATCTAGCCCACACTCACTCAGGTCACACTCGTAGAAGATCAGGTTCCTTTTCTGCAGCTGCTCAAAGGCCAGTTTTCCCAGAGAGCGCACCATTTTCCTGGTCTCTGGCCTCCAGGCAGTGTCTGTCTGAGAGCGGCCGTCATATTTGAGGCTCCTGAGTTTAGTCTGCACCACCAGAAAGTGAATGTACATCTCGGTGAGGGTCTGGGGTAGCTGCTCTATGGTGCCTGTCTTCAGCACATGGAGCAGGACAGTGAAGAGTATCCAGCAAAAGATTGGGAGGTGGCACATTATGTATAGGCTTCTAGTGCCCTTGATGTGTGAGATGATGGCACTAGCTTGGGTCTGGTCTTTAAATTTCAAACTAAAGTATTTATCCTTCTTTGAATTGGTGAATCCTGTGACCTCTGTCACCATGGAGATGCACTCAGCAGGGATCTTATTGGCTGCTGCAGGTCGTGTGGTGATCCAGATCTGAGCGGAAGGAAGCAGGTTGCCCCGGAGAAGGTTGACCAGGAGCACATCCATGGACACGCGCTCCGCTATGTCTGAGACAGCTTTGGTTTTTCTAAAGTCCAGTGAGATCTGGCTCTCATCCAGACCGTCCAAGATGAAGAGCACCTGCAAGTAAAGGGAGGAGATAAATCGGAAAATGTATAATACTGCAATTGTTGTTTTGGAGACATGCAAAATAAGAGTATATCATCTATAATTTAAACTATTATAAATGACCTGGAGATACTTGAACTCCTCCACTTGAGGCAGAGGAGTATCTCGAGGTTCGGGTAATCACCGAAAGGACAAGGTCGTGGATACAAGCGGCCGAAATGGGTTTCCTCTGTAGGGTGGCCGGGCGCACCCTTAGAGATAGGGTGAGGAGCTCGGTCACACGGGACAAGCCTGGAGTAGAGCCGCTGCTCCTACACGTTGAGAGGAACCAGTTGAGGTGGCTCAGGCATCTGCTCAGGATGCCTCCTGGACACCTCCCTAGGGAGGTGTTCCGGGCATGTCCCACGGGGAGGAGGCCCCGGGGAAGACCCAGGACACGCTGGAGGGAGTATATCTCTCGGCTGGCCTGGGAACACCTTTGGGTCCCACCGGAGGAGCTGGAGGACGTGTCCGGGGTGAGGGAAGTCTGGGAGTCCCTGCTTAGATTGCTGCCTCTGCGACCCAGCCCCGGATAAGCGGAAGAAAATGGATGGATGGAAAAATGACCTCATCAAGTGACATCAAGTGTTTGGTAGGTTACTCTAGAAACGTCTAGAGTAACCTATCAAACAAATATAAAGTATAAAGTTAACCTGGCCAACAAAATTAATTGTTGTGATATTTGTCAGTTCAGTTCATGAGAATCCATCTGGTCAGGCTCCCAATGTTGTGACTGGGCACAGGCCACCAATGGTTCAAACCAATCACAAGGTAGAATTGTGGTTTGGGCACCCAAACAAATCAAAACGAACACGGCAGTGCTGACGGACATACTTATGCAGAGAGAAGTGCTTTTTGTGCATTTATGGATTGAAAGATATATGAAAATTGAACAGTTAAAAAAGCAGAAGATAAGGTGAGTGCTTCTAAAGGACTTCAGAATGTGAAGTTGTAAGGTATTAAACACAGGTCCTCTTCAAGGATGAGACCAAAAACAGATAAGGAACAGAGTAGGCTTGCTTAACACATACCACAACGTAAAAATGGTAGTGATTCCTGTCCATGTATCAATAAAGGACTTTTAAAAGCTTTTCTAGTGCCACAGATTATTCTCAGCTTCACTACCATTTTCACAACTTCTATGGTATGTGCTCAGCTGGTCTAATCTGTTCCTCATAATGACAACAGTACCTTGAGGTTTTTGAAGCTGTAGAGACGTGTCTTCTTGGTCTCACTGAAGAAGTGGTGGACCAGTCCCACCAGGCTGATCTGTGCGTCTCTGAACACATTGAGCTCTCTGAAAGTGAAGGGTAATAGCAGCTGGAAGTCCTGGTGTGCCTTGCCTTCAGCCCAGTCCAGACAGAACTTCTGAGTCAGCAAGGTTTTCCCCACTCCGGCCACACCCTTCGTCACCACAGTCCTGATTGGCTCGTGCTGATGGGCGGGGCCTCTGAAGATGTTGTGCAGTGTGGGGCTTGTGTGTGGGCTAAGGTCCATGTTGGCCTCTCCCCCTATGGCCCCACCTTCTGTGACATGGAGCTCGGTGTAAATATTCTTCAGGAGGGTGGGGGTTCCTGCTTTGGCCACACCCTCATACACGCACCGATACCTGCGCTCCAGATTGGACTTCAGTTTGCGCTGACAAATCTCAGGATAATGTATCTCTGAACAAAGACAACAGGTAGAGTTAGGCTGAAGGTAGAACAACAACCCTTAGCTTTAGCTCAAAGTAAATGAAGAACGAAACACTAAATCAACTTTTCTTTGCTACTAAAGTGTGTATATGGTGTTGAATAACATTGTCTACTGTTAGAGCTAACTAGGTATATTAGAATGGGCGTGTCCTGGCTCCAATGGCCACTGCAATTTCAGGTACTTGGTGACATCACGCAAGAGTGTCCAGATTATAGCCAGGTGCTTGTAATCAGAAACACCCGGGTGTAATCAGGCAGTCTCTCTGGGAGCTAGTACCCTCCAGGGTCCACTTCACTTTAGACAGTGGATACACTTCCGAGCAGAGCAGATCTACTCCAAAGTGAACCAATGGAAACAAGGCTTGTAGGACCTATATTACACTAAATTGATTGCTGTGAGCTTTAAGCCATCTTATAATGCTGTTACCGCCTCAAAAACAGACCTGTAGCTGTGTTTTCTTTCATTCACACGTGTTTATTGTGTGAAAAAACACACATGGTTTATTAGTCTCTCTACATCTCCAAAGTTCAAAATGCTCTGTTCCTTGTGATGTCATATACTGGTAGTTTTACAAGTTAACAACTGCCTTTTACCTTTAGTACAGTAGAGATAGGCAATTCCAAGTAAGTCCAGTGAAGGTGTATGGAATTTAAAAAAAACACAGTGGGGCCCTTTCTGTGTTACCACATGACATCACAAGGTGGAACCAAGTGTTTTCCGTCCTTAAATATGCAGGGTTTGTGTGACTGAAACAAAAGTAAACTCCATGTATGTTTCTGATGAGGAAACAACATTATGACATAAATCAGTAAATAGTATGGGGCCCTTTAAATTATGTGTTAAGTTGAAATAGCAGTAGCAGTTGGGGAAGTGTGTGGTTTTCAAGTGTCATGGTTTACGGTTTTGCAGGCGGTGGACCAGCTCCTCGTGACCCATCTCGAGCAGGAAGAAGCGAGTAATCTTCAGGAAGGCCTCACTGCTCCTCTGCTTCTCCTCATCCCCCTCCATCATGTGCATTGAATACTCCGACTCCATGCTCAGAACATCAAAGAACATCTTCAGCTCGTTCCTCATAAATGCACTGATCTTCTTCTCCAAAATCTGAGGCAGGACATTTGATGGTGGTGAGGTGGTAGAGTAGCCAAAAATAGTACTCAAGTAAGTTTACTGTTACTCTAAAATAATATAGTTCAAGTACAAATGAGTAGCCCAATTACTCAAGTAAGAGTAAAAAAAGACAACAAAAAGTTTGAAAAACTAAATCATATTTGAAGGAGCGGTGTAAGAAACAATGTTCAAATCATTTAATATTGTCAACATGAAGCTTTTGTCACTTGTAGACTTAATCAAAACTTTTACTCAAGTAAGAGAACTACTACAGTAGTGTAGTCATGTATGTGTAGTCATACATTCAAATATCTTGTATCTTGTGACTTTTGTCACTAATCAAATAAACTTTTTATAGAGGGAAGAGTGCATTTACCAATACTTCAAAATCACACAGGTGCTGTTTGTTTTGGAAAGTAACTGTATCTCACTACTAGCCAGATATGCATTCAAACTCATATGTCAAATGCATGCTGGGTACAAAAGAGCTACCTGAAATATGTGATCCAGACCACTGTTGTGCTGTAGACCACCATGACCCTTGACACTGTGGAAGAGATTTTTATTTTTAAAAAAAAGTTATATCAAAAACAAAATAGTGCTCTTTATAAGAAATATACAGGCAATAGTGTAAAGCATGTGTCAGGATATCCAAAGATGCACTACTTCTCTGATTTAAGTCTGCTTTATAGTCCAGCATCAAACCCAGTTCATTCTGCATTCATGTATTTACTAGGAGAATAAACAGTCACTATAAGCTCATATGCAGAGATGTCTGTGCAAAACTAGCTTTTCTAAGTTGTTTTTAATCACTTGTTCATATAGTTTTTATGGTTCAACCAATCGCAGCGCTTGAGTTCAGCAGAAATTCAACACATAGTAACTTGTACACAGGACATACATAGCACAGAAAGAGTTGCAAGCTGTCGGGTGCATCACAGAGCTTTAAGACTAGCTGCTGGGTGTGTCACAGAGCTTTCTGATATGGAATGTCCCATAGTACAGCATTATAGATGCATATTTTGCATTTATACTATTGTCTATTACTGCTCAAAAATGCACTGAAAGACAAGGCAATTTTAATGCCATACTCTGGAACAGGCAAAGCAAGAACATCCCCATGGAGACAGCCAGGTTGCACACCCTCCTCCAGAACAGTTACATAATGTCGGCTGCCTTTACATTTGTTAACTTACTTTTTGGGGGACTGAGGATTTTGGTTGGAATTTCGAATATTGTTTTTGTTATTTCTGGGAAATTGCGGTTCAGGAAAATGACGGAGCCCAGGCTTCGACTCCTCTGAACTCGGTCTGTAGGAACAGAAAAGACGGTGCAGAATGAATAGTAATGATGATAGTATGGCATGCCTAACAAACATCTACAGTATTCACTTTTTAAAATCAACCCAAAGGTCCCTGGAGTCTTGACTTCTCAGTGACTCAAAGCTGAGCCGAGGTCTGGAGACCATCAAACATAAATTATTCAAAATGAAAAATATACTTTCTGGTAGACCAAAACTATTATGAGTTTAATCAACTAAAGGGCATTTTGATTGATTAAAAAAAAATAAAATAAAAATTAAAGTGGAACTAAGCGTGCCTTGGGATCCCACCGGAGGAGCTGGAGGACGTGTCTGGGGTGAGGGAAGTTTGGGAGTCCCTGCTTAGACTGCTGCCCCCATGACCCGGCCCTGGATAAGCGGAAGAAAATGGATGGATGGATGGACTAAACGCAGTAGTACCTGAAGGACTAAAGATGAGAGGGAGGAGGAGAGGTGGGGTCTGCGGGTATAAGGAACAGTGTGATTGGTCTAACAGGTTCAAACTCCGTTCCTGCAGCCAGGTGTTTATAACCAGAAACACCTGGCTGTAATCAGAGTAGTTCTGTGTGATATCATCAGCTACTTAAAATCACAATGGCCACTAAAGGTAGCACACACTTAGATTTAGATATTTCTGACCAGAAAACTGCAATTTACAGCAATGCCTTTACCTAGTTTGCCAAGAAAAACTGTCAAAAATGACTAGGGGCAGTAGATAATGCTATTAAAACACCACATACATAGTTTATTTCTACATTAACACAGATGACTAAACATCTAACAAAGTCCTCACTCTTTAAACTCCACCCACTGCTCCCTGGAGTCCACACTTCTCAGAGACTGATAGTTGGGTCCAGATCTGGAGTCCTCTGGTGTCGCGCTGAGAACAAAAAGCACAGTGCAGAATGGAGAGGGATTTTATTAAAGGCCAGTGCTCATCTCCTCCACTACAACATTTTGCCATAATCATATTTTATCAAGTCATATTTTTGGTAACTAAAAGCAAAATAAGTACACTACAAGTCCAACATTTGGACACATCTACGCATTTATTTATTCATTTTTCTTTATGTGTACTACTTTACTATGTACTTCTACATTTTATATACATACAGAAGACAGTAATATAAGAGTAAAATAAAGTAAAATAAATTCACTAAATATTATTTTTATATTTTAGATTCAGATTCCTCAAAGTAGCCACCCTTTGCTTTGCTAACAGCACTGTAAATGCGCGGCCTTCTCTCAGTGGGTCTCATGATGATGTCCCTGAAATGGTTTTCACTTAGTGTACCTTGTCAAGAAATGCAAGGGTGCAAAAGAGTGATCAAAACAAGTACAGTAGAGAGAGTGTGTTTCTCTTGGGCGCTTCACCTTCGGCTTCCCAAAAAACATCAATCCTGCTCCGTCATTGGTCCTACAGCAGCTGGGCCAATTTGTACCTTACAGCGAGAGTATCTCAAGATGGATTCTCCTGAGTTTAATAATAATAATAATAATGGCTTACACTTGTAATGCGCTTTTCAAAGTCTCTCAAAGCGCTACACTATAGTCATTATTCATTCATTTCCACACTTGGTGATGGTAAGCTACTATTGTAGCCACAGTTGCCCTGGGGCAGACTGACGGAAGCAAGGCTGCCAATCTGCGCCATCGGCCTCTCCGACCACCACCTATCATTCGCGCACACACCATTTTCATACTTGACAATGTGGGTGCCTAAGGACACAATGACAGACCTCCGACCTTCAGGTTGGGGGACCAACACTCTAACCACTGAGCCACTGTCGCCCTGACAGTTTGTGATTTTACAAATATCGTGAGGATCCATGTGTACATGTACAATGCAATAATGGTTAAATGTTACAAAGAAAACTATATTTTCTAGCTGATTAAAACTATTCTGGATTTAGATTAAAACTTAAAAGAATTATTTGACTGAATCTGGATTGAAAACTCAATTGAAATTTCTGGTCAAAATGAACACAGATGACCACAGACATGTAAACAAAGTCCTCACTCTTTAAACTCCACCCACTGCTCCCTGGAGTCCACACTTCTCAGAGACTGATAGTTGGGTCCAGATCTGGAGTCCTCTCGTGTCGAGCTGAGAACAAAAAGCACAGTGCAGAATGGAGAGGGATTTTATTAAAGGCCAGTGCTCATCTCCTCCACTACAACATTTTTGCCATAATCATATTTTATCAAGTCATATTTTTGGAACTAAAACCAAAATAAGTACACTACAAGTCCAACATTTGGACACATCTACTTATTTATTTTTACTACTTTACTATGTACGACTACATTTTGTATACATACGAAAGACATTAAATATATGACACAAGATGTGTGGAATTATATAGCAAAGAAAAAAAGTTAAATAAATTCACTAAATATTATTTTTATATTTTTTATTTTTCCTCAAAGTAGCCACCCTTTGCTTTGCTAACAGCACTGTAAATGCACGGCCTTCTCTCAGTGGGTCTCATGATGAAGTCCCTGAAATGGTTTTCACTTAGTGTACCTTGTCAAGAAATGCAAGAGTGCAAAAGAGTGATCAAAACAAGTACAGTAGAGAGTGTGTTTCTCTTGGGCGCTTCACCTTTGGCTTCCTAAAAAACATCAATCCTGCTGCCATTGGTCCTACAGCAGCTGGGCCAATTTGTACCTTAAGGCGGGAGTATTTAGGCTAAAACTTCAAAGAATTGTTTGACTGAATCTGGACTAAACCTCAATTGAAATTTCTGGCCAAAATGAACGCAGATGACCACGGACATGTAAACAAAGTCCTCACTCTTTAAACTCCACCCACTGCTCCCTGGAGTCCACACTTCTCAGAGACTGATAGTTGGGTCCAGATCTGGAGTCCTCTCGTGTCGCGCTGAGAACAAAAAGCACAGTGCAGAATGGAGAGGGATTTTATTAAAGGCCAGTGCTCATCTCCTCCACTACAACATTTTTGCCATAGTCATATATAAGTACACTACAAAGCAAAATAAGTACACTACAAGTCCAACGTTTGGACACATCTACTCATTTATGTATTCATTTTTCTTTATGTGTACTACTTTACTACGTACTACTAAATTTTATATACATATGGAAGACAGTTGAGTAACATTAAAAGTAAAACAGTAAACAGTAAAATAAATCCACTAAACTAAACTATTTCTATATTTCAGATTCAGATTCCTCAAAGTAGCCACCCTTTGCTTTGCTAACAGCACTGTAAATATCTCATCTTCTCTCAGTGGGTCTCATGATGATGTCCCTGAAATGGTTTTCACTTAGTGTACCTTGTCAAGAAATGCAAGGGTGCAAAAGAGTGATCAAAACAAGTACAGTAGAGAGAGTGTGTTTCTCTTGGGCGCTTCAACTTCGGCTTCGCAAAAAACATCAATCCTGCTCTGTCATTGGTCCTACAGCAGCTGGGCCAATTTGTACCTTACAGCGAGAGTATCTCAAGATGGATTCTCCTGAGTTTGTGATCTTACAAATATCGTAAGGATCCATGTGTACATGTACAATGCAATAATGGTAACTATATTTTCTAGTTGATTAATACTATTCTGGATTTAGACTAAAACTTAAAAGAATTATTTGACTGAATCTGGACTAAACTTCAATTGAAATTTCTGGACAAATTGAACACAGATGACTAAACATCTAACAAAGTCCTCACTCTTTAAACTCCACCCACTGCTCCCTGGAGTCCACACTTCTCAGAGACTGATAGTTGGGTCCAGATCTGGAGTCCTCTGGTGTCGAGCTGAGAACAAAAATCACAGTGCAGAATGGAGAGGGATTTTATTAAAGGCCAGTGCTCATCTCCTCCACCAGGAATGGCCCAGCCTATAAGCAGGCCCCAAGGCCACCAGAGGGCCCCCAAGAGCCCATATATGTATATTGAAAATAATGATTGGAAAGTTTTTTTGTGAAAACTAAATGGCACTCGGGTGTTTATACTAGACTACATATCCCTCTTAAACAATTAGACGTGTTTTATTTCCAGTAACTAGATATGTGCTACATTGTCTACATTGTGTCTACATTTTTTGAATCGGACCGTGGTGTGGTGTTACATATTTACACCTGTGTGAAGGACCCCTCCCCTCCAGGTGCACTCTGGGAACGCAAACTTTTACAAACTAAAACACTTAAAAGTTACTGAGGTTCAGTTTATCTAAAGTACAGGACAATGTATGAAGAGCCCCAGAGGAAGATCGTTTTGGGATAAGAAGGACTTTTCTGAGAAGACTCGAAATATGTCCCATTTTACACCAGTGGACCTGCAGATAAAACAGTGAAGCTGGACCTGTGTAATTCTGCAAACAGGACACACCTCAGAGGGACAGAGGACAGGCAGGACACACCGCAGAGAGACAGAGGACAGACAGGACACACCTCAGAGGGACAGAGTACAGACAGGCCACACCTCAGAGGGACAAAGGACAGACAAGACACACCGCAGAGTGACAGAGGACAGACAGGACACACCTCAGAGGGACAGACAGGACACACCTCAGAGGGACAGAGGACAGGCAGGACACACCTCAGAGGGACAGAGGACAGACAGGACACACCTCAGAGGGACAAAGGACAGCAGGTGAGTCCGTTTATTACACTGTATGTTTATGGTTGTGTCTGATCCTTTTGTCTCTAAACATCAGATGATGTGAGTGAAGTTAAAGCGTCACTGCTCCTGTGTCACATTAACAACACTGATTATGACACAAACCTCTGTTACATCTGTTGAACGAAAGAGCGACCTATGAACGACTCCTGAATGCTCTGTGAATGCTCATTTAGGGATGAACCGATACCACTTTTTGTAAAACAAGTACTTCATTTTGAGTACTCAAAATATATACTATATATACTGTGATACTTGTGGTTGTGAGCCTCTAGAATTTGACGTCTTTTTATAAGTGGTTGTGATGACATCTTAATGTTGTCAAATATGAATATGTGGCTCTGAAGTGGCAATGGCCCCCGAGGGTAAATACAGCTTAGGGCCTCCAAAGGCTAGGGCCGGCCCTGTCCTCCACTACATTTTGCCATAGTCATATTTTATTAATGTCATATTTTGGCTGAACAAAACTAAATAAATACATACATTGCAGTCAAAAGTTTAGACACACCCAGACAGAAGACATCAAATACATAATGCAAGATTTGGAAATTAAGGAGCAAAGGAAAAAAGTTAAATAACTCAATAAAATATTGTTTTATATTCAAATGGTCAAAGTATACACCCTTTGCTTTGCTGACAGAGCTGCAAACCCTGGGGCTTCTCTCAATGAGCTTCATGATGAAGTCTCCTGAAATGTTTTTCACTTCATAGGGTTCAAATCAAATATAAAAAGGCTATTTTAAAAAAGTGTACTTTTGTCAGTTTGCTACAAATGTGTCTTGATCCCTTCAGTGAGAATCTACAGTGTAAATGATCTTGGAACTCAACAAGAAAAATGAATGGAAAAGTGTGTCCAAACTTTTGACTGATCGTGTAAGTAATCATGACTAAAGCTAGGACTAAAACTACGTAGACTTTCAACAGCCATAACTATATGACAGAAAGCAGACAATGTATGCTAATAAAAGCATATATGAATGAAAAATGCACTTTGTACTCATTCAACCCAAAGGTCCCTGGAGTCCTGACTTGACTCAGACCTGGGCCTAAATCCATAGCCTCCTCTTCGGCTGCACATGACACAAAAATAGATTGTTCTGAGTTATTCATCCAAAGTAGCAACCCTTTAAAGGTCCTATATTACGCAAAACTGACTCTTGTGAGCTTTTAGTCATGTTAGAATATTATTATCTCCTCAAAAACATACCTGGAGTTGTGTTTGTTTCATTCACACATGTTTGAGTTTATTGTAAGTTTGTCTACATTTCCAAAGCTCAAAATGCTCTGTTACACCTTGTGAGGTCATTAAGTGCCATTTTTAGCAAAGAAGTTTCAACGAGGCTAAAACAGCGGCTGTAGCTTCAAAGATCGGCAATTCCAGGACTGCAAATGATTTAAATGATTTTAGTGAAGTTGTGTGGAGTTTAAAACACAGAGTGCTTCCTGTATATTACCACTTGATGACATCACAAGGTGAAACAGAGTGTTTTCAGTTTCAGAGAAGAACTCCTAAATATGCAGGGTTTGTGTGTTAAACATGTGTGAATGAAACAATACAAAACTCCAGATCTGTTTTAGACTAGGACACATTATAATGTAGATTAAAAAAAAACATAATATAGGCTCTTTAATACATAAAATACCATGGTCCTACAGATGTTGTGTGGTTGGTTAAATATAGAGGGACAATGGACTTCAATAATAGAAATTGTTATGACCAAGAGTGTATTTTCCTTGTGGAGATTTGTTATAAAAATTATATTTTTTTTAGGAATACTGCCCCCATCTGTCAGAAAACAGCGTAGTATTTTATCAAAACTATAGACCACACTATATTAAATTTAGATACAAATAATTACAGCAGAATTTTACTCAAATCAACCTACCTGGTATCAGATTTTAGCAGTAAAGCTTTTCTCTAATTCTCCAACTAAATGAATGGGATTACCGCTTAACCGGAAGTCCTGCCACAACGAAAGCGTGGTTTAGTAGCGTTTAGAGGCAGGTGGGCGGGGCCAAATAACAGCCACTGGATAGTGCTCCTAACCCACTGTTACTGGGTTAGGAGCACTATCTACTGGCAGCAAAGGCAATTTGAAAAATCAAAAACAGATATGCAAACAGAGGCGACAAAGCTTGTTACTTTTGGTGGGATGGTGGATCCGTTTGCTCATCTTCTCGACTGTCCTCAGAGGTGTGGCTCATGGCGGACTCCCAGTCTGGCAAAGATACAGGACGTTTGTCTCTCTTCTTGTTTCTGGGAAAAAACGTACACAAAACATGAGCTCATCTTCTGCCATTTTGTCAGCTCAAGTTTTCAAAGTGTCACCAACCTTTTAAAATCTAAAACAAGGTCCTTAGACTCATTACTGTTTGTTGATGCAAAGTTGGCTCTGCCTCTAAAACAAAAAGTACAAGATTCAAAGTGATGCAAAATAGGTGGAGTTCATTTGCAAAAAAATATAGTCTCTTTAGTCAGTGCTGTACAAATATTACACTCAAATTAAAGATGTACTATGTAGATTTTCTAGACAGAGGTCCTGCACCTGCTTGTCTCCATGGAAATGTTATTATTACTTGGAATGTAAAATAGTCATATGGCATTGAACATATCCATCCAACATTAATGAAACTGCAAGTGTTATATCACTAATACACCTTTTTAAAAAAAAAATTTCCCACCCTTCTAGTCTCCTTAGAGGTAGTTAAGTTTAAAGAGGGCATATTATGCTTTGACTTTTTGACTTTTTCAAAATGTCTTACAATTAATACCCCATAGACATGTAATACCCCCTCTTTAATGCCATACTTTGGAACATTCTTGGCAAAGCAATATGTCTCTATAAAAGTAAAGAAAAGTTACACAGTGCACCTAGTGCTAAACATAAGGAGGGTTCAAATAGGACCCAAGAGAGATCACTGAAATACTCATGCACAGATGACATCTAAAACTTCTTCAGTATGTGACGAGACGGTGATTCCATGGAAATAGAAAGATGTCTGTGTAAACCCTCAGTCGTCCAGGTCTGATCCATAGCAAAAGACAAAGTTTTTTTTGCTGTTTGGTAAATGGTAAATGGTCACATTTTTCTATAGTGCTTTTCTACCTTCAAGGCACTCAAAGCGCGTGTTTACAGTTTCAGTGTGGTTAGCCCCCCTGCCCCACCTCAGATAGATATAAGGCAGTGGCCACCAGTAATCTGACCAGAACTGAAGAAGTGTCTTGGATGAGCAGAGAAACGTCTTCACTCCTACAACGATTTGTCCAGTTGACAGATTTGAACTTCGTCTTTTGCCATGGAAATAGAAAGTTAAACCCATACTTTGGAACATTCTCCATGGAGATAAATGTGTTTGATCACATACTGTGGAAAATTATAGCCAAAGGAAGAACATTTCCATGGAAACAAGCAAGAGCAGGCCCTCCTCCAGACCAAAAAAGAGCCAGGTTTGTGGAGATGCAAGCCCGCTCACAGCAAGGATGCTTGTTTTTATTTTATTTTATTTTAGTGTACTTTTGGCTAAAATGTACATATTGTGGCCCATATTAAGCTATTTTCTGATGTATGTTATAATGTTTCCTCATCAAAAACATACTTGGAGTCGTGTTTTGTATCATTCACACGTTTAACACACAAACCCTGTATGTGACTCTAGAAAGCACTCTTCCACCTTGTGATGTCATGTGGTAATACAGGATGTGCTCCACTGTGTTTTTAAACTCCATACACTTTCAATAGAATTATATGAATAAGTTCAGCCCTGGAATTGTGAATCTTTATTGAACTAAATGTAAACAATGGGCTACATGACATCACAAGGTGGATCAGAGCATGTTGAGTTTTGGAGGTGTAGACAGACTAATAATAAAGGGTTAATCAAACATGTGAATGAAACAAAACACAACTCCAGGTCTGTTTTTGAGGAGGTAATAACATTATCACACAGCTTAAAGCTCACAGGAGTCAGTTTTGAGTAATATAATACCTTCAATTACAAGTTTCTAAATCTTGGTGTAAACTGTGATCTTGGCTCTTACCTGAGTCTGTGTACGCCACGTTCCATGTCTCCACTGTGTCCACAATGAGAAGCCCAGAAGTCCAGACAGCTGCAGAGAACAAACCATATTTTCAATATAACATTTCCTCATTTAGCTTGTTTACAAGTGTAATCAAAAGGTTATGAGGCAACGCAGTTTCAAAGGTCCACATTTCCTTACGGGAAAGTCTTGTAAAAGTGCGTTTTATGAGTCATGGCTGAGGTTTATGTATTGTGTTGGTGAGGGGACATGGGTTTGTTTTCATAACCAGCTCTGATCCTAGTCCAACCAAATAGCATATAAGGTTGGCAATGAATTGTCAAAAAATATTCAAATTTGTAAAGAGTTTATATAATAATAAAAATGACAAAACAGTAAAAACAGAAAGTTTCAATGTTGTCTTTCAGAAATTTGATTAAGTGACTATTCTGCACTTTTGTGGTTAATTTGACTTTATTCAGTACCTGAGCTTGGTTGTCAAAAATCTCGAAAATCGGATACTAATCTGATACTACAACTAGTATTTAGTATCAGAACTAGATACTCATTTACACATAGACTAGTATACACACATGGACCATTATGGAAAAAATCTTGGTTTGGCCGATATCCTGGTTGGGCCTATGAACTGATGTAATAAGACTGTTTACTCGTTGTATTTGGTCCAGAAAGTCTCATATGTGAACTTTTACAGAGGTTCACAAATGTTTTACACCAGGACCCCCAAAATTCGTGACTCCCATTGCAGAAAGAAATTGAGTAATATTTGTATTGAAGTAACAGTACTCTTACTTGAGTAAAAGTTGTGGTTACTCTTCCCATTGTGAGGGAGTTTACAAGTGACAAAAGCTTTATGTTGACAATATGAAATTATTTAAACATTTGTGTTTCTTGCACCGCTTTTTGTGTCGGTCCTTTAAAAAGAGCCGTTCAAAAGACTGGCTCTTTTACTTATATGCTTTTATGTATATGACAGAAGCCAATGTGAGAACTCATTTTATCTACAAACCAATCATAAGAGGATAACCAAGGCTTAAATTTTATTAAAAGAGTTCAAAGTGAGAGTGGGAGTGTGATCTAAATAAAACATTGCACAACAACAATAATAATAATAATAATAATGTAAAACTGTTATTATGAAGCCAAATGTGTTTTTTATGCACAAAGCTCTCACTCGTGTCGCCTGTTCTGCTTCTGTGCTGCTTCTTTAATTGGCTCAGCATTGAAAATTAAAAAGACAATTCTTTAAAAAAAATGATCTAGTTCCAACTGTTCCTATAAAGAAACCATTCAAAACATCACATCCCTAAAAATCAGCCTTGACTAATGGAAAAAATCTACTAGACTTTCCATAGAACATTTATTCACAAACATCAACAGAACTGAAGAATAGGTTGTCTGTCTGGCATTGGTCAAAATACAGCTTCCCCAAATACAGAGATCAGGTCCTTTTTTTTAGCAAAGTCTAGGCTGGACCTGTACTCAGTCCTAAGACCCAAGACCCCAACTGAAATAGTCCTATGAGATGACTCGAGGAGGAGGACCAGATGACTTACCCCAAATAGGCGCACTGGTCGGCTTGGTGTCTTGTCTTAAAGTCTCGTCTCAGTATCTCCTACTTTGAACCAGAGTCTGAAAAACATCAATGCTCTGTCTGTTGCAGAAAGTGTCGTCATAAAGGTTAATACTTCACCAATACTGTTACATGATATAGGCCATAATATGATAGGACAGGATAGGATACCTGGACTTTAATCTTGTACCTGCATGTTGCAAACTGTTATTCAGACCTGGGAACCTGTCACGAAGCTGGTTCACAAAAACTGAGGGATTTAACAGAAAATCACTTTGGAACAGCACCAACACATTTTCAAGACACACTACTAGTTATTATAATTTTAAAAAAAAAATCTTTATTACTTCGTCCACTCTCTCTTTTTCTTTAAAGAGAAATAAAACAACTAAAGACTACAGTAGTGGGCTTATCCTACAACAAAAACAAAAAACAAACACCACTTAATATAAATCCAACTTACATGTATAAAATAAAAATAAAATGACATTGGTAATTCATTATTATAACAGTGAACTTGAACTCGCATAGAAAATGGCGGACAGGCTGCCCAGACCAAACCTAGCACATCGAAGGACCTGGACAGTGCTGTTGTCCCTCTGCATTAACAGTACATACAAACAAATATACAGTCTTAAAAATGTATAGTAATTACATCTGATTTACAGTAAACACGCACGGCTTCACATCGCACAATATTTCTCTTATGTGAGCAACTTGGCAGAATCATGTTTCTCAGGATGGTGAGCCAATCCACATCAGTCTTCATTTCTACAAATTAACTGAAGAATAATGTCAAAATATGAGGCTAACTGCAGCATTGCCTTTCATTATCAAAGATTGTTTTCATATTTAACCATTTTAATGAACATTTTCACTGACACGCACTGTTTTCTTTCGGCCTCTTATCGCCGCTGGGTTCAAGTAAACACTGTATTACTAAAAATGACTATAGTGACAGCTTCTTCTTTTTGTAATGCTGCCCTCCACCGTTCTTGAGCTTGTGGAATTTTACAGTTCTCTTTATAGCGGTGAAATGTGACCCCCTACAATGACGCCCAGTACAGTTCAACTTCACACTTTACCCACTGTCCCCTCCCTCAAAGTGCCATTCAAGTCCTTCCCAGTGACATCCTTCATATTCAGAAATCGTTTTGCTGCATTCAAAATCACTTAACTGCGCTTTGATTTGTCCACAGTGTCCAGAGTCCACACCAACTGCAATAAAGACAAGGAAGCTTCTTGCTCCACAGACCCCTCTCACTCAATATCCAGCTGTTTTGCCTCTTTCTGCATCCACGTTATAGCTTCTGCATAAAAAACCCTTATTTCTAATCTCTGGCAACAGATTTTTTCCTCCATTTGGCGCTTTGGACACTCTAATGAACCAGCCCAATGTCTCCCAGAATACGGATCTACCTTCTAATTCTACTCACACCATGGCTCATCCGTGTGCACAGCTGGAACATATTGATATCACTGACAGCAGTAGCACCTCAACGGGGCTCTCCTGTAGGGTCTCACGCGGCAACACGAGTAATCAAGGAACTCTCTTTTGGCATAGAGAGCCAAACTAGTGTCATGACTAATGGCCTGTCCATATACTGAGAATGAGAAAAACCTGCATGTGTCCTCTAGCTGCAGGTTAAAGCTCTGACAAACCAGGTTCAGTTGGGATTGTAGAGGCAGGACGCATACAGTTCTTTTAACCTAACTTGATGGGCTATCATTTGGTTCTGCTCAGATCAGACTGTTAGGCTATGTAAACTGGACTTGGAAGTTAACACACCATACAAGCTCAAAAGTACATAAAAAGCTTAATAATAATGTCAGTATAGAGTGGGGATGGGATTAGACTGTGAAAATGGAGCCAAGCGAGGGGTAGGCTATGACAATTTAAAGCTCATTTGGCAGATTTAACCTATAATTTTGTAATCATGTCTTGGCTTGGTGGTAAATATTCATCATAATTTTACATCAGTTAAGTGGCAGGTTGTGAAGAAAAGTACAAAACAAAAGGTACAAAAATTCAGGGAGTCTGTCTGCCTATGTCAACAGCTGACATCAAGTCTATCCAAAATACAATGACAATTTATGCTTAAGGAAGGAAGTTTTCTGACACTTTAAACACTGGTTTAACAAAATAAAGGTGTGGTCATTTATTGTGATAGGTCTAATCATAACTGTTGTGTAATTCAATCATAACTGCATAACAGTATTCCTAAACTGTGTAATTTAGACAGGTTTTGTCCCTTGTTAACATTATTGTTGCTAAGTAAAAGTCCAACTAGGACGTCAAATTACAAACTTCACCAAAATTTGAAAAAGTGTTTGTAAAGTCTTAAATCTATTGGTGTTAACTGTGTCTTAGAGAAAAGAGTAGTCTAACCCGTCTTTATAAATGACTTATAGAGTCAAAGTTATTTTGTTGCTTTGACTCACCTGTGCAGTTCTGATGAGTTTGGCCCAGTTTGGCCTGGGTTGGCTCGGTTTGGCTCGATTTGGCCTCGGTGGAGGCGCAGGCGGGCGGTGTTACGGCGCATGCCCGGTGCGCTCGGTTGAAGGTCCCTTTTGTGTTCGCCTTGCCTTAGTCACACTCGTCTCTCTCCGCTAAGCTTCACCGACGCTCTATCTGCTTCTTTTCGGTGAGTCCGGAGCCGCACACCCCGGGCTCGTGTCCGGTCCCCTCTCCGGGCCCGCGGGCTGCTCGGTCTAAACCTCACTTTACCGTATCTGTTCCCCAGATCCTCCGTTTGACGCGTTTTGTCCGCGGCCATGGACGCGAGTTAGCCTGTTAGCCTGTTAGCACGGGCTAGCATGGACTGTTGTGACACTTGGGTGTTTTCTGGTATTAGCACGCCCCGTGGTGTGAAAGGTGTGACGGACAGTTCCGTTATTGCACGTTTAACTCATTTTTGTGGTTGATTACTTAAACATGACGTAAATCGTTGGTGGTTTCTAGCGGGCCGCGCTAAAGCCGTGTCCAGGCGCATGGTGAGGCCGGAGCTAGGTGATGCTAGCGCACAGCACCATCCATCCGGCGTGTGGACGTGTGAATTGGACGAACCAGACATGTCCGAGCCTGTCCTTGTGTGTGTGACCCGGATGCCCTGGTGTCAGGAGCCCGGCCCAGACACTGGCTGCATTGTCAGCGCTTTGTTTTGGGAGGAGAATGGAGCATTGTCACTTTGCTTTTCCTTTTGGCCTGTAAATACTAACAGCATTTAAAGGTGCATTAAGTCACTTTTCGGGTGGGGTCAGCCACCTGCATGTCTCTTTGGAGATGCTATCTTGTTACTAACAGTACAGTTCAATTATTCGTCATTCTGAAAAAATACATAGGCCTACGTATTGTGTGCGTGGTAGCCTCTCCATAGAGCTGACGTTACTCCCCCTGCGTGTTTCAAAGGAGATCGATTCAAGCAGGGAGTGGACCCTCCACCAGAAAAGTTACCTAGTGCAGATAAAACTTCAAGTAAAGTATAAATAAGTACTTCACCACTTAAATGTGATAATGTACTTCAGAGTAAAAAGCATTTCACCCGCATTTTTGGAATGTTATGAGTCGGATGAACTGATCTTGATAAAGAAATTAATTACCTGTATCTAATACTTGTACAGTACTTTTACTTAGTACTTTGATGTGTTGCTGCTGTAGTGCTCATGTGCTGTGACTGTGTTGTCTCTACAGGGTGTCTTTTATGAATAATCAAAAGCAGCAAAAGCCGACGCTTACAGGCCAGCGTTTCAAAACGAGGAAAAGAGGTGCGTTCTGTGTTCTTCTGACCGTGAGTCTTGTGTGTCCTGTGCTTTGAATAACATGCTGTCTGTGTAGATGAAAAGGAGAGGTTTGACCCTACTCAGTTTCAAGAAAGTATTGTACAAGGCTTGAATCAAACTGGCACTGATTTGGAGGCAGTTGCAAAGTTCCTCGATGCCTCTGGTGCCAAACTCGACTACCGCCGGTATGCAGAGACACTCTTTGACATCCTGGTGGCTGGCGGCATGCTGGGTAAGTTTCACTTTTGTTTACACTACAAAAAGGCTTATACTATTATTTTTTTCTTAATCTGTCATGTCTTCTCCCTGTGCAGCCCCAGGAGGGACTCTGTCTGATGACATGACCCGAACTGAGTTCTGCCTCTTCACGGCACAAGAAGATCTTGAGACAATGCAAGCATATGCTCAGGCAAGTCCACTCCCAGTGTAGCCTTTGCTCTTACAGTTTTAAAAGGCTACTACAATCCCAACTGAACCTGGTGCCTTAACTTATAGATGGAGGGCACAAACAAGTTCTCAGTATAAAGACAGGCCATGCCTCAAGTAAAAGATCAGAACCTCCAGAATTCACTCACTGAGCTGCATAGGCTTCATCAGCACTGATTAATGCTTGGCTGGAGGTGCTGGGGTTTAGGCAGTGACGATTCAGATCAGAGAGAGTCCTTTTTAAACCAACTGGATTTCAGCATTGAAACTGGCAACTTAAATGAGAGACTCATGTGGAGCTCATTCTGCTTTCTGATTGGCATTTTGATTCTTAAGACAATTATCCAAACACACTAAAAACATTGGACATGATGTCTCATTTATTTAAGAATAAATTGGCATTAGAATAGTTAAGAACTACTTTTGATTTGAACATGGTGTATCTTTACCTGTGTACGCAGATAGGCCAAACTTTAAAATCTTATATACAGTTCCTTTAACTTCACCTTTACGTCACTGTTTCTTAATTATTTTTTTTTACTTTGCCTTTAGTCCAGCCTTCACTCACCTGTCCTTCTGTGTGCAGGTTTTTAACAAGCTGATCAGGCGCTACAAATACTTGGAGAAGGGTTTTGAGGAAGAGATCAAGAAGGTGAGTGTTGTTGGTACACTGTATTACAGTTTTACACCTGGTGCCCTGTGCAGATGTCCCTACTGGCCCGTGTGCGTGCGTGTGTGGTACTGTTGTGGTACTGTTGTGGAGTATTATCTTCATACATACCTGTCATGATACAGCATTATTCTAGTGTTATAGTGTTGATGTTCTGGACAGGCTCACTAAATGGTACGCTTTCGCCTGTCACCATTGTTACTATATCGACAAAAAATAAATTAAAAAGACACCTTTTATGAGGTCAGTATTTGTTTTCTACACATTTGATTTACTTGTGGATTATGGTCTGTTAGCCTGTCTACATTTAGTTTTTGACAATTGAAGCAGTTACCCATCCTGCTTTTAAAGTTGAGATTCAATCTGAATGGCCTTATAACATATGTTATCCTTTGTGTGCAGTTACTGCTATTCCTCAAAGGGTTCACAGAGTCTGAGCGCAACAAGCTGGCCATGCTGGCTGGCATCCTCCTGGCCAACGGCAGCATCTCTGCCTCCATCCTGAACAGCCTCTTCAATGAGAACCTGGTCAAAGAAGGTGGGCCCTTCACACTGTCCAAGTGCCAATTTTCAAGTGATTGAGCAATAAGGTGTGCTGTTGTATCCTGACAGCAGACTGTACATTTTTGTCCTTACTGGGTCTTTTGGCATAGATAAAGTTATAGATTTTTTATTTTATTTTACAGTTTCTTGAAAATTTTTAGACAATACATTTGTTATTTGTTAAATGAAGGAGAGGAGAACAGCCTGTGAACAGAGTGCAGGGAGCTGAGGAGGAGGCACTGAACTATCGCTGCTGCTACAGGAGGAGGCAGAGCAACGCTATGACACAGGGACTGTAGAGCTACAGAGGGAGACTTTACTCTTCTAAATCTAAGTAAAACAAATTCACAGAATGGAATTTTACTCTACGATAAATTAATTATATAATAGCCTACAGGCCTATCTCTAAACATAGAAAAACATAGTAAAAGGGAAAATTTACTATATGTCTTTGTTCACAATGTACAGAAGAGTTTAAAATGACAAAAGTATAGAAATAACATTGGCCTAATAGTGGTTATTGGCCCAAGCTTCCCCCAAAATATTGGCCTAAGATATCCATATCAGTGCATCTCTAGTTACAAGTTACCACACATTACTATTGTTAGTTACATGTGACTAGACCCTGACCTGACCCTCTGCCCCTGCAGGTGTCTCTGCTGCTTTCGCTGTCAAACTTTTCAAATCCTGGATCAACGAGAAGGACATCAACTCTGTGGCTGGCAGTCTGCGCAAAGTGGGCATGGACAACCGGCTCATGGTAAGCTCCAGTGTGCTGTGCTGCCTTCTAATGCGCTTGTACGTTTACTATTAAACTCTCATGCTTCTCACAGGAACTGTTCCCTGCCAACAAGAGGAGCTGTGAGCATTTCTCAAAGTACTTTAACGAGGCCGGTCTGAAGGAAATCTCAGACTTCGCCCGCAATCAGCTGTCCATTGGAGCTCGCAAAGAGCTGCAGAAGGAGCTCCAGGAGCAGATGGCCCGCAGCGACCCCATCAAGGAGGTGAGGCCTGGACTCAATGGCACTGTTTGGATTTTAGTGTAGCACTTAAGGCTAACTAAAGCCATCTGTTTCAAAGACCTTTACACTTATCACTCCCTCAGAGCATGACCAGGGTTGACTTAGTGTTTGAACATAGGGCTGCATAAAAGCCAAGCACTAAATTACCATGGTTTAAGGCTGGGCCATATGGCAATCTCGATTTTAAAATTCAGTGAATTGCCTTTAAATCCCCAAAGACTTGTGCTGTATTAGTTTGTGAAATACAATAAAAGTGGCAGCTCTGAGATGTTTGTGTGTTTGCTCTCAGATTATCGCCTACACCAGAGATGAGATGAAGAAGGCCGGCCTGTCTGAACAGACAATAATCGGCATCATCTGGAGCAGTGTGATGAGCTCTGTGGAGTGGAACAAGAAGGAGGAGCTGGTCACTGAACAAGCCATCAAACACTTGAAGGTGGGAAACTGCCCTGCTTTTAGCCTCTTACACTGTTTTCACCTGGTGGCCCATTCACGGTGCACTCAATTATGTTATATCACTTTATCTGTACCTGTGGGGCTACAAGACGTCACTTTAAACACACACACGCACTCATCATTAAAGTGTTGGGCATGTGCAAAGTGGTGGAGGCATCATTGCTGTGCAGAGTTTCAAAGCTGGATGGCCTGGGCTCTGTGTTCTCCTCTGGGTCCTACAGGGGGGAGCTGGACGGCAGCCACTCGAGCTGGACAGGATATGGATGGATGCCCTGTCTTCTCACTTTCTCCAGATGGTTGCTTTTAAACTAGCAAACTAGGGACACATATTTTTCTTTATTCATTAGTTGGAAGCCTTTGTGGCCCTTAGTCTTCTTTACATGATCGGTTTGTTACATTTTCTGGTGGCCAGGTGGCCTACATGGGCCAGTGTTTGTTTGCCAGAGGAGGCAGATGTGAGAAAGGCGTTTGACCTGTGGAGAGTGCTAGGCAGCACTGGCCTCTGCTGCAGCTGTACCTTCGCTCCTGTGCACCACTTCCTGCTTTGTTTTCGTCACGGGGGACAAAAAGCGTCAGTTACCAAGTGGCCCAAAACCTCAAAAATGATACCTTCTGCATTGAAAAGCGACTGAAATGACCTTGCAAATGTCATTTTAAATCTTTTCATAAAAACACAAACTTTTGGGTTGAGAGCATTGGCCTAAAAGACAGTGGGCCAGGAATAACAGATTTAACATTACATTTGATTGAAAAAATATTTTAATGTTTAAAAAGGTAAAAGGAGCAATTTTGGAAAATTGTCCCATGAAATCAGGCATTTAAACCTGCAGCAATCCCCTAATTATTACTGCATTTAACAAAACTGCTCATTTTCATCTAGACACCAGTCATATGGGGACACTGTGTATTGCCGCCCCCTGGTGGTGCAATTGTGTTTCATGTATCTATGGGAGAGACTCTCTCCTGGGCCTTATTCAAACCCTCCTTACGATAGCTGTAAGATTTTTTACAATGCTCAGCCCACAAGTCCATGTCCTTCATGCTCCCATGCAACAATTTTCTATAAATGTACAGTAGTATGGCAAACCTGATGCGATGTGCAGTATTTTCATCAGTGGTGTGCATGCTGATTGTGTTGTGATGGTGCTCTGAAGGGGAAGTGATGTTAATGTTGTTTTCGGCATTTTCCAAACAATAAAAGATTACTGCAAGCACATAACCATAAACTGACACCTCTTTAAGGTTAGGACTAGTCTCCAGGAAATTAATGTAACATCCCCAAGAGGCATGGAAACTCAACGTGTGTGCATGTGTGTGGCCCTGACTTGATGGCTGCGTTTGTCCCACAGCAATACAGCCCTCTGCTGAAGGCATTCACCTCGCAGAGCCAGTCGGAGCTCAGCCTGCTGCTGAAGATCCAGGAGTACTGCTACGACAACATCCACTTCATGAAGGCCTTCCAGAAGATCGTGGTGCTGCTCTATAAAGGTTTGTGCCCTCACCTCCACCAGCCATATCACAGTGGGCTCAGAGCCTTAGTGAAGAGTAGTCGACCAAGAATTAATTTAGTTGACTACAGGTCTAAAGATTTGTCTTGCTGATTAGGCACCTAAAAAGTGGACGTGGCCAAAGCTCTCAAAACTGTTACTTATCTCAATGTATCTGACCTAAACTACACTCACAGGACCATACCTGCAGGGGAGTTCATGCAAAAACTATTGTTGATGTAGAACAAAAGTACTACGAAACAGTGCATTTCTATAAAAACAGATTCAACCTATGAAGCATGAGTTTAATCTGTCTTTTTACATAGAATTACCAAAAATACCAAATCTTTACTCACTCACTTCTCCTTCCTGCTGTTGTCCTATGTAAATACTCAAAGTATATAGATTAGTCGACTAATGCAAATTTTGGTCGTGGGATGCTGGGGGGGGTATACAATTATATTGTATACTGTATACTTTTTGAACCCTAGTTGTGAGTTGGCTGCTGGATTTGTTGGACTAGAATTGTCAAAAGTATAAAAAAAATCTAATACTAATCATATTAAAACTAGTATTGAAACTAGATGCTCATTTGCTAGTATACACCCATGGAACCTACCTGGACGACTGGGGGATTACTCAGATATAAGCCCACAAGTACTATGATTTAATGTTGAAAATCACATTCAGCTGTCTAGAGTGTTCAATCAGTATTGAGCGTGTGTGTGCCCACAGCCGATGTCCTCAGTGAAGAGGCCATCCTCAAGTGGTACTCTGAGGCCCACCTGGCCAAGGGCAAGAGCGTGTTCCTGGAGCAGATGAAGAAGTTTGTGGAGTGGCTCAAGAACGCTGAGGAAGGTAGTGTGTCCCTTTGCTGTCATGTGAGCATCTCCAATGTGAACAGATGAAGAGCCTGGACCTAATCTTCTCTCTGTCCCCTCTTGGCCTCTCGCTTGTCCTCTTTCTGTCTTTCTCTGTTTGTCTCTCTTTCTTCTCTCTCTCTCTCTGTCTGTGTGTCCCTGTGTGTGCAGAGTCTGAGTCTGAGGAGGAGGAGGCAGACTAGGCCACAGCCACATATGTGTTGTGGTTGTATTTGCAGCAGGAGCAGTAGAATGTTCCACCTTGTTTCTCTTCTACCTCTGCTCTATCCCCCACGGCCCACACGATGACCCACACGACGAGCCTCCCACCGAGCCTCCCACCGGTGAGCCCTGGCTGAAGGCACAAACAATCCTCCTGTTTTGGGCCCTTACCGCCTTCAGTCTTTAGTTTGAAAACATTCCATGTGATTTAGGTGACCACAGCTGGCAAAGCCCATCATTGGAGAATCTGTTGCCATCGAGTATTCCTGAGCTGTCATTGGCCCCGTTTAGTCCCAGTTTTTGTTGTAACGTTGCTGAGCTGCAGTGTCACACACTGTCAGTGTAGAAGAGCCAGCTCCTCGCCAGCAAATGCATTACTGTTGGTTTCTACTTTCTTTAACCTGATACAAAACTAATTGACTTTTTTATGAATAAAAAGTTATTAAATCATAATTTGCGTGAATATTTGAGTCATTTAATCTGAACATAGATATTTTATTGCCAAAATATGGTTTATACAATTTTAATGTTTGAAAGAGTGTAATGTAGTAATATTGGCTTGATTAAAATGAAATGTGTGGGTAAAAACTACTTGTAAGAATAACTAGTTGAAAATGTTTTCATGAGCCTTAAGTCATTCTGGGACAAAAAGTTCCAAATTTTTATTTATTTTTTTAACCAGAGCATTAAAATAACACACTGGTGTGTACAGTGTCATCACGTTTTATTGTACAAAAATACATTCTCTGTTAGCAGCAGTTTGGTGATTCAGTGTGCAAAGGTCAGTTTACCATGTGGAGGTAGGTCTTCAGACTGTGTGAGGTAGGGCTAGTGACCTCACAGACACTATTCGCACTAGTACTAGTAGTACACTAAATCTGTTTGACACAATACTAGTACATGAGTGCAACAACACGCTGGCTCCACAGTGTACTACACAGCAGCTTTAGTCACATGTTTCCTCACCAGAAAACCCTTGTGTTCTACTGTTGAAGAGCTCCTGCGGGTCCCTGAGAGTGGTGCTGAAACGAACACAAAGTCAGTCAGAGGAGAGCCATTCAAAGTGACAGCTGCTGTAAACAGTGCGGGAGTCCTCAGAGCATAACCTCCAGCTCTTTGGGAGCAGACAGGTGTGTGTGATTGTAAACAGACCCGATTTCCTGAGTGCCCTGGTCAGGCCAGGCCTCCTCCGTCCGGGCCTCCTCTGACCGCCCCATAGCAGACGTTCCGTTTGACTGAAGGGCCTGTCTGTTTGAGGCGCGCTCAGGACAGAAATAGCCCCATCAGGTGCAGCTTTACACAAGGTGCCTGGTTACAGCCGAACCAAAACATAGTGCACATCCACAAGGCTCCAAAGTGCTCCAAAGTGCTCCAGTCTTCAGCAGTTTACTCCTCACGTGCACGTGAGCGCGCACTCCTCACGCCGAGACCGAGTGCGTCCCTCCGTCCCTGAGCTGTGGACAGAGACACACGCATGAGATGAACCCCGTGTGTGTGGACTGTTCTGACACGCTGTCACTGTCAGGGGGAATGCATCTGTGACATGCTGCTATAGATGGAATGTTAGTGAGGACTGACCAGTTTCCTCTGGTTGCTGAGGCAGAAGGTGCAGATGGCTCTCGGGGGCCCGGGGCTCAGCAGGCTCTGGTAGCGCAGACACGGCTGTCCGTCGCGACAGTCCTCCCCCAGGACCAGCACATTCGCCAGGTGGGAGATGTAGCTGGACGCGAGGCGCAGCGTCTCGATCTTGGAGAGTTTACGGTCCGCGGGTTCGGTGGGTATGAGCGTGCGCAAAGCGGTGAACGCAGTGTTCACGCTGTGAGTCCGGTCTCTTTCCCGCGCGTTTGCCGCTTGTCTCTGTCTGTTGATGCCGGAAAGAGCCGCGCGTCTGCCACTTGCACCGTTGCGTCTCCGCCTCACCGGAGCCCCGGCCGCAGCAGGCTCCCTCCGCGGGGATCCCACACTCGACTTCCCGTCAGAGCAGTCGCTGCTCGGGTCCGGGTCCAGGTCTAGCTCCAGGTCTGAGCCGCAGTCTGTGGACTTCATCCTCCCGCTCTGTGGCCGGCTGCTACACATCACTTTATCCTCTGATCCAAAATAGTAGCTGGGCCAGCAGCTGCTCCTGATCCGGTGACCGAAGAGCGCTCCCGGGCCTGGCGCGCACACATACCACTATCAGGCTAATGAAGGAACAGAGACCGGTCGCGTGTGGAGAAGGAGCAGGACAGGTGGATCAGGAGAGAGGAGGGGCCGCTGGAGCAGGCCAGTGTAAAAGATTGGTCTAAACTAAATAGACTGCAACAGAATACTGGTATAGGCTACACTGTCATATGATAGGCCAACTTCTAAAGAAACTGTAGTCTACTTTTGGGTTTGAGTTGAATAAATCAGAATTAGGCTTACCTTTTAATGCTTATTTCCACGAGAGGGCGCCAAAACCCAATGTTGAGACCCAACTCCCCAACCTTGAGTTTGAAAAATGTAACGTACTGAATAAGGTAAGTTTTTTGTTCTTCAGTTCAGAGAGGTAAGGACATCTCATGAAGACCATCATGAAAAGTAATGATACATTTAATAGTTTATTACAAAATAATTATACCAAACGTGCACATTTTACAGACATGTCTTATATACAGAACATTTGTGACAACTGAATAAATATAATCTAAAAAAACTGCAGCAGATGAAATCCTATAATCCTCCCTCCAGTGACAGATTTACGATAGAGCAGATGACATGAGCAGAGGAGAGGGTCAGATGGGTCAGAGGATGCAGAGGAAGGAGTTGGATGTAGCAGAGGGGAGGGTCAGATGTAGCAGAGGATGCAGAGGAGAGGGTCAGACAGAGTGGCACTGAGTAATAATTTATACAGTCCATTTCAGTAGTTCCAGTTCATATTTCAGCAGTAGGCTTCCTTATGTGGTAATCTGACCTGTTCTCCAACTCATTGTTAAACTATGAACAGTTTATAATGTTGTGATGAATGTGATCTATTTAAAGTGCAGTTTTCTTACTCCACTGGTAGATTACGAAGCTTTCCATGGACATTTGGCTTTGAGAAGGCCCACCAGGTTGTGGTCGTGTCAGCTTCAGGCCTGTGGGGGGCAGTGTTCAGTGCCTCTGGTCCACTGTGGCTGAGCCGTGAGCAGAGGAGAGCTGGAAGAGGGACACACCAAAATCAGAAAGGACTTAATCTTTGGAACAGTGTTACTCTAGTGCTTCATTTATAAGAGCTATAGTGATTCTAGACCAGATTGATTCTAGACCCATGACTGTATTTCCAATGAAAAAGCGGGTTGTCCATCACAAACCTTTATAAACACCTGTTTTTAATGTTTTATATGGACTTGGTGTTTTATGGTATTTTAAATGGAGTACCCATGAAACATTGGGTTACTCTGTATAAATAAAGAAAGACCAAGCTGATTTCCACCAACCGATTCTAGACCAGACCCATTCTGGATCAGACACTGAGACATTGAGCAGTTTTTCTTTTATTTTTTTATTTCATTTATTCATTTTGAGCACACGTATCAGGCACATCCAAAGCACATCCAGAGCATTCCACAGTTTCACTCCACACACAGTCACACAAAAACCTTTACGAGTGGTTTGAACATTTGATAGTATAAAATTTCCATAGCCTCTCAAATTGTAAGTTCTCTCCTTAAGAGCAAAACACTTTTGCGAGTTACTTGGTAATAACGTGTTGAAGGCTTTGAATGATATAATTACAGTATAATATTTTACAAGGTTGGGAAATTTTAATCATTTGTGCTGAATGAAAAGATTGTGAGTATGATCTCGAAAACCAACCTTGCGAATGATCCGCACTGCTCGTTTTTGCAAGAAGAATAACGGGTTAGTTGAGCATTGGTAATTGTTTCCCCATATTAGTTATAGCTATAATTATAGTTATAGTTTTTGACCTGAGGGATTCTAAACCAGACTGTTCTACATTTCTACATTTACCAATTATAGACCAGACTAGATTCTAGACTAGATTAATTCTACACTGACAAAAATATAATAATTGAAAATAACCCATAGATTTACATGGACAAACCACAAACAAATGTAAAAGCAGCATGCTATGGTACTTTTTTGAGCAGGTACTACATAATACTACACATACTTTTAGAAAAAACAAGACATTTTGTGCCAATCTGATACCAGCCTGTGCCAGTTTGCATTGAGTGACATGATAATAAATCACTTATATGATTTATATAACTCAAACAAAGAAATGTATGCCTAAAGAAGAAACATTTGGGCAAGAAATGAATGAATACTTAACTTAAAGACTTCAAAAAAGATGCTTTGACCTCAGTATTGTAAACGTTGTCATAAGTAACGATTTGAGACCTATAGATTTCATCTGTCATACATTCCTATAAGTAAAAGAATCCAATATTTCCCATGTTTCTCACATGTGTGGGAATGAGGGAACAGAGACACCATGTACACCACATTCCCAAGACAAATCAAGATGAAACGATACTAAAACTAAAATCAAAACAAGATACTCATTTGAGCAGGTATGAAGGACACGGGACCAGACCGTTCTAGACCATCTGATTCTAGTCTTGACTGAGTCTAGACAGAGCAGACTCATTCTAGATTGACTGACTATATTCCATGTGGCCTTATATCTGTGTAATCCCACAGTCGTCCAGGTAGGTTCCGTAGTGGTCCATGGTGTACACTAGTCTATGTGTCTTACTTGCCCGATACAGTTCAAGATCATTCGAAAGCTATCCAGGAAAGGTTCATTTCTGTCCTGTGAATGTGACATTTTAGTATCAATACTTGCTCAAATGAGTATCTAGTTTCAATACTAGTGTCAATTAGTATTTGTTTTTTTTATATTTTTCACAATAGTATCAAGCATTAATTCCCTTAGCATTGAGTTAAAAGTTTTGATATGGTGACTGTCCCATCACATCGGTCTTACCCGGGTCCGGCACAGTGCTCCGCGAGGTCCCGGAGGACAGATGCACACTCCCGGCCTGACACATCGCGCCCCGTAGAGACACCTCTTCTCACAGACAGCTGGGGGGACACAACCACACCATCAGACATTACAATACTCTCTGAAAAAAGAACTGAGGACTTTGACGAATAGAACTACTGGCAACTGAGGGAATTACCATAGTGAAAACAACCGAACTAGGAAACGATGAACATGTCTAGACGTCTTTATGTATGTACGTAGCAGTAATGAACGTGATCTGACGACAGAAATTCGTAAAATGAGCCTGGTGATGATTTATATTCTGCATGGGGTTTCTACCTATGACACTACAATCCCGGGAAATTCGAAAGTGACGGTTTGGCGACACTCAGAGCTACTCCAGGTATGTTTTTGATGAGGGAACAATATTCTAACGTGGTCAAAAGTTCAGTGTGTGTGTGTAGGCTTGTGCGTAGACATGGCAGAGGGTGGCACTCACGGGTCTGGCAGAAGAGCCCGGCCCACCCCACGGGACAGTGACACGTGTTGGACCCCACACACTCTCCTCCGTTCAGACACTTCTGCACACAGCTTGCTGCAAACATAGCATTACACACTCAACTGGACTGACACGTACACTTAGATATAATAGACACATTTAATCTAGATTATGGGCCTGTACCTAACGTTTTAGCTTCTAATTCACAAAAAAAAAAAAACACTCTTTACTCCAAGCAGTGTATCAGCAAACTATCTTTTTGTTGAAGAAAAGAGACCGTAAACCGTAATATCATAAATGCATAATAATAGAGATGAGAACCATATGGAAGCTACAACCTGTGCCAATCCAACTGGTCTGTTCTTGTTCCTCTGTCATGGTTTAAAATCAGTGAGAAGGAAGAAAGTGGACGACGTGGCTATGTTTCTTTATCATGGTCCACACTCGGGTACAGGACCTTTCATTTGTGACTGTAAACACTTTGTGACTGGGGTTTGTGGACTCATTTCAAGCGTGGGCGTTAATATACCCCCTGACGTTTGACTTGACCACCAAATGTGCTGTTGTCCAGTGTTTTGTAGAAGAGTGGGCAAGGCAAATGGTCACATGACAGATTAGAGGTGATCATTTCACTAAAACATAGTTAACATGATTATATTCAAATCTTGCCTGGTTTTTAAAGTTTTTTTTAAGTTCATCATTTTACTTCCTGGTTGGACACAGGCAGCAGATGTGACATACGTAACTGTTACTGTTACGGTAACCAAGGACCAGCCTTTACTGAAATTACACAATAGTTATAATCATCCAAATGAATGATAACACTTTTGTTTTCCTAAAACTGCTAGAAAAGTACTGTTTTGTGCACGTAGATCATTCCTGCATTTTAGCGTTTAGTTTTTATAGCGTTGTTGACATTCTGTTTTAGAACTCAGCACTACTTCCTGTATTTTTGTGCTTGTCTTCTCACTCTTTCCAAACCAACTGCCACTTCATTGATGTAAAACTATGATAAATATTTACCACAAGTACGATCCCACCAAACCAAGTCAGAATGAGAAAAACATGAAAACCATTTGAACTTTTGTAATTGAACACAGCAATGGACCTCAACAGTGTCCACCCACCCCCCTGGTTCTGGAAGTTATTAAAACATTTTGCAGGATCTTGTGTTTTAATTGTGCTTTTTGGAGTTAAAGCAGAAACCGACTGTACAGAGCATTTAACCATGTTATTGTTGTTTCTTCTCATTGACCCTCTGAAGTTGTATTTGGAGTGATTTGTGCGTGTTTGAGCAATCTTTAATCACTTATTTTCAAGACACCATGTTGCTGATCAACCTACATTTTCCGATTGTATTTCAGCAGTGTCACGTAGTCATTTTGGCACCAATGGAAAAAAAAATCTTGCTATTGTGATTTAACTGTAACTGTAGAGCAGACACACGCACAATAGGTCTTCTTTAAAACAAACGCGTTATCGATTACAGTTAGCACAAAGCCGCTATAGCCTCTGTGATGCCATTAAACTCTTAATATTTGAATTTCTCCAAAAGTCTATGGGAAAATACTATGGAAAATTTGCTTCTGGAACCAGAGAAGTGGACAGGACTGTTGAGCTCTATAATTGTCCTCCTTTAAATTGGGGGTCCTTGCAGAGCCCTAGTTAACCCTCTAGTGGTCAGAGGTTATACTCACGTGTGTCACAGGTGTGGCCGCTCCATCCTGAGGGACAGTCGCACAGGTTCAAACCCACACAGCGCCCTCCGTTCATACAGCGCGGCTCACACACACCTGCACAAAAACAGAACAACTTTATACAGAAAGAACAGCAGAACCTATTATAGAGAGGAAGAGAGCTGAGTCTATATAGAAGGACAGTTGGTCCTATTAGAGACAAGAGAGCTTAGCCTATTGAGTTTTTATAGCTGATGCCATCAACATTTTCTGGGGGTGTGATGCTAACTATAGGCACTGCTCTGTCTGAAGCTCTATTACTCAAGTTAGACTTTAGTCTGAGTTGTTTTAACACAATCTGACCATAAAGAAGTGGCTTAGCTGGAGCGACAACAGGTGAGCTGATTTGTGCCGTTAAACAGGTCCCTCTGAAATAACATTTGGTTTTAAAATATTCATATTAAACCGCTCTACATGATCCTGGTATTTTTATTTCGCTATTTTGTCTGTAAAATATGACATTATAGTCCCGGAATTCCAAATATGGAAATCACCCCTATAACTGCTAGCCTCGATGAGCTTCATTTGACTGGAGCCAAACGCTGTGGGTGACATCACACTCACTGAGTCCACTTCTTTATACACTCTATCATTTATAGACAGAAAGAGCCGGGCATATTGTACACAGAAGTAGAGCAGAATGAGAACTGGGCCTAGGCCCAGAATGAGACCAGGTCTGATTATATACAGAGAGAGAAACAGGCCTATTATATATAGGGCATAATAAATATAGAGGCAGTGCTGGACATATTGTAAACAGATGAGAGGAGGGTCAATCAAGAAGGAGAACTCAGCGTATATGGAAAGTTGGGTCTATCTTAGACAGGACGAGACCATGGCCTATTATAATAAGAGCTAGGCCTTTTATATGCAGAAAGAGAGCAGAGCCGGTTATATACAGAAGATGAATGAGAGGTGGGCCCATTATATACAGAAGAAGAGATGGGCCTACTGAAGGAGACCTGGCCTTGGTACAGAGAGAATGAGACTTAAGATATATGTAGCATAGACAAAACATGTTAAATAACTAAATATGTGTTGTATTTTAGATTCAGAGTCCTCAAAAGTATTCACCCTTTGCTTTGTTAACATCATTGCAAACCCTTGACCTTCTCTCACTGAGCTTCATGATGAAGTCTTCTGAAATGGTTTTCCCCTCACACTGTGCCGTGTCAGGGTTCATTAGTGGAATGCCAAGAGAGTGCAAAGCAGTGATCAAAGCAAAGGGCAAGGGCTATTTGGGAGAATCTAAAATATAAAACATGCTTGGAGTTATTTCACACTTTTATATTTGACACATTCCATATGTGCTCATACTTTTATAGTGTATTAACTGCTAACACATAGCATATTTAGATCACCATGATACCTTTTAGTGTTTTGAAAACACTATATTTACCAAAAACAACATATTATTATATTTAATAAGTTTCACTTACTCACTAGTTTTTTATGCTCTCTGAGTCACCCCACGTTCAGAGCGCTATCACAGCACAGTTAGTGTGCATCCCTCTGCACATCACATTAGATTTGTGAAGTTGTAGTGTATTGTTTTGTATCATGCGTTTGTATGTTTATGGAGAATTGCGGGTGTTGTGGGCTGAGAACTGCACAGAATCTTAGAACTAACTGTAAAGAGGGTTTGAAAAGGGCCCGGGAGAGGTCGCTAAAATACTCAAACATGCATGGATGGCATCTAAAAGCTCTTCAGTCATGTTTTTGATCAGGGAACAACATTATATGGTACAAAGCTCCAAAAAGTCCATTTTGCATAATACCCCCTCTTTAAATGAAAAAGCGTGTCCTGGTAGTGTACAGAAGGAGATAGGAGTCTATGTAGAATCTGAGCGTCTCACTTGTCTGGCAGCGCGGTCCGGAGTATCCTATTGGACAGGAGCAGACGCCATCCCTCACACACACTCCTCCGTTCTTACAGGGGGGGCTGCACACCGCTGAGGAGGAGGGGCGATGGGGGAATAGGGGCACAGGGACAGTTAGACCCCATCACATAACCAGAGATTTCTAGTGTAGGACAAATGTTTACCATTCTGACACTGAGCTCCGTAGAACCCCAGGGGGCAGAGGCAGGTGTCGGGGCGCACACATACACCTCCGTTCAGACACACAGGAGTGCACAGGGCTGGGAAACAGATAGACCACAGGGGGCAGGAGTGAGCAGTTTTTGGCAATGTGAAGTTTGTGCTCAGTAAAACTAAATTCAAATAATCCTTATGATCCCTACATACATATGCGTCAACTAAAGCTAAGATTAAAAGAAGATGTTTTGTCAATAAATGAAAAGAATTATTTTTTATTCTCAGATGCCAAAGCCAGTAGCCTCGCCAGCACAATTAATGATTTTTGTAAGTTCACAGACTCTTGAGATGCATTGTGGTTTGGGTAGAAGTCAAGACCGGACGAACCAAAACAAACATGGTGACAGATGTACTTTGGCCTATTCTAGCAGAAATCCAGACTATTTCATTTGTAAAAAAAACATGCAGAAGTTAAGCGTTGTGTGCATTTGTGGCAGAGAAGATGTTTGTGCTTTTCTCTCAACTGGATGTAACTAAAGCGTTGTTTGATTTTTTTATTTATTTTTTGTTCCACTGTTGTGACGCTTCTACCAATCAGCGTTAAGTATTTGTTTGAACATTTCTATCACCGGTTCTGAACGCTTACCACATTGAATTGTAGAACTTAGTTTATGTCTGTACATGTCCCATGAAGCAATGCAACACAATTTATCAGAGTCAAAGTACAAAAACACATTTTCTACTCAGCTAAAACTATTATGAATTCAGTCGATGAAATTACTATGGGATTTTTATCTCTTTATCTGAAACTAAAAAGAAAATAGATAAAAATGTCTTGTCAATATGAATGCTGGTAGTGAGTTACATTTACAGTTAGATTCAGAGCAGTAAACTGTACTTTTATCACTAGTTTGTAACCCTTACACCCTCCCTTTACATTTATGTTAAGATTGTCTGATAAGATTGTCTCTCTGTGCTCCTGTGTATAACTCACCGCTCTCACAGGACGGTCCAGTCCAGCCAGGGGCACATTCACACCTGTCCAGTGAGACACAGCGCCCCCCGTTGTGACAGTGCTGACTGCACACCACTGTCAAGGACACAGAGAAAGTGTTAACAACATGAGTATAACATAATACTACAGTGACTTTAAAGAGGATTTGTTACACTTCTGTGGAGTATTAACTGCTAAGACATTACATAATAGATCACCATGTTACCTTTTATTTTTATTGTTATATTGTTATACTTCCTCTTTAATTTAAAAATACTATTACAAATTTTGACTTCTCCTCCCAGTTGTAATTAATGGCAAAATTACACTATCAGTCAAGAGTTTGGACACATTTTTCCATAATTTTTTCTTCTTTATTTCCATGATTACTTACACTGTAGATTTTCACTGAAGGCATCAAAAGTATGAATGACACATATGTAGTAAAAAATAAATAAACTCAAAATAACAAAAAACTTGTTTTAAATCAAAACATTTACTAATAACCACCTTTGCTTTGCACCCTGGTTTGAACTTTTGGCATTTCTTGACCAACACGACACAGCTGTGAAGTGAAAAACATTTCAGGAGACTTCATCATTGAGATCAAAAGCCCAAGGGTTTGCAGTGCTGTCAGCAAAGCAAACGATGGCCAGGATTTGAACATAAAATATAAAAAATATTTAGTTGCAACATTAGACTTTTTTCATGCTACATAATTCCATATATTTTGCATCATATATTTGATGTCTTCTGTCTGTATATAAAATGTAGAAACTGACTTAACATAAAGAAAACAAACACTAAATAAATGAGAGGTGGTGTTCAAACTTTTGACTGGTAGTGTAATTCTTTGATGTCTAAGTGACCATATTTATCAGGATGCATTATGAGCATAGAGCAGAACATGCACTAGTTCAGACCATGTGTCCCACTCACTTGTTCCACAACGAGGTCCTACGAAGCCAAAGGGACAGGAGCAGATCTGGGGTCCCACACAAGAGCCCCCGTTTTCACAGGGCAGTTTGCACATGGCTGCACACACAGGCAGAGCAGATGGACTGATTGTACTGATCTTTGACCTCATCAGGACTTATAAAGCGCATGAGGCAGACTTACCCTCCTGACAATAGTCTCCATGAAACCCCCTGGGACACTGGCACACAGCAGGGGCAATGCACACTCCACCATTCACACAGGCAGGGTCACACACAGCTACAACACAGGTGTGCAAAGGAGATCAGTGTCGTTCAGTAATATTCATAATCAGTACAATGTCCTTACATGGGGACCTCTAATGTGGATAGGTATGTTCTATGATGTCTACAGATGGGAACAGGTGTGTGTTCAGGACAGGTGCGGTTCTTACCTGTCTCATAGGTAGGGACAGGTGCAGTTCTCACAGTTCTCACCTGTCTCACAGATGGGGACAGGTGTGTGTTCAGGACAGGTGTGGTTCTTACCTGTCTCACAGTTGAGGACAGGTGCAGTTCTCCCTGTCACATATTGTGATTCTCACCTGTCTCACCATGGGGACTGGTGTGGTTCTTACCTGTCTCACATTTGGGGATAGTTGTGGTTCTTACCTGTCTCACAGTTGAGGACAGGTGCAGTTCTCCCTGTCTCATATTTTGTTTACAGATGCAGTCCTCACATGTCTCATAGATGAGGACAGGTGCAGTTCTCACCTGTTTCACAGCTGCCGCCGGTGTATCCTGTCTTACAGCGGCAGGTGTTGGGAGCTGCACACTCCATGTTCCTCCCACACGAGTGTCTACAAACAGCTGAAAACCGAACACAAATACGCTTAGTGCCTCTGCTCCACGTTTGTCTTATAATCATCACTATACATTTACTGAGATTAGTAAACATCACAGAGTAGTAAATAAAAGTTACCAAAGTAAGAATAATGTTACTTCAAAATAATATTGCTCAAGGAGAAGTACAAAGTAGTAGTCCAAGAAATTGCTCAAATAAGAGTAAAAAAGTATTACACTAAGAATAGATAGGCTTGGAAGACCCAGAGGAAACATGCATTTAACCCCCAATTACGTAGCTTTTAGAAACCTATTCCAACAAATATCAGTGACGCATTCAACTTGCACAGTCCATATTTCTTCATGTACAAATATCAATAAGCATTGTCATAAAATACCTCTACACATCTGACCATCCCCAGTGTATCCGACCGGACACCTTAGGCATTGGAAGCTCCCATCTGAACTGTCCACGCATTGCACTCCGGAGAAGCAGGGCTGATCGGCACAGGTGATACCCCCTTTGTTGACCCCTTTGTTGACCCCTCTACTGACTGATGAGGTCATGGGGAACAGAGGCAAGTAGGACTCTGCACTGTAAATGAACGTTTCCTCTTCTCCATCTGCTGAGAATTCCACCTGCTGAGAGCTGTCCAAAGCCTGGGACAGGGGAAGAGACAGGGCAGAGAGAGCCGTGGTCAGAGGCCTAGCTGGCTGTGGGGGGGTCTGTGGGAGCACGGTTAGGGATGTGTAAGGTTGTGGAGGAGTGTGCAGCTTCTTTGTCAGAGCTTTGGGTGGTTGAAGGGGGGTATGGAGGTGATCAGACGTAGATCTAGAAGTCTGTATGTAGATCTGTGGACTTTTTGTTAGCGGTCTTGGTGACTGTAAAAGTTTCAGCGGAGCTCTTGGTGGTTGCTGTTTATCTATCAGCGCTCTGGGTAGTTGAGGATCTTCTTGCAGGTCCTTGGTCAGGGGTTGTGATCGTTGAAGGGGAGTATGGAGGTGATCAGATGGGGATTTAGAGGTCTCTATGGAGGTCTGTGGATGTATTGTTATGGGTGACTGTAAAAGCTTTGTCTGAGTTCTTAGAAATTGCCGCTTCTCTATCTGAGCTCTGGGTGGTTGAAGCTCTTTTCGAAAGCCCTCTGTCAGGGGTTGTGGTGGCTGAAGGGGGGCATGGAGGAGATCAGACACAGATCTGGTAGTTTGTAGTGGAGTCCGTGGTTGCACTGTTAGGGGTCTTGGTGGCTGGGCGGAGGTCTGGAAATAAGTTGTCTGTGGTTTGTGTAGTTGAGGTTTAACCCGCAGGTCCTCAGTCACGGCTCTTGGTGAATGAAGAGGGGTCTGGTGGTATTTAGTGTGGGATGTGACAGGCTTTGGGAGGGTCTGTGGTCTGGGTGCCTGTGGAGGTGTGGTGTGCTTGGATGCCGTCTCCAGTTGCTTGGGCAAATGAGCATTTGGATGGCTAATCTGAAAGAAGAAACATTTTCACTTTTATTGTTCTCATATAAGATTCCGTATGTTCTGTGTTCATTTTGACCCAAAAAATAAGTTAGATAATCTTTACTTTTTGACTAATTTATGTTTTAGTTAACCAGAATACATATATTTTTATATTTATATTCTTAAATAGCTCTTTTTCAGATGCTCAAAGTTGGTTTATAATTTCATGCATTATTCATTCATTTCATATCCGGTGGTGGTAAACTACTATTGTACCCACAGCCGCCCCGGGGTAGACTGACAAAAGTAAGGCTGCTAATCTGCACCATCGGCCCCTCCCACCATCACCAACACTTACATTCATACTTGGCAATGTGGGTGAAGCACTTTGCCTAAGATCTGGTTTGGGGCTCTGGGATTGAAAAGCGGAACTTAGATCTAGTCATTAACTCGCTCCTTTAATTCAGTATTTCAGTAAATATCAGTATTTAAGTCAACAAATATCTACTTTTAGACCTGGTTTTAGTTGCCAAAATGCATGCTATTTTACTCATAGTTTTAGTCATTATGATACTTTTGATTATTTTTATACAATTTTGGTCAGCAAAAGGATGACAGGGACAAAAACTATGACCAAATATTCTGTAAAATTCTCTGACAGTGTTCTTCTCCTCTGGGCTGGTGCTGCTGTCCGTGGTGTGTGGCCTCAGGTTGGGCTCTTGTGCAGTAACCAGGACAGATCTGTTGGCTGCCAGAACCAGTCCCACTTCTCTCCTCCCAGTGCCCCCTCCCCTCCCTGGTGTGGGCCAGAGGGCGTTGGTCCGGTGGAGTCTGGAAGAGGTGTGAGACAGGTGCCTGTATCTGTGGGGTAGAGAGGGCAGGTGCAGCAGGGACACTTGGCTTGGCTGGTCTTTTGCAGGTGGTCCAGGCTTGAGCACTGTGTGTGGGACTAGTTTGGGTACTGAAAGACACAAGAAACATGAATGTGACAGCAATATTAAAGCTTCACTATGTAACTCTATGTGTTTCTTGCGTGTAATTTGTACCGAACTTTTGGAAAGAATTCTCGCTAGAGTGATGTGATTAATGTTGAACTCTGTAAAATAGGACTCTTCACTTCCTGTAATTTTCAATGTATTTTTCAACTTTTATTTGCAAATTGCTTCTTGATTGGTGTAAATCATTGATATTTAGAACAGGTATTATCCCACCAACTTCTATCCCACCACAACTCATCATATGCACTGTCATAAAAACCCACCTGCTTTTGGATCTTTGACACACACCCGCCCGTTGCCATGGAGACCTGGGGGGCAACGGCCACACACATAGCCCACGTGAGGAGGTCTGCGATCAATGCACTGCACTCCAGGGAAGCAGGGTCGACTGGCACAGCTCGCAGACACGTTCAAAGGCATACTGGAGCCTGAGATGGAGAAATACTGGAGTCAATCCAACCATCCACCACAATTTATTGAAGAAATATAGATACAGAGTTTTTATAATACACCTCTGAGTATCTAAGGCCAAAGTTGTACCTCAGGGCTGTGCGTTAGGCACTCTTCTGTTCATATTTCACACAGCTTCAGTCTAATTATTAAAGCTGAAATACTCAAGTTTTTTCTCATAAATGAGTAAAAACACCTTTTTCCCTGCAGAACGTCTATTGTAAAAGCAGAACTTTGTGACAAATACCAGATGGCTATATGCTGTTTTCATCTAATTAAAAAACATTTGATTTATGTGAGTCACTACCTGTTTTAGGATGAGACCTGATTGGCTGTTCAAGGGTGGTGTAAAGTGTTTAACATGTTGTCAGTGTCATCCACCTGTAGCTCCCTGTCCACCACCTGATTTGTCAGGATTTATTGATTTTAGCTCAACAGCCTCATAGAGATTATATTACAGTGGAAATGGTTGTGCCAAATATTCCTCTGACCAGAACTAGCCGGCTACTCTTGTGTACAGAGCCAATTGACAATTGGAGAAATTTACAAAGTTCTTCAGATTGACTTCAGATACTCATGCAATGGCAATTAACTGCATTAAGATTTGCTCTTTGGGATGTATGTTATACCGAACCACACCACTAGGACATCGTTATACTTACCCACAATAGGTCTATGCAGTCCTGATGATCGGTGAGTTTCAGGAGAGATAATATTGTTGAATTCCTTTGTAGAAACCACTCCAGACTTCATTTTACCTCCTTTATCCAGGGTTACCCCAATGAAGGTTTGTTGTGTCTTCTCAGAATAATTGGACTTAGTTACAGACGGATATTTGGTTCTTTCTTCTATTTTAGTCTCACTGTGTGCTTCTGGACTCTTCTTCCCAGAGGTCAGTGGTACTCTGTGGGTACTCAGGAGGGGGGTGCTCAGGTGTCTGGAAGGTGGGAGGAGGACATGTGGTCTTCTGAAGGTGGTCGTGTGAGGAGCAGGTGTGGAGGGGACAGAGACTGGCTTTACATCAGCTGAGGATGAAAGACATGAACTTAATGTATGGAAATCATTAGTAGTGTGAGAGTTATGTGGGAGAATCAGAGAAGTGTATTTACGAAAGTATGGCAGGTGAAAACATAAACACAACACAGTATGGTAATAATCTATTTTCATGTCAATAAAATGGAATATTTCCAGTCACTTAAGGGCCTACATTACACTATTTTCTGATCTATGTTGTAGTGTTTCCTCATCAGACGTATACCAGTAGCCATGTCTTGTTTCATTCACACATGTTTCAGGGTTTTGTTTCATTCACACATGTGAATGAAACAAAAGCCTGCCTGCACACACAAAGCCTGCCTATTTAGACTGAGTTCTTCTCTCAAACAGAAAACACTCTGTTCCACCTTATGATGTCATGTGGTAATACAGGAAGTGCTCCACTGTGTTTCTCCATGTCACGGTGCCTGCTCTGCTCTCCCTGTGCCCTCGTCTTCCCCCCTCCCTCACCTGTCTGTCTCCGGAGCTGGGCGGAATCCAGACTCCTCCCACGCGCACCTGCTCCCCATCAGCGCAATCAACGCCACCTGCCGCGGATAAGAGGGGTTCGGACGAGTCACTTGGCGCCGGAACGTCCGCGTGTTTCACGTGATTATGCTCATGGCTTAGTACTTTGATTCTTGTTTGTCTATTTTGTCTCATTGGAACCTTTTTTGCCCTGCTCCAGATCTCCGCCCCAGAACCAGCTCCGGACCTCCCCAGCACCCGCACCTCCGCCCTGGTATGTCTTGTGTCTTCACTGTCGTGCACCTTGTCTCTCTGCGCTCACGGACCCGCACCCACGCTCCCCAGCTACGTTGGATTAATGAACTATGTAATGTCAGACACTACGCTATGAAGCTGCCTCGTTTCCCCGGCCTTGACTTTGGTTTCTATGAACACTTATTGTGAATAAAGACATTGTAAAAGTTCGTGAGTCTCGCAGCTTTGGTCCCTACGCCCCGCTGGTTACGACACTCCATACATCTTCACTAGAATCATTTGAATAATTTCAGCCATGGAATTTCCAATCTTTACTGAACAAAAGGTTAAAGGTAGCTGTTAACTTGGAAACTACCATTTCATGACATCACAAGGTGGAACAGAGCATTTTGAACTTTTTAGATTCAGACAGACTAATAATAAAGGGCAATGGTGTGCGGTCAGGGCAGTGCTTGTCCAAAAAAATTGCCTGTTAAAAGTATAATTAAATAGTTTTGAAATATATCCAAATAATCCTGTTTTCCCGTCACTTCTGCCTGTTTGGAAATGTTTCTGTACACTATGCCCGTCACTTGGTTATGCCGCTCTGTGTATGATTTCCCTGCCAGTATCTTATACCCTACAGTTATGTTACATTATATGTAAAGTACAATGACAAAAGACAAGCAGCTGGCAGACCCTCAGTTACTAGTGAATCTTTTATATACTTCATTTTTAGATATGGTATAAAATATAAAACAGTTGTAGCTCCTGAGATATAGGTTGGAGACACCTGGTTTAAAAAGTGTTCTGATCCAATGCTCTTAAAAAGACTAAAAGAGAATATTCAAACTAAAAGCACAAACCCAAAGGTGCCAGAGAGGAGCATCAATAAAAACAGAGCTACAAGGTGATAGCTAAGGGATGCCTGTGTGGTGTGAGTTAGCATGTGATTGCCCTCACCGGTGCACATGGTCCCATTGCCCCTGGTGCCACGAGGGCAGGAGCCACAGCGGAAGGAGCCAAATGTGTTGAAGCACTGGACCCCGAGGTAACATGGTGAACGGCTACACTCATCCACATCCTCCAGACAGGTCAGCCCTGGTAGAAATCGTATACTGGTCATTACATATTCCGTTCTTTATGTCTCTGGAGATTTTACCTCATGACACATTTGAGTGGCATGTTCATTGATAAATAGCACAGAGACAGGGTGAAACTCACCTGTCATGCCAAAGGTGAACACTAGAGTGGGGAACAGGGCAGGGGTACACTCACCTGTCATGTTTGGGGGAGGGAGGTTCGCCTGTCAGTGAACATTAGTGTTGGGGGCAGGAATAGACTCACCTGTCAGACCGGGGGGGCAGTCACACCTGTAGCCTGTGTGGGTGCTGACGCAGGCCCCCGAGGAGCAGGGGGAGGACAGGCATGGATTCAGGGCCTCAGCACAGCGCTCTCCCGTCCTCCCGGGGGGGCACACACAGAGGTAGCGCCCCCTGCCTGCTGGGTACTGCACATCAGTCACACAGGACCCACTGTGCTGACAGCCACAGGGGCCCAGGCTGATCTGAGACACAGAACAACTGTCACAGAGCTCATCAAACCTGTGTTCAAAGCAACATCCTGTCTGCTCCCACCTCCACAGTCACACGGCTCTGTGCGTTACACTCATCCCACAGGCTCAGCTGGAGCCAGTGGGTCTCTTCTTCATCAACTGATGGGACCTTCCAGATCAGGAGCCCAGCCGGGGACAGTGTGGCACCCGGAGGACCTTGGTCCAGTTGGAACAGAAGAGCAGAACCTTCAGGATCAGATGCTGCAAACTGGAAAACAAAGTTCTCTCCTGCAAAAGTCTGCAGCCTGTGCTGGTGCGGGTGGAAGACTGGAGCCTCATTTCCTGCAGACAAAGGAGCAGGACATGTACTGTACGTCCATGTTCAAACATCATACATTATATCATTATATATCATATATGTGCATCAGATATCAGATATCATGTGACTGTAGCCAGGTTCTGTTATGGACAGGATCAATGTACTTTCAAGAATGGGATTGCCATTTATAGCATTTTAGTGTTTTGGAATATTAAATATAGTAATAGTTCAACCACAGTCACTGATGAGTAAATGTAGAAAGAACTAAACTAAAAGAACAGTGATGTGTCTGCTATGATTGTAGAGATACTGGGTCATGTGTGAGAGCATGTGATGTGGCTCCTGCTGCTTCTTCAGCAGAGCAGACCTGCTCTCAGGCCTCAGTGCCTCGTCACACACTGTGCAGAATAATGCCTTCTGTACATTCTACATATGCACTCTAGTATTGGTTTGGTGCGCCCCTGGTGGGTCTGCCTGTGTGTGGCTGTACCTTGATTGAAGGACCAGGTGGAGGTGGAGAGCTGTGGGTCACAGTGGAGACAGGGGCTGCTGGGGCTGGAGTCTCCTTGTGAGAAACACATCCCATCGATGCTACAGGTGCCCTCCTGTACACAGTCACAACAAGGGATTTTGTTACTGCAGTATTAAGTATTTATATTTGATTGTCCTCACTCCACGAAGCTGGGAGCATTACATAATTACGTTAAACAAGAGAAATTTTTATCATTAATGAATCTATAAGGTTGAGGACATGGGCACTTGCCTGTTCATCGCCTTGTCACATTAGAGGAACATATCCAAACAGCACATTGTGTTGAACCCTGAACAGAAGGGCCATGGGAGCCCAGTGTTACCTTTAACTTACAGAGTCCTGTGGTCCCGGGCTCACACTGCTGACACACGCCATCATAGAGCGTCAGCACCTGGCCCGTGCTCAGCTGGAAGCCATCGTTGGTCACCTGCAGCATAGAAGGTGAGACATGAGCAGAGGAGGGGGTCTGAGGGAGTCTGAGTGGCAGGTTCGAATGTAGAGAAAAATGTATGGGATGGCAAGGATTATTTCAAGGGTGGAATTATATTTTACCACTTACAGCTATATTTAAGGTCCTATATTACACAAATTGATTCTTGTGAGCTTTAAGACAGATTGTAATGTTATCTCCTCAAAAAAAGACCTGAAGTTGTGTTTTGTTTCATTCACACATGTTTAACACACAAAGATAAAAACTGGAAACGCCTGAAGCAGTGCGTAAATTATAATAGATATTGACTAATGACAAACTGCTAACATAAGTTAACAAATCACACATAGCACAGGCCTATGAGATTTAACCTTTATAGTTGGGTTAGGGTGTCCTCTTTGCACATTTTTTTTTGTGAAAACATCTTTGGGTGTCCTAATTGGATGTAGTGGGCGTAAAATAATTCTAATAGAGAGTGTAAATTTAATGTAGCCTAGTATTTTTTTCTAACTATAATGTCCAGGTTGCCCCAAAATTGAAAAGAGAAGTGTCATGCATTTTTGTTTAGCCTACATAGCCTGTAAAAGAGTTAAGTAATTTCAGTATTAATAAATGTCTGCTTTAAGAAAAATAGAAGGGTGGGGCTTGAGGGGTTTTGAGGAGTTTTGAGGGGATGGTTTGAGAAAGGTCAGATGGTGGGTCTGAGGGCGGGGTACAGGCAGACTCACACCTTGATCTCCCAGCGTGCATAGGGCTGCTCACTGGTCAGGGGGTCCTCCGAGTGCCCAGAGGAACTGCTTAGAGTAGGCACAGAGCAGTCCAGGACTTTAGAGCTCAGGAACGTGGCCTTAGTCCTCTGCCTCTCTGCAGGGAGCCAGGCTCCGTTTGTGTACTGCAGGGCACACAACATGTCAGAAATACACCACATGTCAGTGACACATCATACAGAGGGGAGCAGCATATTTACACTGTGTTTGTACCATGAGTCTGGTGGTGTGGCAGCTCAGCTCAGCAGAATGGATGAAGCCCAGGCCAAAGACTCTGACACTGCTGCAGTCTGAGAAGTGCAGGTCACACAGTCCACTGTTCTCCAGGTCAGTGATCTCCACAGGCTGACCTGCACACAGGCTCTGGTTATTACATGTTATATCACACATACCATGCAGTCTAGGGAGAAGCTTACTGATGGTGAGACTGCAGTCATAGAAACTATGTCCTGGGAAGCACTGACAGCCTTCCTCTGTACACAGCCCGTTTCCATTGCAGAGGTTGGGACAGCGCAGAGCTGTGACCACAGCCCCCTCACCCACTGGCCCCTCCCCCAGAGCTCTGTAAGCCCTATCCTCCAGCAGCCTGCGCTCACACTCGTTCTCCACATAGGGCAGCAGAGCGTCCTCCCAGGACATGTCATCTTTGAGCTGCAGATCCAGCATGCACAGCTGCACAGCCTCCTCCAGGCGCCGGCCCAGCAGCAATCTGCACACACTGCCCACAGTGGAGTTCACCAGGGCCAGCTCGCACAGCTCCAGGGCCTTGACTGAGGTCAGACCACTGGAGGTGGGCCAGTGGCTCTCCACAGCTGGCCGAGGTGAGGCTAAGTGATCCTCAGGGAAGAAGTAGGAGAAGCTGTGACTCTGGGCGGTTAGGTCAGTCAGGTCAGGGATGACTTGTCTCCTTAGCCGGTCCTCTGTCTTCTCTCCATCAACGCCTCCTTGTGGGGATGGGTCAGACAGGTGCCTCCTCTCTAGAGACTGGGCTCTAAGCTCAGGCGTGTCCTTCAGGTACTCCAGGGTGGTGTCCATGGAGGGGAAGACAGATGTGTAGTCCACATGATCACGAGAAGAACAGTGTGTGTGAATAGTGCTGCTGGACCTATCAGAGCAGTGACAGAAGCTCCTTTGATGGTCCTCCTTCTGAGTAAGGGGAGGGGTCCTGTCAAACAGACTTTCCCCAGGGGCCATCCTAACACAAACACATGTAAGAGCTGTGTACACAGTGTAACACAACGACAGCACAGCAGGGGGCTCACCTCCACCTCTCCACAAACTGCAGTACCTCCTGTGGGCTGTAAGCTGTACCATCGGGGCCTTGCAGGTCATTGGTGAAATTGTGGTCAAAGGTCCCGCAGAGCCCCTGGGTGTGGCTGTAGTCCACACTAGGAGCCCGCACAGACAGGCTCATGCCCCAGTCACTGATGTCAGCCCGGACGAAGGCTCCGGAGGAGAAGAGGAGCTGCAGAACAAGCACACATCACACGGGCCATCTACAGGGCTGTGGTTAGATAAGACAAGTGGTACCTACAGTGACCTTTTTGCCGTGGTGGGACTCTAGCACTTGGACTCGGCTCTGCCCTGAGAGGGTTCCTGAAGGCCTGATGGTGAGTCGGGGCCGTGTCTCCTGCCTCTGCCCATTACACATGTCCAGTATGACCAGCTCAGCGCCCTCTCGCACAGCCACCCCACAGCTGCAGGACACAGCATGCTTCCTGCTGCCACAGTCCCACAGGCGAGAGTGCACCTCGAAGTCCCTCACTCTGCTTCGATACAGGACAAATGTGCCTGTCTGCTGCAGCTCGTAACGCCTGCACAAGAAACACGCTTTTATTATCAGGATCAGGAATAAAACTATTATGTTATTTCCTGATCTATGTTATAATGTTCTCATCAAAAACATCCCTAGAGTTGTGTTTTGTTTCACTCACACATGTTAAAACACACAAACCCTGTATATTTAGTGTGAGTTCTTCGCTTGTATTTAATGTATTTAAATGTTAAAAGTCAGATTTGTTGACTACACCCCTAATAACTATTAAGCTATACTGAGAAATACTGAGATGCATTTGAAGTAGGAGGGTAGTTAGAGGTTCATAACTGAGCGTAGTTCATGTCGTAAAGTCAAATGGTCAGATTTACGAGGTGGAGGAATGCAGGGATCAAGTGGCGTGACTTACCTGCCATCCAGCGTGATGATGTGTGGGTCGGTCAGCGAGTAGCACATGGATGTGGGGATGTCCTGTACCATGACCTGGGGACAAAGGGAAAAGGTCAGGACTGGGATGCGCTCATGCTTTCCAGACGTGTGTAGTACTCAGTTACATTTACTTTTTGGAGAAATTGTACTTTTCAGAGTATCAGCATATATTCACTCTTACTTGAGTGGTATTTTTATTGAAGTAACAGTACTCTTACTTGAGTAAAGGTTCTGAGTAAGTGATTGTGATTCATTCTACAAGTGACAAATGCTTTATGTTGACAATATGAAATGATTTGAACATTAGTGTTTGTTGCACCACTCCTTCAGATATGATTTAGTTTGTCTCATTTTTGTGCATCATTTAATGTTTAGTCCTTCAAATTACATTCACTTCAAATTATAAATCATATAAATCAGATGTTGTGTCCCAACTGTTACTCTTTAAGCTACTCTTACTTGATTAGTGCTTTTCCCAAATACTTTTGTAATTTCTTGGACCACTACTTTGTACTTCTACTTGTGTAATATTATTTTGAAGTAACATTAGTCTTACTTGAGTACATATTTTGGCTCCACTACCACCTCTGATGCTTTCATGGACATCTGTAGTCCTGTCCAAGTTGGAGTTTGCATATCAACACCGCTCTCAAGAGTCCATTATTAAAGTCCTATTTAGGCCAAAACATTGTGTCTGTGCCGTCTGCCTGAACGGAATGTCCACCATGTTTGTGTAGCTCCACACCTGTGCCTCATGCCCCCCTCTTTGTGTCCCCTCCTGCCAGTCCACCCGCCAGGACCACCGCAGTCAGGAGACATATATATTTACAGCCCCCGTTAAACAGCGCTCATGTTTGTTCAGAGGATTAACAGTTTTAACTTGTTGAAGTTAACACGTTCTCATCTGGTCTGTCTCGTCTGTTTCTTTGGCACATTGTTATTCAAACAGAAATATATGTGTATTCTCATGAATATTAGATACAACTTGTGTTGTGATATGATTAAAGTATGAACATAAAGTTGTGTTTTTTTAACGACTTAATAATTACATTATTATTATTATTATTATTATTATTATTATTATTATTATTATTATTTTATTTTATTTTATTTTATTAAATAAGACCTACTGTATAGTTACAATCTATGACACCCATGAATCGTTATAATATAATATGTTATGATATAATATGCACATATATGCTATAATATGCACATTTTAAATCACGATATTGATCTAAAATTACTTAATAAAAATAACAACTCTGCTGACTTCCACATAAACAAATGAGGTGCTCAGTGGGAGATGACGTCGCCGTAAACGTTTTTTATTTGTACCAAATTGACTATGCAACGCTGCAGAATTTTACGTGTGTCACCGATTAAGAAAATTTAATTGAAGAACAAACTAAGTACAGAGAAGTGGGCGTGTTCTGGTGGCAATGAAAATTGCCACCAGAACACAGGGATTGATGTGTAATATGGCGTCTTGAAAATATGCGATTCAAGATTGCTGAAACATGCACAAATGAAATGACAAGGGGAAATGACTATAACATGGTTAAAAGCTCTGAAAAGTCCATTTTGTAGAATAGGTCTGCTTTTTCCCACGTATTTAATGTGTCTTGTCCCAGTATAGATATATAGTATAAGCAGCTCTTGAGGTCAATAAGTCAACTGGGTACTGTCTGCATCTAATTATAAAGTGTTTTATTGTCTGAGAGTCAGGAAGTGCATATTAGCATCTTGCTAAATTATATGTGCTTATGAACTCATCGTGGTGAATAATGCTCGGAATAACTCTGGACTACTGTAAACCTTTTAAAATGAACTAGTTCTGTTTTTCATGTTTTTAACGATCGGATATCATTAAAGTAGATATCCGATCAGTACATCTTTCTGTATCGGTGCCAATATCCAATACCAATATTGGATCGGTGCATCCTTAATAAATAGCATCTGTATCAAATTACACACAGTTTATCAAACATAATATAAATATCACACCCCTCTGACCACCACCAACACACACACGCACCACTTTCATACTTGGTAATGTGGGGGAAGTTTTTTGCCTATGGACACAACAGAATTTTCTCCCTGCCCTTCTTAACATTACCCTCACTTCTGGCAAAGGGTTTTGGTAAAAGGTCCACTGCCTACTTTGTCTCCACAGAGAGGTTATTGCTTTGCTTTTAAACTTCCAAGCAGTAATCTCATCCAGCCAAGTTACAGGTCAGAGCTGTGGAGAGGACACCTGCCCATAGTAAGAATGCATGAATCATAAAATGGCGTCTTGAAATTAAGCAATTAAAAATGGCTCAGATATGCACGAATCCCTCCAAATACAACTCTGATACGGTAAATAGTGAAGAAAAACAACTATAAAATGGTTAAAAGCTCTGAAAAGTTCATTTTGCAGAATAGGTCTGTGAGGACGTAACATCTGATTTATAATTTAAAGTGAATGTAAAAACAAGGGCAAAACATTAAATAATGCACAAAATCTGATATTCTCAAAGGACAAGCAAAAATGAGAAACTAAATCATGACTGCAGGAGCGGTGCAAGAAACACAAATGTTTAAACCGAGTAAGAGTAAAAGTGTGCCGCTAGAAAAGTACTACAGTGGAACGCAGTCCTACTTACGTCTGGTCAAATAAACATTGATCTGTATTTAACTGTAGTGTAGTACTATTCATCAGAGCAGTTTGTACAGTTACAATGCATTTCAACAGTCCTATACCTTGAGAGATGTGGGCACGTAGTTCCTCCACAACCTGGGTGAGGTGGGTCCAAAGTGGGCACTGATGAGGCTGGCACGGTTGTGGTCACGTGCAAAGTCTGTTACTGCGGTGACAGTGAAGACCGCCAGCCCACATGCAGTGCTGCCGTTACACCTGCTCGCCCTCAGCTCCACCTGGCACGTGGACAGGGCGATGTTAGGCAGCTGCCCCGAGTCTGAGGAAGTCACACATGACAAACACGCCATCAAAGTTTACCTCGTGTATAACAATTCATCACATGCAATGGTACTAACACTTGAGAGTCACTGAGCTGCCATATTTTATGAAAAAAAAAAGAGATACATAGCTTTTTGGGCTTGTGTGTTTACAGCAGCCTAAATTACATGTGTTTTATATCTATAGTAGCAAAATATCTACCTCTGCCTACATTTGTTTTTCAGCCTGGCATTAATTTAGACACAAATCCATTCATTTTTTGTCCTCTTTTGGGTTAATTATTATTTGAACCACCTTATCCATGGTATAGTCTATTTTAGATTTGATTAGACCTGAAAGTTCGGGGTCAGATTTGATGGCACTAGGAACACTGAATATTATCTTGGTGGTACTTGTGAAAAGTTAAACCACACAGGGTATCGGCCATATTGGGTCAAATTTCAGTCATTTAAATCTAGCTAACGTACTTTAAAGAACTTGACCAAAGGTTTTTAGGCAGCTTCATCAGGACATATCATAGTTGTTAAAAGACTTAACATAAGCTTCTGAGTGTGGTCATAACAACCTCTTAACGAAGCGGCCATTTTGAAAGTATAAAAATCCATGTGACTTTTGCAAAAATGGTCGAATCTGGAAGGACCCAATGTAGCATTAGTTTGTTTTGATGACCTGGACATAATGATATATGATTTAAACTTCTATCTTTAAAAATGTCTCTCCAGTGCCCCCTGCAATGTTAAAATGGGACTGAAGCATTTATCTCCAATGCGACAGATGCAATTTCTTATTAAATATCAAGCCAAGGTTGATCTTTACTGTTGAAAGATCAAATTGGTCAAAAATATGGGGACACCTGGGACATTTCTTGTATGAAACTGGGACAAATCAATAGTTTTGGATATATCTACTGAGATCTGAGACACAGGGCTTAAAACTGGGACTGTCCTGGGTAAATAAGGACATCTGGTCGCCTTATTCGGAACTGACATCATCACTTGACAATCCCATATCATGCCTAGAGCATTTTTAATGGTAACATAACACAGTTGAAAGTGCATTCAAACTGAGTGAAGTGTATGACTGACCAGGCTGGTGGACACTCAGGGATAGAGGAAGCCCACACTGTGTGCTTCGGTCTGGGCAGGGCAAAGGTACAGTGCTGGACAGGCTGACTCTGTGCTCCTGGCTGTCCTCAGAGATGGTCAGAGAGCCTGGAGAGAACTGTACAGCATACAGAGTCATCTCCTGTGTGGGATATGGGCCCATAAAAGGAGCATAGAGGAGCATTACCTGCAGTCCAGCAAAGAAGGCCTCACTCTCCCTCGCAGCAGAGCGAGTCTGGCTGGAGTTAGCTTCATACACTGACACACTGCAAGAGAACTGTCCAAGCACAAGATAAGCACCGAGAATGAGTCTATAGTGAATTCGAGTAAGGCTAAAAACAATACATGAAAAGCTAATACTTTGTTATAATGCTGATTAACACCGGACACCTGTTAGACCAATCACACTGTTCCTCATATGTCCAGACCCCGTCATCCTCCCCCCTCACTCTCCCCTTTAGTCTTTAGCAGCACTATTTGAAATGTGGTTGTGGACAAAGTTTAGGTGTTTAGTCCAACTTTAAAAACACCGTGAAACAATTCCTGTAAAGAGGGAACTACCAGTGACAAGCCAAGTCAAACGTATTGAAAATCAGATGCTAATCAATACTAAAGCTAGAAACTTGATACTCATTTGAGCAGGTACTAAAAACTACACAAAGAAAATCACATTCACAGGACAGAAATGATCATTTCTTGAATAGATTTAGAATGATCTTGAGCTGTATCAGAAGTATAAGACCACATAGAGTGAGAAAAGCAGGTATAGAGAATATAGATGGGATGAAAGAAAAGAAGAAAAAAAATAAAAATAAAAATAAAAAAATAAAATAATAATAATAATAATAATAATAATAATAATAATAATAATACATAACAATAATTGTAATAATAATACTAAAAGTGAATTAGGTTTGAAGGCCACTTGTTAAGCTCCTCTGTGTTTTTAAGGTCCACTTTCTGTCTTCTATGCTTCACTATCAGGCCTGACTGTTCTCCATACATAAACACTATCTGGAGTTATACCTTGTGAAATTCCATGTCTAATGCTTCCATAGTAGTAGTAGCTGGCGGCACATGTGGGTACAGAGTGCTTTCTGGTCTAAGCACTACATGCACATGGCTCACTGATAAGACCCAGCTCATGTCCAAATATGGCAGCTGGGCCAGCGCAGTCAACATGTTTACAGTGTGCAGAGGAACATGGCCTTGTCCCGAACAAATACACTGTTATGGGAAAGGAGAATTCTTTACCTGCTTACATTTTTGTAGAAATGTTTCATTCTGTCTTAGGTCCCAAGTGAATTTTTGGTGTTTTTTTAGCTCAATAAAATGATGTTTTGGTTTAATCTATACTAATCTATAATAGTTTGCAGTCCACCAGAAGTTACAGTCAAATTTCATCCTCATGTGCTGGAACTGAAAAATGTAGATCTACAAACATATGGTCTATATTCCTTTTTTGGTTGTTGCTACTTCAGTCTGATGGATGCTAACCATTTTCTGCAGGGATGGGCGATACCACAATTTTAGATATTTGATGCAAGTACTTTGGGGGGGTCATTTTTTCGATGCTGATACTCGATACTGATCTAACCTTAGAGGTGAAGGGATTTAAGTAAATAGATGTGTACAAAAGGGCTTCAATAGGATCTAAAGGACAAACAGGACACTGCATAGTATCGTTATATAAATAGTTTGATATCGATACGCCCACCCCTACCTTACAGTTTTCATCAGTGGCGACAGAAAATCATCGTTTTTTTGTAGGGGGGATGTACATATTATTAAAGAAGGGGTATTTCACTTCCAAAGAATATTAACTGCTAACACATAACATATTTAGATCACCTTGTTACCGTTTGAACGTTTTGAAAATGTTATATAAACCTAAAAAATCCTATTAACATCAGCGTGCATCCCGCTAATGAAACTACAGCACATCGCATCAGGTTGCCGTGTACAGTTTTGTATCATGTTTTTGTATATTTACAGAGAACTGTCGTGTGGAGCATGGGTGACGTAGGCTTGTGGGCGGAGCTTTGAACAGATTCGTACTGCTAACCATAAGGAGGGGTCAAATAGGGTAAGGGTGATCGCTAAAATACTCCAACATGCATGGATGACATCTAAAACCTATTTGTGCATGTTTTTGATGAGGGAATAATGCTATAACATGGTAGAAAGCTAAAAAAAAAAGATCAGTTTTGCATAATACCTCATTCTTTAAACATGAGTTGTATTCCCGGTTAAGTTACACAGGCCCTGTCCGACAGCCTTTCTTTAAGTCAAACAGTAGGAGCTGCGTATAGGAGGGCTTATGGAGGGTACCTGTAATGGATTTAACATGGCCACATTCTGCATGCCAATCTGTAACTGATTTTCCCCCTCCTCCTCACCGTCCTCGCTTTGTTCTACCTCTCTGTTTAGCTGGGCTTTCTGAGGATGCGCCAGGTCAGACTTGAAAAGGTCTGGGACACATTACCGTTTCCCCGAGCCTGAAGTGAACCCCATCCATCTCCACCAAAGAATACGGACGCATCGTGGCTTCCTGTCTGACCTCTGCCTTCATGCTGTGGCTGATGTGTCGGGCCCACAGCACCTGGAAGCCCAGCGGAGCTCTCCACGGTGGGGGAGAAAATGAACAGCGGAGGTGCACGCTCTGCCCCAGGAGCTCAGAGGTGATGAGGGGTCGGGTCAGCAGAGCAGGGACAGCAGCTGGACAGAGGGGAGAGTTATCGAGGAGACAGTTATAATGTTACTATAGTGAGCACACAAAACAACAGCACTGTGTCTGACCTGTGCATCTGCCATTGGCCTCCACCTCCCTTGGGCCGCAGCGTCTGGGGGCAACATCAGGAGCAGCTACAACATTAAAGAGGGGGTGTTTTACTACTAAGGCGTATTAACTGCTAACACATGACATATTTAGACATGACATATTTAGATCACCATGTTATATTCTATTGTTTTGAAAATGCTATAGTCGCCGAAAACAACATATTAACATGGTTTATCCCAGTACATCCTGCTGATGAAACTACTGTATATCGCATCAGGTTTGTGAAGTTGTAGTGTACAGTTTTGTATCATGTTTTAAAATATTTCTGGAGATTTTTTGTCCAGGAGCATGGGTGATGTAGGCTTGTGGACTGAGCTTTGGATAGGATTGTAAAACTAACCGTAAGGAGGGTTCAAATAGGGCCTGGGAGAGATTGCACAATTGCTCAAAAATGCATGGAAGACATCTAAATCCTCTTCAGGCATGCTTTTGATAAGGGAACAACATTATAACATGGTAGAAAGCTCCAAAAAAAACATTATATTTAGACTTCTATGCTTCAATTTCACATAAAACAGTGTAACAAGTGTAGGAGTATCAAAGCCCTCATACCCTTAGCGCAGTAGCCCATGCAGCCCTGAGTTGGCTGTAGGTAGTAGACCATAAACTGCCCACAGTTTCTCACAGAGATGGGGATTCTGAAGAGGCAGCAGTCCTTGGTGCTGCCGTGGAAGAACTGCCAGGTGGCACAGGCTGACAGCTGCCGGAGCTCCCCTGGCTCAGGCAGAGGAGAGCCCTGGAGGGAGAGCCACACCGGAGCCTGGGTTCCGCAGTGATTCATCTGCACACACATTACCTCGCATTAGCAAAGGGACTGTATACACATCAAAATCTGAATATATTTGTCATTTCAGTATAAAGATAAACAAAAACACTATAAAGAAACAAAACACTGTACTCAGGTCCCGTTCATCAGCATAAAAACAGTATAATGAACAGTTTTAAATAGTGTGAACGTCAAAATCAGTGCTATTTCTAAACAAATGCTCTTTTACGTTGACGTAACTAGTGTGAAAATGACCTGAGTTACTTCTGTCTGTGTCGCCATGTTTGTTTTGGTTCGCTTGAACACTTCACCTTTGACTTCCACAGAAACCTCAGTTGCACGCTGGTGGGACAATTTGTACCTCACAGTCGCAGTCTATCAAGATGGATTCTCATAAATTTGTGAACTCACAACTATCACGATAATCCAACTCGTGTATGCTGTGCAAGATTACTGTACACAGGCTCCTGATGGGTAAAAGGTCCTGTATGTCAGAGAAGGAATGGTCTGGACTCTCAGAGAAACAGAAGAGGACTTTATTAAGCATAAAACCATCCTTCACCACTGTGCTTAAAAACACTGTGACCTGTCAGTGCTCTCCCTGTGGCCTGGAGGACCTCAGTATTGTACACGTCTGACATGAGAAGAATGTCATTACTGTGTCATTATCCCTCACACTGGTGTGGAGCTAGTGATTACACCTTCACCTATGATTCACACGCTACCTCAACACAGTCTGTCTTACCTCCACAGTCTGTCTCACCTTCACAGTCTGTCTCACCTCCACCTCCTCCTGTCTCACCTCCACTTCCACCTGTCTCACCTCCACAGTCTGTCTCACCTTCACAGTCGGTCTTACCTCATCCTGTCTCACCTCCACTTCTACCTGTCTCACCTCCACAGTCTGTCTCACCTCCACTTCCTCCTGTCTCACCTCCACAGTCTGTTTCTCCTCCATAGTCTGTCTCACCTCCACAGTCTGTCTCACCTCCACTTCCTTCTGTGTCACCTCCGCAGTCTGTCCCACCTCCACCTCCTCCTGTCTCTCCTCCACTTCCTTCTGTCTTACCTCCACAGTCTGTCTTACCTCCACAGTCTGTCTCACCTCCACCTCCTCCTGTCTCACCTCCACATAGTCTGTCTAACCTCCACCCCTTCCTGTCTCACTTCCTCCTGTCTAACCTCCACTTCCTCCTGTCTCACCTCCACCTCCTCCTGTCTCACCTCCACTTCCTCCTGTCTCACCTCTACAGTCTGTCCCACCTCCACCTCCTCCAGTCTCACCTCCACACAGCTGGTGGGCATCTCGGCGGGCTTGTTGTTGAGGGTGAAGCGGTACCAGCCGGGGGTTAGGTTGTGGTCACAGATGAGTTCTTGGATGGCGGTGTTTTGGAGTTCGCTGGAGTCAAAGTCTGTGCTGCGGTACGGATTACGCAGGATGCGGTGGGCCCCGGGGAAGCATTCTGGATTTACAAAGAAAACATTTGGTGTTTTATAGGTTCCACTTTCGTTTTTGAGTTAGTTTAGATACTACTTTTTGTATCAGTTAGTAGGCCTGTCTGATTTTCAATACTTTTGCCAACCTTAGTAGAAGACATAACCGTCCACCATCTTATACTTACCATTGCTACGGAATAGACTCTGAATAATATGAGTCGGATATGGTCAGATGCACAGCTCCCTGGGCCCTGGGCAGTGCTGTAGGATCATTTCACTTGTCCGCTCCCCAGAGCCACATTCCAGGGAAGCTCTGACCTCTGGCTCATCTCTGTTGTACAGCTGGACAACTGCTGTTTCCCACACACTGTAAACGCCCCGCATACACCACAGTACACTTACACATACTCCATCAACCCTTTGAACAATCTATTCTTCATAATCACACCGCCTTGATTTAAAGGCACAGTATCTGATTTTTTTTTTTTTTTTTTTTTTTTTTACCTCTAAGTTCATTTCAGTCAGTTTACAGTGGTCCAAAGTTATTCTTTACTTACATTATCCATTCAGAACATCCTAATTATTCACCACGATGAGATTATAAGAACTTTATAAGAACTAGCATGCTAAATGTGCACTTCGCACTTGATTCCCTGACAAGAAAACATTGCATGCAGTAGACTTATTCTGACCTCAAGAGCTGCTTATACAATATATCTGTACTGGGGCAAGACACATTTTGCCTCAAATATGAAAAAAAATCATGTACAGCGCTTTTAAGTGTCAGTCTCCATGGAGAGGTTACTGTTTTGCCTGGATTGTTCCTCAGTATGGCATTAAATATATCTAACAAGCATTTATTTCACTGCAGGTCAATTGGTCAAAAATTGCTTGAAAAACATGCATCGTCACAGTGAGCAGGGTCATCTCTCCATAGATCTGACCTGTAACTAGGAGACAGACAGGTTAAATGCCATAGTGTGAAACAATAAAGCATAGGAATGACATCTCCATGGAGATAAGCAGGTGGCAGATCCTATTCAGTACTAAGAGTTTATAAGCACTTTTCACAAGTTTCAGAAACCACAGGGAAGTTTTGCCGTCACAATAAAGCTGACAACAATTAGCATGCTAACGTGCACTTCTTGATTATCGGACAATAAGCGCTTTATAATAGATGCAGACAGCACACAGTGGACTTATTTTGACAGTGGATTGAAGCTATTCCTCACTTTCCTTATGCATTCAGAGCATCCTAAATATTCACCATGATGAGTTTATAAGCTTTATTCACAACTTTCAGAGACTAGAGTGAAGTTTTAGCATCACAGTAAAGCTAACAACAACTTCTTGTACAATATATCTGCTTGTACAATATATCTGTACTGGGGCAAGACATATTTTGCTCAAATACATGGGAAAAAATAGGGAACAGGGTCTTAAAATACTGCAATATCGTTTGAAGTAACAGTGGTCTTGCTCATCTCTGGCCCCATCTCCACTTTGAGCCCCTTTTCCGGCTCTGCTCGCAACAAAAAACACCCGATTTTCACTACTTCACCTGAGCCTACACCAGTGACTTTAAAAGGAAAACGTTACATGGGTCCGGTGGGGGTGCGGGGGCGACGGTGGGGTGGGTGGGTTCTGACGGGGCAGGGGTCGGGGGTCATCCAAACTTCTTACAAGGCACCATCCTGGAGCCACTGTCTGCTGCTGCTCCTCCAAGTGTCAGCGTGTAATGAGTTTATGAGGCTGGGAGGAAGGAGGGAGGGAGTGGAGGAGGGAGGGAACAGGGGAGTGGGGGTGGGCACGCTTCATTGAGAAAGAGAGAGAAGAGAAACAGAAGAGAGAATGAGAGGGGGGAGAAGGGAAAGAGAGTGAGGCGGAGGGATGAGAGGAAAGAGGAGAGAAAGGAGAGAGGAGGCAAAAAGCAAGAGAGGGAGAGAGATGAGAGAGAAGAGAGAGAGAAAGTGGAGAGAGAAGGGAAAGAGAGAGAGGGGGAGGGATGAGAGGGGAAAAGGAGACAGAAGGCAAAAAGAAAGAGAGGGAGAGAGAAGGGAAGGAGAAGAGAGAGTGAGTGTGTGAGCGAAAGAGAGGAGAGAAAGGAGAGAAGGGAAAGAGAAGAGAGTGAGTGAGTGGGGAGAGGGATGAGAGATGAGAGACAGGAGACAGAAGGCAAGAAAAGAGAGGGAGATAGACCAGAGAGAAGGGAAATAGAGAAGGGGAGAGACGAGAGAGTGAGTGTGCGAGAGAAAGAGAGAGAGATGAGAGAAACGAGAGAAGGGAAAGAGAAGAGAGAGTGAGTAAGTGAGTGAGAGAGGAGAGGGATGAGAGATGAGAGACAGGAGACAGAAGGCAAAAAGAAAGAGAGGGAGGGAGACCAAAGAAAGGGAAGAGAAGGGAAAGAGTGAGAGGGGAAGGGACAAGAGGAGAGAAAGGAGACAGGAGGTAAAAAGAAAGAAAGGGAGAGAGATGAGAGAGAGGAGAGAGAAGGGAAAGAGAAGAGAGAGAGAGAGAGTGTGTGAGAGAGAGAAAAAGGAGAGAAGGGAAAGAGAGAGGGGGGAGAGGGATGAGAGAGGAGAAAAAGGAGAGAGCAGAGTAAGTGATTGAGAGTGAAATAGGGAAGGAGGGATGAGCGAAAAAGAACAGAGAACGAAAAGAGAGGAGAGATAGAGTTGAGAGGGACAATAGAATGGAAAAAGAAGGGAAAAACAGAGAAGGGATGAGAGAGGAGAGAAAGGAGAAAGGGGGGGTGACAGAGGAGAGAAAATGAGAGATGGGACAAAGACAAGAGAGAGTGGGGCAAGAAAGAAGAGAAAGAAGGCAAAAAGAAAGCGAGGCGAGAGAAAGAAGAGCGAGAGGGGAGGGGGACAACAGAAAGGAGAGAGAAGGCAAAGAGGGAAAAGAGAGAGGCACTCTTCACTGGGGGGGTCAGGAGATGGAGCGGAGGTGATGACAGGTTTGAGAGGGGCCAGATGTGTCGGCCATGATGAGAGAAAGAGAGAGACACTGAGAAAGAGAGAGAGACAGCGAAAGAAACGCTTTTATTTGGCTCTCTGCTGGGTTAACACAACTGGGACTTCCCCTGAGTCGACAGCCTGCAGCCATGACTCAGTACAGTGGCAAGTAACGATAAATGGTTCAAAACATTGTCGTGCTGTGAGGGAGAAGGACCCGAAGGACCGTGTCATCCGTGCACGTTTGAGTAACTTAGTGATCTCTCCCGGGCCCTATTCAAACCCTGCTTAAGGTTAGCTGCATAATTCTGTGCGATACTCAGCCCCACAAGTCTACATCATTTATACTCCCACATACATCCATAAATATACAAAAGCAGGATACAAAACTGTACACAGCATCTTCACAAACATGTTAATGCATTGTTTTCAGTGAATATAGCATTTCGAAGACAATAAAAGGTAACATTTAAACGTGATCTAAATAACCCTAACTCTATGTGTTAGCAGTTAATACCCAATAAAAGTAAAGTGGAGTACTAAACCTCTCTTTCAAATGTACTTTAATCACAACTGAACCTGTGTTGCCAGTGTCTTTATCTGCAGAGAGAAAACAGATCTTGAGAACCAAAACACCAAACTTGACCCTCATGTCCAATGTTTTTATAATTAAGAATAAAGTTATATTTGATTTGAACATGTTTACTTCTGGGAGCACGGCTGACGTAGTCTTGTGGGCGGAGCTTTGGACAGAATATTACAGCTAACCATAAGGAGGGTTTGAATAGGGCCCGGGAGAGATCAATTTTGCATAATACCCCTCTTTAAATATATTGTGTTGCCTAGAAGACGTAGTAAATGTAAATCTATCAACACATTAAACTATTGCCAAGTAGCTAATCCTCCAGCTGGGTATTCCTGACCATGAAGCTTACTGAAGATTTGGAGAAGAGTGTCTTGCTCTCTCCCAGTGGCATTGAAATATGGGTCAAATGCACAGAACAAATAGCATGTTAACCTATAGAGAGAGGAGGTAGAGTAGCCCAAACATTTTACTCAAGTAAGAGTAGCGTTACTTCAAAATAATATTGTATAATAATATAATAAGTAGAAGTAGAAAATAGTAATCTGAGAAATCACACGAGTAAAAGTAAAAAAGCATTTGAAAAAGTAGTACTCTAGTGAAAGTAACTTAAAGAGTGACCATAACTAATTATAATTTGAAGTTAAAGCAATTGTAAGGACAAAATATTAAATAGAAATCTGGTATTTTCAAAAGATAGACACACAAATGAGACAAACCATATCTGAAGGAGCGGTGCAAGAAACACAAATTACTCAATTAAAACTATAATAAAAAATACTCAAGTAGGTGTAAAAGTAAGCTAGAACAGTACTCTGAAAAGTACAATTTCTTTAAAAAGTTACTCACGTGCATGTAACTGAGTACTACCCAACCTCTGTGTCTGTAGTAGATCTAGCAGTATGTGTAGTAGTCTTACCTCGTTGGGCATGTGTCCCCAGTTCAGTCACACAGAGCAGGCAGAGCAAGGCCTGTACTCTGGAGCTAACATCCATGTTTTCTGCTGCTGCCCCACGCTCCTCCAGACAGATCAATCCAGCTCCTGTGCATGTGAGAGGGGCCAGACGAGTGAGGAGGGACAGAGGAGAGGGGGATGGAGAGAAGAGAGAAGAAAGGGAGGAGAGAGGAGACAGGAGAGAGAGACAGAAGGAGGGAGGGGCTAGCACTCTCAGAAATATCCAAAAAACAAAATTACTACTACTAGCAGAGGTGGGGAGTACACTTACATTTACTTGACTTACTTTTCTTGAGTAATATTTTTATTGAAGTAGCAGTACTAATTTTTGGCTACTCTACCACCTCTGACTACTAGTCATTTGATAGTAAGATCTGAGATAGTAGAAACAGTAGTGTACTGCATTGTAGTGTACAAGTATATGCATAACAGACCTCTGCCAAGGCATTATCTCTATACCTCAAATGGTAAGAAATCCAACCAACCCTAAGCCTTAAATGTACTTTCAAAATTGTCCACAAGATAAATACATTAATTATTATTATTATTATTATTATTATTATTATTATTATTATTATTATTATTATTATTATTATTATTATTATTATTATTATTATTATTATAATAATTCAGGACTAATTTCTTTGTAAATTTTTATTTTATTTTATTATTATTATTATTATTATTATTATTATTATTATTATTTAAGTTAACAGCTACCTTTTTACCTTTAAATTATCCAATTTATCCAGTGAAGGTGTGTGGAGTTTAAAAAACACAGTGGAGCACTTCCTGTATTATCACATGACATCACAAGGTGGAACAGAGTGTTTTCAGTTTGAGAGAAGAACCTCGATATGCAAGGTTTGTGTATGAATGAAACAAAACACAACTCCAGGTGTGTTTGTGATGAGGAAACAACATAATAACATAGATCAGAACTGCATACATATATGTATGCATAAGGATGTTTTTTATGTTTTTAAACTTTGAAGGCTGTAGGTTCTGACCCGGATCAGGATCACGTTTGTTAAATTAAGTTAATATAGGATATATAATGCCCTTCTGACCAAGTGAACAGCAAAAAACTATCCCTGTGAACACTTGCACGCCCTCAGCTGGCTGCAGTGGGGAATGAAGTGTGCTAAAAAGGCAAGGGTTTGATAAAAGATGTTATAAAGAGTGGTCTGTCTTTATATTAGGTAGTTTAAAGAACACATGACACTTTTTAAGGTATTTAGTATTAAACAATAACATTGATTATTATTTTATTCATTGTAAACTAGAGTATTGATCTAAAATGACTTATCAATAGAAAAAGGTCTATAGCAACCGATAATGTAATAATGGCCAATAATATCATCATTTTGGCCAAGTTTAAATGTAATAAGCGGATAATGTAACAAGTCAGTCACCACAGAAAAGATTTGATTTTCTATGTACCACCAGATCTAAACCACAATAGTGACAGTCGCTCAGTTGGTAGAGTGTTTAGTCCACTGACCCATAGGTTGGCGGTGCGAGTCCAATATCCTACTGATGAATGCTGTTGGGCAAGTGTTTTTCCCAAGGACACAATAAGAGAGAGGGATGAGAGAGAGAAAGGAAAGAGAGGAGAGTAGCACCACACATGTCGTTGTGTGCTAAGTAGAGGGCAGAGGTCCACAGCAGCAGGTGTGTGCTGTTTCATGTGCCCAGGCAGAGCTGTCATTAAGCACAGACAGTACACACAAACACACCTGTATTCTACTTACACTCTTATATATACCCACAGAGACCGCCTCACACTGTACAAGGACACACTGATGAATGTGCCGGGACGTGGAGGGATGAACCCGGGACACAGAGGGATGGATCTGAGTCAGTAAAAACAGTAGTAGTGCATAATAGATCTCTGCGAAGCCATTATCTCTATACCTCATAATGGCAAGAAATCATATTTGAATAATCAGCTCAAAATGCTTTGTTCCACCTTGTGACGTCATGAAGCGGTAGTTTTCAAGTTAACAGCTCCTTTTACCTTTCGTTCAGTAGAGATTGGCAATTCCAAGGCTGAAATAATCCAAATGATTCTAGTGAAGGTGTATGGAGTTTAAAAATACAATGGAGCACTTCCTGTATTACCACATGACAGGAAATGCAGAAGACATTTCCTCTCCAACACTCTACATCGTATCATTCATAACAAAATGTATCACTTCTTTGAGTTGTTGTTTTTTACTTCTAAACTGCCATGTTTGTTTTTACCTGATCAGAGCATGTCTCTCTGATTGGTTCATCCACCTGTCAATCACGCCCTCTGGAATTGGGGAAACAGGATACGGCTCCAGACCCACTAGAGTTTGAAAAGTTTTGTCAAAGTGTGTGGTTCTGGCTGGACCGGTAAAGGTCAGGGGGTGCTGAGGTCTTCAGTGGTGGTTCTCACTTAACATGTTCCTTTACAGCCTTTAACAATAAAGGCAACACACTCTGCCCCTGGGCCAGGGTCAAAATGAGACCATTGGGTGCTACATCTACATCTAAGTGTAAAGCATGTTTATCCTAGGTGAACCAGGAAGTGTTTTATTTATTTATCTATTTATTTGATTGGGACAATGCATGCTAAGTGCAGGGCTCACAAAAGGGTCACAAAAGGGTCACAAAAGGCCACCCATTCAAGACCATTACATTTTATACTCACCCCTTCATATTTGCCCATACATGCAAATATGTCTCCATAGAAAAGAAATCACATTGCCACTATAGATGATGCATGTTTGGTTTGACCATAACCAGTTTTTCATTTGAGCTTTCAAAGAACTGTACGTGGGACATTCTCTCAGGGTTACCAGGAGACTATTCCACAGGTTGCCACCTTGGACAGATAATACATTCTGACCAAAGGTAGTCCGTCTGTGTGCCCTTAGTATGTTAGTTGTTGTTAGTTTGACCTCTGAAAGTTGTGAAAAGTGCTTATAAAGTCATCACTCTTTGCTCTGTCAGTTGTTTACATTAGATACTTATTCAGTCTGACAGCAGGTGGCATTACTGTCACATATATGGAAAATACAATTTAAATTTCCAATTTCGTTTCTAAACAGTAAACAGTTATTGTTGTTGTACAAATGCTTATGCGTGTGTGTATGCGTGTGTGTGTATGCGTGTATGTGTGTATGCGTGCGTGTGTACACGTGTGTGTATGTGGGGGTGTGTATGCGTGTGTGTGTATGCATGTGGGGGTGTGTGTGTGTGTGTGTGTGTGTGTGTGTGTAGACTGGGGGTACCTCCAGGTTAGTTCCTCTCTGAGCTTTGATGTGGCCGGAGCAGGAGAAGGGGAAGTCTGTGGAGAGAGCTTCCAGATGTCCCAGTGCTCCGAGTGTGAGAATCAGAGACAAGCACACACAGGTTAATACAGGTGGTACAGAGAGATGCCACCGTGTCACCGTGGCAGCTCTCCAGTTTTAAACAGGAAGTTAATGGACCTGTTTCTATTAATATGCCATTTTAGAGTGGGTGGACCAATCACAGAGCAGCGTTGGGGTTTGTGCAGAAATAAAGGCCAAGAACTCAAGAGAACCAAACCAACATGGCGACACAGACGGACATAATTCAGCCTATTTCAGAGTCAATACAGAGTATTACCTTTCTGAAAAAAAATACACCAGATAGTACAGATACTGGAGCAAAAAAAAAAAAGAGATACTACAGTAAAAATAAAGCATCACATGAAAAATCTGCTAAACTATTACTTTAAAAGTATTACTTAAAAATTTAAAAGTTGTAAAGTATTTCACACAGATTTTAACATCTAATAAAGCTTGAAATGTATCAATTTGGAAAAAAATTTGTGCTGAATTTTGTCCAACAGAAACAATTTAATCATTTGTTTCAAGCTGTTTCAAACGATCATAAAAAATGCTTTTACTTTTCAGTCCATTTCAAAATGTAGTGGAGTACAAAGTACAGATACCTGTTCTCAAATGTAGTGACATAAAAGTAAAAAGTATCCACTGTAAAATGTACATATAAGTACAGATACCTAAAATGTATACTTAAGTACAGAACTTTACTACTTTTACTTTGTTATATTCCACTACTGTTACGTGCGACATAGGAAAGGGCTTATTAACAAATACTATTTAATTGGAACAAATGATTTTGAAAGCTGTTGTTCATGTTTTAGCTCCTTTCAAACCTTATCAGCTGATCATAATAAAATAATGACCAGAGTGGCCTGTTTTAAACATCTGTAAACAAGAGAGAAATGTACTAATGTACGATGGTGGGTTCTATCTTATATCTTCTATAAAGTGATTACTGTTAACTGCTCCACATGAGCACAGACATGTAAACAGAGGTGGTAGATTAGCCAAAAAATGTACTCAAGTGAGGGGTAACATTACTTAATAATATTACTCAGGCAAAAGTACAAAGTAGTGGTCAAACAATTTATTTAAGAGTAAAAAAAAGTACTAACTTCTTAAAGTAAGAGTAACTGAATGTAACATCTAATTTATAATTTGAGGTGAATTTAATTTGGAGGACCTTAAACCTTAAACCTTAAATAATCTACTTTTTAAAGAATAAATACAAAAACAGACAAACAAAATAATATCTGAAGGAGCGGTGGAAGAAACACAAATGTTCAAATCATTTCATATTGTCAAAATAAACTTTTGTTACTTACAGTGGGAAGAGTAACCACAACTTTTACGCAAGTAAGTGTACTGCTACTTCAAAAAAAATATTACTCAATTAGGAGTAAAGGTATGCTACTAGAAAAGTACAATTTTTATTTATTTTTATTTTTTTAAGTTAGTACACGTAATTGAGTAAATGTAACTGAGTTGAATGTAATAAATGACAACTCTTACTCAAACAGTGAAACATGGCCATAACACACTCCACTGCACCAGTGTTACTCTGCTTCCCTCTGGTGGACCAAACAGGACTCTCGATAGAGCGTGTATATAAAATGAATAAATAAATAAAAAGTAGGCCTACTACATGAGTAGACTACTGTTACTTAAATGAAAATAATGATAGGCCTACTCAAGTAGAGGTACAGTGGGGTAACCAAAACTTTTACTCAAGTATGTAGTACTATAGTAAAGTATTGTTACACTGTACAATGTATTAGGCCTACATATATTGAGTAAAAGTCTGAGAAGGAATATTTTATATAAAAACTGACTCAAGTAGATCTAAATGTAAATGAATCATGCCATCTATCCATTAATTTTCTTGAGGGCCATAGGTGAGAGTACGAGTCTTGTTCATAAATGAATGCTCAGTGTTGGGATATTGTATTCCTCTTCTGGTGGTAGACTGCACAGAGGAAGCAGCCTTGTGCATGTGACAGTCTGTCTCAGTGTGGCCTCCTCATACCTACTGTTTGTCCTCATGCTTTATGTCTCTTACACTCCTGTCGCCTGGAGCGTGCTCTGCAGCACATCTCTGACAGCTATAGGGCTCCGTGTGTGCTCAGTGAAAGAGGGGGTATTACGCAAAATCTCTTTTTTCTTTTTGCTTTCATCCATGTTATAACGTTGTTCCCTCATCAAAAACATGCCTGAAGAGGTTTTAGATGTTATCCATGCATGTTTGAGTATTTTGATCACTGACAACCGTTGGATTCATGCAGTGCTGGAAGAAGTAGGCCCTACTCAATTTTGTTACTTGAGCAAAAATACAGATACTGGACCAAAAAAAAATTACTCAAGTATCCGCACCCATTTAAAAACATGCTTAAAGAGTAAAAAGTAAAAGGATTTGTGAGGTCTTGTGAGACTTCAAATGTAGTGATTTTGATACAGATTTGTGCTAGCTGTTTTTATTTATATATTTTTGTTTGCTCACATTATGAACACGTTAAAAATAAACCCCTTAGGCTTTTCAACAGGTCTAAAAAAATAATAATAAATACTTTTACTTTTCAGTTCTGTCCAAAAATGTAATAGAGTAGAAAGTACAAACCCCTGCTCTAAAGTGTAGTGAAAAAAATCTACACTTAAAAATGTATTTAATTAAAGTGCAGATACCTAAAATTTGTACTTAAGTATAGTACTTTACTACTTTTACTTTGTTACGTACCACCACTGGATCCATGGTTAGATCCAGGCTGAGATCCAGTGTTCCAGATCGTATGATGAACAGTTTAACAGGTAAAGGTGGAGCGTGTCCTCGCGGCTTCCGTTCATTCCTATGGTGAGATGCAAAACTATCAGAGCTGTATTATCACGTTTAACCTTCTTTGTCATGATGTATTATTTATATTGCTAAAGAATCCAAATGTTCCCTCAACGGCCTGGTGTACGTGCTAATAAATACATTGCTCATTATCACCAGTGCGTGAAAACTCTGCTGCAAATACTCTAGAACAGGTTCCATAGTGCTCTGTCATGTCTTTTTGATCTTAAAATGTTCATATTAACCTGATCCTGGTATTTTTATTTCACTATTGTGTCTGTAAATCAAGATATGAATATTAATAATAGACAAATCAGGCGCCTTCTTTCCCCGAGATTGTTAGCAACAGGTTTGAGTGACAGTATTGCTAAGCACTCGCTCCCTGCTAAACCAGCGGTGTGGGAGGGGCGGGCGTTACTATCAACCTGTCAGCCTCCCTCTGGATTGGCTCTTTGGCTGCTATGATACTCATGGTCAGAATGGGGCCCCAGTTATAGGGGCCAAGTTCCAAATGTGGAACCCCCTATAACTGCAAGCCTCAATTAGCTTCATTTGGCTGGAGCTGAGAGCTATGGGTGACATCACACTCCCTTGATCCATTTCTTTATACAGTCTGTGGTTTGTGTAGACATATAGGCCTGTATAATATGTACATGTATCTAATATTTAACACAATTTGCTTCCATAATAGGGACTGACGCGTAAAATTTATCTCACAGGATTATTTTTGGCATAATCATCCACAGTGAAATATTACAAAACATATTGCTGTGAACACAACAGGTAGATCCACATGTGGTGGGCGTGCCCGTGCACCTTAAGCGCGTGATCTGCTGCTGCTGTAGACTCTATGCTAACAAACATAGTCGCAACTTTGTTAATAAAATACTCAAGGACAAACTGTTGCAGTCTTTTCACTGTCACGTGGTTGTATATATATATAGTATATGCACATACATGCAGTGTCATATTTCACACAGTTTACCATTACCAGTGTGTATTAAGTATGATGGGGAATGTCCCATGTCAGGTTTATAATCACCAGAGTCATCGGGAGAGGCCACGCCCACCACGCGCACACAGATGTGACTCCGCCTTCACCTCTTAAACTGTTCCAGACAATCCGGAACACCGGGCTAACGCTCTCACCGGTGTGGGACAAGAGACAGCACACGGGCCGGACACAAGACATGTCATGGACCGATAAGGACAGGGCTCTGACGTCCTCACGGCTGCACAGTCACTTTAACTGTCACTTTGTCCTGTAAATGCGGAGCTTTTAAGACGGAGTCCGAAAGATGGATGCGACTATTTTTTGTGCGACACACGCCGGACAGCCAGGAGGTGTGGGTCCGGTCTGAGGGTCCGGCCTGAGGAGCTCCGGGTCGGGTCGTGGGGTCTGTTTACTAGTGACGCTGCTGCACCAGATCTGATCTGTCAGAAGTGCATACAGCCAAAGGACGAGCTAACAGCGCTGCTAAGCGTCACAGGAGCCCAGCAGCCTCATGCTAACTGCTGCTAGCTGTATTCTTTGTTTATTTTGCTCTGGAGTGGGCTCTTCAGCTGCTAGTCCGTGCGGGACACTGTGTTGGGGACGTTTAGTGCACAGACATTGCTGCTTTATAAAACACTTGTTCGACATGGCTGATCTTTAAAGGACATAAATGATTGGACTTGTGACTTGCTGCTGGTAGCAGGCCCGGTGCAGACCAAACTGACTGAGCTGCATCTGAGTTTTAAAGGGCGCAGAGACAATGTTCTTCCATTAAATGTCATTATTTAACCTGCTTCAAATGAGGACAGAGACACTTTTAAATGAGGCTGCAGTGCACCCTTTTGCACCCCTGTAGACCCGGGCCTGCGCGGTAGTATCTCGGTACAGCTTTGCTCGCGAAGCTAGTTAGCAACTTTGTTGACTCCAAGGTCTCCCGAGACAGCCCCGGTGCACACGAGATGCACCACCAGGACTTCTCCGGAGACCCGCCCGGCACCGGGCCTAGGAAGTCTGCCTACCACCTCCGGAGAGGCAGCAGCGGGGCGTCCGCCTCCTCCACAGCCGGAGCTTCGAGCGTCACCGCAGACGAGATTTCGGCGCAGGCTGGCTCCTCCTCACCGGCTTCACACCACCAGTCCCAGGCGCCAGGGACACAGGTCAAGAAGAAAAGCGGCTTCCAAATAACGAGCGTCACCTCGGCGCAGATCAGCGTGAGTGGGAATAACAGTTTGGCAGACGACACGGAGAGTTATGATGACATGGATGAGTCCCACACGGAGGAGCTGTCCTCCAGCGACATCCTGGACGTGTCCGCGTCCAGAGCCACAGACACGGGGGTCCCGGGCAGGAGCTCCTCTGATGAGACCCTAAATAGTCTGCACGGGGTCGACACGCCTGGACTGGTGTCTCCCAACGAGCACGTGCACGCCCACGTCCCTCACGTCTCTGCTCTGATGAATGGGACCGTGAACCCTCACATCTACCCTCACCCTCCCCTCCTCCATGACACTGTGCCCGGAGCGGAGGCATCCGGGACATCTCCCATGCCTGTCGCACCCTTGGGTAGCTCCAGTCCTAATGTAGTTTCCAAAGTTGGGTCTCAGTCCCAAAGAATGCCAATGTTGGACAACACTAAACTTGCCGATGTGGACCCGCAGTGTAGCTCTGTGCCCCCTGCAGTTGACCCTGTCAGTGTGGAGACAGGAGCAGCCCCCGCCACTCACAGCACCCACAGCCAGCACCCACACACTCAGAGCGCTCCTGGCTCACGTTTCAGGGTAGTCAAACTAGATACGAACTCTGAGCCATTTCGGAAGGGCAGGTGGACTTGTACTGAATATTATGAGAAGGAGGTTCCTCACTCCACAGCATCCGAGGCTGCCAAAGCTTTAGAGGTGTCTGCAGAGACAGAAGCTGCTAATGTTTGCATAAGTCCTGCTGCACCGGCCCCTCACCCTGTTCAGTCCTATCAGCTGCCAAACCAAGACTTCATTAGCCCACCAACCATGCAGAGCCCCCCACTGGCCATCCCCCAAAGCACCCCTCTGCCTTATGTTCCGGTACAAGAAGGTAACATGAGCATTCACCTCCAGAAAACTCTGACCCCCGGAGCGCCTCAGACTGTCACTCAGCCCTCTAACCTGGTCCCCCAGCAACTGCCCTACATGGTGGACCCAGGGGCAGCAGGCAGCATGCGCCAGCCAGACTTCATCCAGCCTACAGCCCCATTTCAGAGCCAGGTACAGCCCCCTCTGCCCCACATGCCTGTGCCCCTCACACCAGCAGTCCCACCCCAGGCTCCTGGCAGCATCACACAGCAGCTAGGAGCCCCCACTCAGGGGGTGCCTCGTCCTCCAGCACTATTCCCTACAGTGCAGCCAGCCAGCATGCCCGCTCCACCCCTTCTGGTGCAGCCGCAGCCTCTGGTGCAGCCGCAGCCTCTGGTGCAGCCGCAGCCTCTGGTGCAGCCGCAGCCTCTGGTGCAGCCGCAGCCTGTGGTACATCCGCAGCCTGTGGTACATCCGCAGCCTGTGGTACATCCGCAGCTTCTGGTGCAGCCGCAGCCTCTGGTGCAGCCGCAGCCTCTGGTGCAGCCGCAGCCTCTGGTGCAGCCGCAGCTGCCTATCCCAGTAGCACTTCCACCTGGGACCCAGGCCATGCCCCTGACAGCGCTCCAGGCAGACCTCCAGCCTCTGCTGGCCCCTACAGCCAACATCAGCCTGGCCCCTGCCCCAGGCAGGAGCTCTCACCTGGAGGACGCTCACAGGCTCTTGTTCCAGCACCAGGGTCTGCTGGGCCTGCCCAGACTGGGGGTCACGGGAGCGGCCGGAGCAGAGGGCACAGTGGAGGGGGGCAGTACTGGAGCAGCACTGGCTCACATGGGGATGTCCGCAGAGGCCAGTGCGTTTATGGCGGCTGCAGCAGCCGGTCTGAGGAGTCATGCTGAAGGAGAGGAGGACAGGTCAGTCAACACACTACAGCACCTGTCACAGGTCTGCCTCACAGCAATACCACAGTACAAAAGACACCCTGCTAATGGACTATTTCATTATTGTTTACATTTGTCAGGGATCAGCGCTTTGCATAATATTAGTTTCATAACCTAGCAACCATACTGTAAACAAGAGCTAAAGATAATCTTTTACACGATTTTATTTTGACAAATAAAAAAGCGTATCTTTTCCTAAATGAATGTTTAAACCGATAAATGTGTGTTCTTGATGCATATGTGGTTGCTGCTTTTTGAGGTTTGTGATAACATGGATGCATTCCCTTTTAGAACTCAGAACCCTATATTTTTCAGTGGTTCTTGACAAAGTGCCTCTTCCCTGGTATAAAAATCTCATAAATATTAGAGGTTTGTCCAGTCCTTAGGATAGTCCGCAGTAGTTGGTCTGTGCAGACAGGTCAGATGTCTGTGTAGAAAGTGTAGAAAAACAAACTTGGCGTATATTTAGGGCAGATTTGTGTTGTTTGTCGGGGCTGTAGAGAAATGAAATAGTGTTGTTCAATATGATCTATACATACACTGCCCAATAACTATGTTTGTATCATGATACCGCTGGTACTGTTCTGCTTTATGATTTGGTTTCAATATTGTAAATAATAATAATAATGCCTTACACTTGTAATGCGCTTTACAGGCTTGTCAAAGCCTCTCAAAGCGCTATTGTCTATATTTACTTTAGCAATATGTCATGGTTCAAAATTAGTTATCGTTTAGCTCCTCAATTTTCCCATCAGTGAACTTATTTCTTTTATTAAGTTGCTTTAGAGCAATATTGTAATTCTTGTATTTAGCTTAAAGGGGAAATCTTATGTCAAATGAACTTTTATGAGCTTTAAATCATGTGTTCTATTGTATTTTGATTGATTCCTGTATTTGTCCTGCATTTGAGGCTTTAGTGAAAATGAATTGAAAACTTTGGGACATAGATCTGCTTGTTATGTTTAAATGTCACTATGAAGAGGCAGGGCTCATCAGTTCAAGTCAATAGACATGTTACTATTAAGGTCCTATATTATGCAAAATTGACTCTTGCATATGTTAGATGATTTTGTTGAGGTAAGAACATTCTGAGTTGTGTTTTGTTTCTTTCACATTTGAGTAACCTTTTATCAATAGTCTGCATATTTAGGCTCAGTTCTTGTCTCAGACAGGAAACACTCTGTTCCACCTTGTGATGTCATGTAGTGGTAGTTTTCAAATCAACCACTACTGTTTACCTTTAGTTCATTAAAGATTGGCAATTCCAGGGCTAAAATTATCCAAATGATCCTAGTGAAGGTGTATGGCGTTTAGAGCACTTCAGGTATTACCATATGACCTCACAATGTGGAACAGAGTGTTTTCTGTCTGAGACAAGAACTGAGCCTCTGTGTTAAACATGTGTGGTATGGTATGTTTTTGACGCGGAAACATTATAACATGCATCAGAAAATAGCATAATGTCGGCTCTTTAAGCCACTTTAGATCAATGAATAAAATGTAAATAATGATTAATGTTATAGTTTAATATGTGTAATATGTCCTCTGTAGTGAGCGAGACTTGGGCAGACTCGGCACTCTTGTCAGTACATTAGTCTGGTTAGTCATGTTCTTGTAAACTTCAAAGTTTGTCCGCTCCAGTTAATCATTCTCTTTTTTCACTTTGACTACTTATGCTAGTGCTTTACCTGTGCACTAGTGTTGTCACAACGCTATAAATTCAAACTTGATTTTGATACTAAGGAATAGACTTGATACTCAATACCAATTCCGATACCACAATGATAATATAAACACTCTTTATTCAGACAACAGAATGTGATTTTCAACAGTAAATCATAGTACTTTTATATTCCCATGTGGCCTTATATCTGTGTAATCCCTTAGTCGTGCAGTAGATTCATAGTGGTTCATCGGTGTATACTAGTCTATGTGTCTTATACTTGTTCTGATACAGCTCCAGATCATTCTAAAGCTATTCAGGAAAGGTTCATTTCTGTCCTGTGAATTGGACTTTTTAGCATTGATATTTGCTCAAATGGGTATCTAATTTCCGTACTAGTTTTGGTATCTGATTTTCACAGCTTTTGACAACCCTGATGTGCACCACAGAAGGCTTTAAACAGGCGTGTACTTACAGCTGTCAGATCTGCTCCGTCAGGTCCGAATGACAGGGCATAAATCATCTCAGCAAGGCCATTGTAATGTAGCTCCAGGCTCACACTGTGAAGAGTACACAGAGATCTTTCAGAATGGAACTGATAGGCTTTAGATGGCGCCAGGTGACCAAAGAAATAAAATAAAAAAATTACATTAGATTAAAAACGAATATGTTTTTTAATATTCGTGAACATAAACATTACACATTTTTTAAACATTTCCATTTAGCCCTGCTCCAAACCCAAGGCTGTTTGGGGGAATTACAGTGCTGCAACGGAAAGTTCAAAAACAGCAAAGAACATGGGGACCAAAACTATGTTATCAAAATCAAGATAAATGGTTCTTTAAAAGACTTGACGAACATAAAATCTAACACTACACTGATGGAGGACTGGCTGTAGGCTAGACCCATCAAAGAGGTCCAGTCATGTTCTCAACAAAAAATCTATTCACGTGTGATTAATTGCACAAGCCCTAGCTTTAGGCAACAATTACTGATGTTTTGCTTTTTATAGAATCATTATTTTACTTAAAGGGCCCATATTATGCCGTTTTCTGATCTCTTATAATGTTTTTGAGAAGGTAACGACATTATATGATCGGCATATATGTATAAAACCAAGTATCTCTGGAGGTGGCCCGCAACCGCCATGATTCCACAGAAATGGAAAGTTAAAACCACACTTCGGAACATTCCCCATAAAGTTGGTGTTGATGCCACAGTTATTTTTTGGTCCAATCAGATGTGTACATTGATGAGAACCATGTAGAAATAATGCTCTGACTTATTGATACATGCTCAGTTTTGATGCTAGTTTTTGTGTCTGATTTTTAATACTTTTAACAACTCCAGAGTCTTGTTTATTTTAGGTCTTTTTCTGGAGAAGATTGTTTAGGTCACACAAGGTTCTGTTCCGTCTCTGATTTCCATCACAAAAGTTTATCCAATCTGACACAGCCAGAGCAGACAGTGTGTCCCCAGCTCCTGTTACTATGGTTTGGTAGCATTATACAAGGTTGTGATTAGCATTTCTTCTTTCCTTCCCTTTGCCCTGTCTTCCTTCCTTCCTTCCTCCCTTCATTCCTTCTTTACTTTCTTATTCTTTCTTCCTTAATTTCTTCTTTCCTTAGTTCCTTTCTTCCTTTCCTAGTTTATTCCTTAGTTCTTTCCTTCCTTCCTTTCTTCTTTCCTTAGTTTCTTTCTTCCTTCCTTTCCTAGTTTCTTTCTTCCTTTCTTTCCTTCCTTCCTTAGTTCCTTCCTTACTTTCTTTTTCTTTCTTCCTACTTCCTTATTTTTTTCCTTAGTTCCTTCCTTATTTTCTTCCTTAGTTCATTCCTTCCTTTCTTTTTTCCTTAGTTTCTTTCTTCCATCCTTTCCTAGTTTCTTCCTTCCTTGCTTTCTTTCTTCTTTCCTTCCTTCCTTTCTTTTTCTTTCTTCCTACTTCCTTAATTTCTTCCTTAGTTCCTTCCTTTCTTCTTTCCTTAGTTTCTTTCTTTCTTCCTTTCCTAGTTTCTTCCTTCCTTGCTTTCTTTCTTCTTTCCTTCCTTCCTTTCTTTTTCTTTCTTCCTACTTCCTTAATTTCTTCCTTAGTTCCTTCCTTCCTTTCTTCTTTCCTTAGTTTCTTTCTTCCTTCCTTTCCTAGTTTCTTCCTTCCTTGCTTTCTTTCTTCCTTCCCTAGTTCCTTCCTTCTTTTTTCCTTTCTTTGTTCCTTAGTTCCTTCCTTTCTTTGTTCCTTAGTTCCTTCCTTTCTTTGTTCCTTAGTTCCTTCCTTCATTCGTTCCTTCTTTCCTTTTTTCCTTTCTTTGTTCCTTAGTTCCTTCCTTCCTTTTTTTGTTCCTTCGTTCCTTCGTTCCCTTCCGTGTGGGTGAATTCACATGGCTGACTTCACTTAAATACATGACCCATAGAAACACGTGCACAGAGGCCAAGTTAACACGTAAAAACTCTGTTCAGAGTCTTATTGCTGGTGGGATGAATGAAAACGTGGACCCATTTCGATCTGTACAAACATGTTCCGAAATGTGATTATTAGTTTGTCAGTTCATATTTCGTCTTTTTGTCAATTTTCCAAGCGTGTTTAAAATGTGAACTTTGAACAGCTATTTATATTATAAGGATTTCTCTGGGACAGCAGCAGAACGTGAGTGAGTGAGCTGAAGTTTTGGTATTTTTTGGTATTTATTCATATGTAAAAAGGCCTACATTTTGCAGTTCATTCATTCATGTTTTGTGCAGTGCTTCAACCAAGACATTTAAGGGACAACTGAAGTAATATCCAAATAATGTCATCAAGATAAAATATATTCCTTATTGTGAACACTGCACACCCTACACTGAAGTAAACATAGCCAGGTGTGGTTGGATCAGATTTGTTCTGTTTTGAAAAAAGCTGAACACATATATTCCGCACTTGAACAGCAGATAAGAATGTTATTCTAAACCCTATGCTCCCTATAGGTGCTGCCCTGTGTAATGTGTGACACACCTCTGCTAACGTAAATGTGCTAGACCCAAGGCGTTGTAATTTCTAGGGACGGGACTTTCGGCTCTGAATCTTTTCATATCCGTTCATATAAAAGAGACGTTCAAAAGACTGGCTGTAAAATATTTATTTATATGAGAGAAGCCAATGTGAGAACTCATTTGATCTACAGACTAATCCCAGAGAGAAATGACCAAGCCTTCGATTTGTTTAAAATAGTTCAAACTGAGCGTGGGAGAATGCATAATCAAAATAAAACATCACACTACAATAATAATTATGTTATGATGCCAAATATGTTTTCCGTGCAAAAAACTCTCACTCTTGTTGGCTGCTCTAGTGCTGATTCTTTTGTTAATCTGTGTAAAAATTCATAAAAAATAGAAGGAAAAGATTCGGCTCTTTCTAAAAATAAGATCTGGTTCCAGTCGTTCACGTTAAGGAACCGTTCAAAAGAGCCGACTTGTTCACAAACTCCAGATCACTAGTAATTTTTCACCAATGTGCGTTTTGACTATTTTTACTTGAGATGGTTATTTTTGAGCCAATACCGATATTTGTTGCTATTGTGGCCGATAACATAATTTGGTGTGTACTATAGATTTTAAAGGCTTCATATACTTGTTAACCTATAGTAAAGCTTACAAATTAATTTCTCGCTTTTGTAAAATTAATAACAAAATGTATTTATCTGTGATGTGAAGGAGGATTAACAGTTTATGTGGGATATAAACTCATTCAGTTTAAAAAGACACAGTTCGCAGGTCACATTTTAAACCCATCCAGGAACATCGAGACTGAAATCTGAAGTGCTAAACTAATCCAAGAATCTCAAAACGTTTAGTAGAATTTGCTTTTAATAAGATAGAATATTACAGCTTTGTTTTTATATCATTTTCATGCCAGATGGTTGAAATCAATTGACTTTTTCCTCAGCTTTTACTATCCGTGTTGTCATAGTGGTCAGATTCCCACCGTTCCTCATTTCCTTGCACAGCGCCATTACGTAATCCTGCCCGGTGGGTCTTGTCCAACCTCGAATCCATCATACCTTGAACCAACTGAACGACACGGCCTGTGGGTACAAACCGTACTTCATGCCCTGATTTCATTTGACAAGCACGCCACCAGCTCATGCAATACCCCCTGCGACCACAAGAGGGCGCCCTCGTCTCACAGATAATCCCCAAGATGGACCGCTGCTTACGTAACTGTAGCGTGTGTGCGTCCAAGATAAGACTCTGACCTCAATTACAAATAATGAAACGCGCAATGTTTACGTAATCACTTTTGAAAAAATGTAATTTATTTTTTATTTTATTTATTATATATATATATTTTTTTTAATAATCGAATTGAGGTCAAAATCTGTAAAATAAACCTGTATCATAATATTATTTGTAACAGTAGTTGGGTTGACCCGGTTGGACATAAAAAAATAAATACACCATGTGTCAATAGCAGCTGTGTGCGCTCCAGGTTCTGCTATTGTTTGGTGTCAGGCAGCACAGTAAAAACATCAGCCGCTTGGAGGAGCAGGGTGTTCTGGGGCATTGGGGGTGATGGGTGTTGCGTATTCATTTAGAGATTTATTTAGCTTAAAATACATAAATAATAAACAAATTTTTTTGTTTTAGTAATTTGGCAGTACTTTTCAAAATGTGAGTACAAATGATGATCAGAGGCATTTACTTGAGTAACTTTTAAGAAATTATACTTTTCTAACTTTTACTCCTACTTAAGTAACATTTTTATTGAAGTAGGGGTACTGACACTGGAGTAAAAGTTGTGGTTACTGTTCCCCCTGTGAGTAAGTCTAAAAGTGACAAGCTTTATGACAACAGTATGGAATGATTTGAACATTTGTGTTTCTTGCAGCGCTCCTTCAGATATGATTTAGTTTGTCTGTTTTTTTGTGTCTATCCTTTGAAAATACGAGATTTTGTGCATTTTTTTTAAATGTTTTGTCCTTCATTACCTTCACTTCAAATTATAAATCAGATGTTACGTCCAGACAGTTACTCTTTAAGTTACTCTTAGTTGATTTGTACTTTTCCCAAATACTTTTCTACCCTTATTTGAGTCATTTCTTGGACCACTACTTTGTACTTCATCTTGAGTTTATTATTTTGACATAACATTAGTCTCACTTGAGTAAAATGTGGCAACTGTACCACTTTTTAATGATGATTAAAACTATAGAAGTAAGTTTATAGTCTGAGTTTGAGTCCAGATGATTTCAGTATTGTGTGTGTGTGTGTGTGTGTGTGTGTGTGTGAAAGGTTAAACACACTCTGAGCAGTAGATGGCAGCAGGAGACCATCTTTTGTTTTGTCGCCCTCTGTAAAATTTTTGCATAACTTCACTTGTGAATTGGATCTTAAGACAAAGACATTTGTTTAAGGCATAATAAAGATATGTACAAGGAAACATTATGATAACAAAACAAAACTGCAGTACCACGCATGTTATGTACAAAAAGCTAGGAATGGGTGGTATATCTGTTCCAGTATATGTATCTGTGTATATTGGAGTTTTTGGTATTTACAAGCAGAAAAGCTTTGGTCTGATATAGAATATTTTACCAATATTTTACTGATATTTTCTGCACTGCCCCAGTCTGTGTGTACCCGTGTGCCTGTCCCAGTTTGTCCTTAGTCTTTTTGAATAGAATAAGTCGTGAATATCAGTACAAAAAACATATTGTACCATCCCTTAATGCATAAAATGTAAGTAACTAAGTATATATTTCATTTGGAGATGGAGCCAATATTAGCACTTCTCATAATTTTGCCTGTCGACCTTGTACTTCCAGAGTTATTCTTGGGAATTCAAGGTTTGTTTGAGCAGCATTATCTCGAGTCTATCAGCAGGGGGCGCTGCATTAAACATGGTAGAGTGTTGAGTTAAAGTAGACCTATTCTGCAAAATGGGCTTTTCAGAAATTGTATCCATGTTATAGTTGTTTCCCCTTCTCACTTACCCTCTCGAAGTTGTATTTGGAGTCATTTGTGCACGTTTGAGTAATATTTAATTGCTTATTTTCAAGAAGCCATATCCAACTGATCAATCCTCGTTTTCTTAATCAGTGCTACACTTGATTTTGGTACAACTGTTAAAAAAAAATCCTCTGCCTGCTCGTAAGAAGTGCAGTTATCCATCGGAGGTGCCAGCTATTTGTTGTAATAACATTTACGCCGACGCCAGCTCCCATTGGGCACTAACATTTTCTAACATGGAAGTCAGTGGAATTGTTTCTTTTATGAAGTCGTTTTAGATGAAAACTGCAATTTTAAAATGAGCAAATTATAACATAATGATCCACGGGTGTCATAGATTATAACTATAGACCAGATACAAGCAGGACATGTGTGCTTTAAAGGTGTTGCTGAAATAATTTCTATAGACTGAAGTTCCTCATTTAACTTTATTTTATGTTTAAAAAAAATCTGCCCTACATAACAGCCTTAATTATTTGCAGACCCTTGGCCCATCAGCTGCCAAGGGAAAAAAAGGTATCAGAATCACAAGAAACTCATCTCAGTCTGTCTCTAATAATGCTGCTGCGTGACCCAAATGTGTGCACTGTATTTCACATCTGGGCCAATGTGGGGAACTAGTTACAGCTATTATTAATTCAATCAGTCAACTTGTCACATGTAGAGGAGCTAGAGTAACCAATAATTGTACTCAAGTAAGAATAATGTCACTTTAAAGTAATATTACTCAAGTAGAAGTACAAAGAAGTGGCCCAAGAAATTCCTCAAGAGTAACTTCAAGAGTAACATCTGATTTATAATTTGAAGGACAAAATGTGTTTTTTTTTTTTTGTTTTTTTCAAAGGATAGACACAAAAATCAGACAACCCAATTATTCACCTCAATATCTGGATGGGTAAAGCTGGGCAGGTGCTGCTTTATTTGTCATGTTTTAACGTTCCCTGATTAAAAAAAATGCCTGAAGAGGTTTTAGATATCATCCATGCATGTTTCAGTAAGATTCTGTCCAATTCTCCACCTGCAAGCCTACGTCTCCCATGCTCCCCCATGTTAATTATCAAACGTATACAAAACTGTACACTACAACTTCACAAACCTGATGCAATGTGTAGTAGTTTTTGGTAGCAGGATACACACTGATTGTGTTGTAATGAGGAGAGCAAAGGAAGGGAGGACTCAGCATGGTGATCTAAATATGTTGTGTTAGAAATACCCCATAAAAGTGTAATACACCCTCTTTAATAAGTAGAAATATGACTTCATTCATTTGATTTTATCTTATGAAAACGTATAAAAACGTCCTATGAATATTTATTTCCCAAGCAACCTTTTAATAATTGCCTTTTTTAACACCAGAGGAGTTATTGCAACCTGAGATTAAATGGGAGTATTCTAGTTCAGACAGGTTCAAGTGCTCCTGTCACTCACCTGCCCTGTTACTTTCTCATACCACCACATCCCATAAAAGTACCTTCTGGCGTGAGCTCTTCTTTGACAGTAAAAAGTCAGATTATATTTCCCTTTTGAGGGTCAACAACATGCCTACTGTAGCTTTAATCCCGTAGAATAGTTTTAATCCAATTGAGTTGTTTGGCCCAGATTGTGAAGGTGCAAGTGCTCCTGGACAAGTTTAAAATGTGCTCTGTGAACTGAGGCCTGTTTTTGCAGTGGACACATGAACTCTAGGGTTGTCAGAAGTGTTGAAAATCTGATACTAATCGATGCTAAAACTAGTATTGAAACTAGGTATTCGTATGAGCAGGTATCAATACTAAAAAGACACATTCACAGGACAGAAAAGAAACCTTTCCTGAATAGTTTTAGAATGATCTTGAGCTGTATCAGAACAAGAATAAAACACATAGACTAGTGTACACCCATGGACCACTATGGAACATACCTGGATGACTGAGGGATTACACAGATATACAGACTTTAATCTGAGTTTTATTTTACATAATCTGAACAGAATTAGCTGGTTTATTTGGACCTACAACAAGAGAGTTGATTAAACTGTTAAACAAATCCCTCTTAAATAATATTACAAGCTAGCTAGCATTAACCAACAGTTTTTCAGTTAGTCATTCTCACCTTTTTTATTGAAAATCAAACACTTAAATTAGCTCATGAACGCTCCTATTGATCACAGGCTCCTGAAAACATGTGCGTATGCATTTTATGTGGTTTCAGACAGTCTTAAAATGTTTTTGACAGTGATTGCTAATGTATGCATTGTGTCACCATGGTAACGTGATGTCACTGCAAACTATTGTCTAAAGAGTGTTTATTATCATTGATTTATCAGAATCGGTATTGAGTCTGTTCCTTAGTATTGAAATGGAGTTTGAAATTTTAGTCTCGTAACAACACAAATGGATAAGATGTTTTTTCCGTAGTGACGTCTTTAGACAAACGTGTTCCTGGAAGCGATATTTTCTCTTAAACCCCACGGGGAGCAGATAGTGTTTGGACATTTGACCCGGGTGATTGTCGAGAGCACAGTTGGACCCGGAGTTCTCCACCTGCTGAGAGGAACTTCACTGTTGTCGTAGTAACCATGAGCCGTGTAACTGTACTGACACTGACTGCGTGCTGTGTCTGTGGACCGCAGCCACATCTGAGCAAGTTACACTTTCTTCATATTTGTGGTTATTTTAGACATTTTTAATTTGGATAATCGGGGAACTGTGAGTGTGCCCTAATTATGAGATGGGTTAAAAAAAAAGACAAAAATCATAACTTGTGCAAAGTGCCAAAGCTCCGCAAGCTCTTACCCATACAGTTACTTCTGTACACTGAGATATTTGACATTTTTAACCAAATAAAGGTTGAAATATGTTGACTGTAGGTTTCTAAATATAGAATATTAATGAAAAAGGTAATGATGACCAGGATGAAAGTCAGATTTTTTATTTTATCCTCCTGTAACAGTTTGATTTAATATGGTGGTCTTTGTTATAAAAGGTCTTTTAGCTTGTAGAGTCTCCATAGTCCAAATAAGGCATAAATAGTTTTCATAATATAAACTGTTCATAATAAATATTCGTCATAAGTATTTTACATTTATTAGGCATAAACCGGAGAGAAGGTTACTCTAGTGTCTCAAGTCACACAATGCTATGGTCGGTATTTATTATTTATTTGATGTTTTATACATAATGAGTTCATTATGAGTTCTTGCGTTTTCTATTTTTTAGTTGTTTATCTTTTAACTAGTGTCAGAGTTCATCTTGATGTGTTGCTTCTTGATATTTAACTGGTAAAGCAGCTGCTCATTTTAACCAGGATGTGAGGCTCCTGGCTGCAGCACGGACCCAGGAGCCATCAGCTCACCTTGGGGAAGCAGGTTCGCTCTTGCACTGGCTTGCATGGGCTACATGGTGTAGTAACACTGAATACTGCTCTCTGGTCCAGGCAGAGCCCATGGCTCAGAATCCACCCTGTACATTAAAGACTCTTGTCTAAAATATTTGTAAGCTCTTCTTAAGCTACTGCTGAGTTCTGTTCAGAGAAAGAAGCTGTGCATCACACAGTTTGGGTCCCTCTGTGACATAGGAGGTGTTGTTCCTTGCTTGGTGTCAAAGTGAGAGGAGGGAGTATGGATCAGCTCCCAAGATTGTCCTGCCGCTCACAGTGTGTAACAGCTGCAGGAGACAGTGGACAGTGGGGCAGTCATCTGGCTGGACATTTTCCACTGGATCCACAGGTTTGAAGCAGCTGTCCCAGTCTCTCTGTTCTCTGCTGTTTTCTAATACAGTAGTTGGTGAACTTGTTTCTTTTAAGTTGTTTTAGATGTCATAGATTATAACTGTATAGCAGATACAAGCACAATGTTTTCTTTAAAGGTCCTATATTACACAAAATGTATTCTTGTGAGCTTTAAGCCTTGTCAAAAACACACAGTTGTGTTTTGTTTCTACATCTTAACAGCTCCTTTTACCTTTTTTTTTTTTTAGTTTGTTTAGCTGTAGAAATTGTCAATTTCAGGGCTGAAATCATCCAAATGATTCTAGTGAAGGTGTCTGGAGTTTAAAAATGCAGTGGAGCACTTTCTGTCTTACCACATGACATCACAAGGTGTTTTCTGTTGAACTCAGGCTAAATATGCAGGGTTTGTGTGTTAATTATGTGTGAATGAAACGAAACACAACTCCAGCTATGTTTGTGATGAGGAAACACCATTAGAACATAGATCAGGAAATGATAATATGGGCTCTTTAAACATGATCTGTTGGTTCTGTCCTTGGTGAGAAAGGGTGTGTACACTTATGCAACCCAGTTAATCCAAAGACAAAAAGTGGAGTAATAATTTCTCTTAGGGCTTGGCAATATGGCAAAAAAAGAAACAATTTTTTTTTTTCAAATCAATCTATCTTATTGACAAGTCCAACAAAGAAATGGGAGATGGTAGTGGACCGTCTCTGCCCCACCCTTTGGAGCTTACATAACTTGAGTTGGCGGAGATGCGAGTCGATGTGCATGTGATATGTTGAGCGCTCACTGATCGCAATGCACAAAATAATGGGTAGATTACAAGAATCATAACCACAAATGAAAATGATCTTGATTTTTAGATTTCAATACCACACTGATAGTAAAATACACTCTTTAGATGATAGAATGTGATTTTCAACATCAAATCATCATCTTATATCTGTGTAATCCCTCAGTCGTCCAGTAGGTTCCATAGTGGTCCATGGGTGTGTACTAGTCTATGCATTCGATACTTGTTCTGATACAGCTCAAGATGATTCTAAAGTTATTCAGGAAAGGTTCATTTCTGTCATGTGAATGTGACTTTTTAGTATCGGTACCTGCTCAAATGACTGTCTAGTTTTCATACTTGTTTTAGTATCTGATTTTCGATACTTTTGACAATCCTACTGCACCAAATCACTGCACTTTTACTGACAGAGGATTGGCTTTAGACCTCTCTGTATGCAAATTCGATTACTTGCATCGACTTGTGTTTTAATGGGGGCGTGAGTAGACTAGACTACAGTATCAGGGCTGCACAATATGAGAAAAAGATGAGATATTCGATAAATATGTTGTCATAACGATATTAAGATATTTTATTATACTTTTGGCAAATTCAGGTAAATAAAATTTTAAAAAATGTATTTACCTGAACGTTGTTTTAAAAGTCAAACTGCATCAAAACATAAACTTACCAGAGACTGAAACAAGACCAAACCGAGTCTAATGTAGGACTTGATAAGGAAGAACACGAATACAATGAATACTGCCTTTTGTCCATTTTACTTTAAAAATACAATTATGATGTATTTTCGATTATTGCATCAGCCAATATTGCAATATCGATATTTTTGTGATCGATTGTGCCACTCTGTATAGAATGATGTCATCTCAAAGCCAGTATCATTTGTCCTGAAGCTCGTGTCCATCCAAAGAGCGGGCCTGACAGGGAGGTGTGAATGTCCACAGTCCAGCAGGATCGACCATGGTTCTTCTCTCTTTTTCTTTTTCTTTTCTCTCGCTCTCCTCCCTCTGTCCCCCCTCTCTCTCTCTCAGGACCCATATGGCGGTCTTATGTAAGGCAGAGCGTGCCCCGCAGAGCCCGCGCTAAGAGACACACTTGGGTGCTAGCTGTTGTTGTTGTTATCGTGTCTGTATCGTGTTATCAGAATGTTCAAATTCCAGAAAGGAGGTGCGTGGAGGCTAAATGAAGTGGACCATAACACGTTTTCTGACTTCAGATTGAAATTGTAATCCTTTTAGGCTTTTAACAGAAATTGTCGTGATGCACTAATCCTACCTTTTCAGCTCTGTAACTTATTTGCTGATTCCTGATATCAAATACCAGTGCAGAGACTCAAAACAGCTTTTAATTCCTTTTAAACAAAAATAAAGTAAGACAAAACTGATTCAAATGTGTTATGTAGCTGTTATTTATCTCTGAAATAACTACAGAACAGCTTTGTATAAATGAAATGAGTGTATTCAAACATTCTGTGACTCTCTGGGCCAATAACAAACAGTAAATAGTCTTGTTACATCAATATTTATATGTCCAACCCAGCTGAACCCATATTTGGAACCCTTTTGTTTAGTAGCATCTGTGGTAAATTATGTAATAAATCTATTATGGGATCAACAAGTATTTGTACACCGAGTCCTAAAATTCAAGATCGTGACTTCGTCTAAAATGCTAAGTGTGCATAGTAATCACCTATTAAAGCAGACCTATTGTACAAAATTAACTTTTCAGAGCTTTTAATCATGTTACTTGTTTCCCTCTCACCATTTAATCTCGAAGTTGTATTTGGAGTGATTTTTGCAAGTTTGATCAATCTTTAATCACCGTTTTGCCGATCAACTCCCGTTTTCAGCACTACAGATATACGCCCACTGCTCTGTAGGTACTTCCTTCTCTAATTTTATTTTCTTAATCCGTGATATGTGTAGGATTGGGCAGTGTTGCAGAGTCATTTTGGTACAAATTTTTAAAAAAGTTGTTGCTTGCTAGTGTGATCTGCAGCTATCCGTATGAAGGGCCGACAGCTACACGGCTCTTTGTTGTGTTTGCCTTTATGTCAGCTCATTAGGCACCGCAGTTTTCTAAGTCCGGACTTTTAGAGGAATATTGCGATTTTAAAATGTCAAAATTATAACATGATCCAGGGTTGTCATAGATTATAACTTTATAGCAGACACAAGCATAATGTTTTTGCTAACCAGGCTCTGACATCACTCGCTTTTCACATTTTAAGTCATTCCGAAGCGAATCCAAATTGCTCCCATCCCATTCCGCTTCACTTCCTTTTTACCTCTTGTCACCTCCATTTTCGAAATTAGCCTGTTCTTGTTTACGAACTTTGAAAAGGGTCTATTTGGGAAAATCGCACATCACCACCTCTTCACTTTGAAACTTTACAGAAGCGATCCCTGAAATGACACCTTCTCTGATTACATGTTCCGTTGTGTTTCCCAGAGGGCATTTGCTACTCTATAAAACTGCAGAGTACAACATAAACTGCTGACATACTTGGCTGCACAATACATCAAGGGAATGAATAGGAATCACAATTTGAATTTGCAGTTATGAAATCGCAAAGACGTCAATTATTTTTGAAGTAGAATATAATTTGCAAACGATAGGCGTCCCTGTGTCTCTATGGGATGTTATTCTGCGTAAAAGCTGCTAACCGTGTAGTTTAGATCTCTATAAACATGTTCTGAAATGTCCCTTTTTGTCAGATGCCCTCCCTGAATATTGCCCAAAAAATTGTGCATCTCGATTCAATACAAAACCCATGTCTGCATAACTATTACAAATTGTTACGTAAGCTCTTGATCATAACAACAGTGTAATCTCGGTCCTGGCTTTGGTCTTTGCTTGCAAATGCCACAGCGCAAAGTCTCCAAAACCGGATTCTACCAGTCTGCGGACATGCACAGATAGAGGCACACACACATAAACACATATAACACGACAGTAGGAAATAGAGCCAAGAACACACACACACAGCTCTCCATGTCTCACCATCGCTCCAGGACAAGTGATGCATAAACAGAAAGTGACATATTACTTAAAGGTCTTATATTACATAAAATTAACTCTTGTGAGCTTTAAGTCATGTTATAATGTTGTTACCTCATCAAAAACATACCTGGAGTTGTGTTTTGTTTCATTCACACATGTTTAAGTAACCCTTTATGACTAGTCTGTCTATATCTCCAAAGCTCAAATGCTCTGTTCCACCTTGTGATGTCACAAAGTGGAAGTTTTCAAATTAACAGAGCACCTTTTTACCTTTAGTTCAGTAGAGAGGGCAATTCCAGGACTGAAATTATCCAGAAGATTCCAGCGCAGGTGTATGGAGTTTAAAAACACAGTGAAGCATGTTGTGTATTACCACATGACATCACAAGGTGGAACAGAGTGTTTTCTGTTTGAGAACGCGGCCTAAATATGCAGGATGTGTGAATGAAACAGAACTCTAGATATGTTTGTGATGAGGAAACATTATAACAGATCAGGAAATGTCGTAATACGGGCCCTTTACGCATCAAAACAAAACAGTTAGCTCGTGCTTTATGGTATTTTTAAATGTCTGTCGCAATGTTCCCATCATATTTAACAGTTTTGCAAGAACGTACATGTCAGTCTCAGCAACGTCCCAGCCAAAAAAGGGAGGGGGGGTTGTAACATTGTTAACAACTCATAAAAGTAAATTTTACATAATGTCCCTTAAAGGTACACTTGTTGGTGGATGAACACGTTGAAACATTGACAGGAGACATGTTGATGGTTTCATGCTCTATATATTTGTCACAATGGCAGTTTGAAGAGAATTTGGGTAAAACGTTGGAGCTTTTAAAAGGATTCCCTTCCCTCATTCCATCCAAAATGTAGGGAGAAATTATTCAAGCATACAAGGATTTTTTTTTTGCTTGAGAAAAGTTTTTATAATGCATTTTTATTTGTTGAATAAAAACATAAACTAGATGATCTTTGGCCCTTGTTTACATAACTGTTTCTATAGCCTGTCAGGTCTGGAACTATCTCCACATAAGATAACGTCACATCAGCTGCCCATGTACAACCAGAAAGTGTAGTTATAAACGTAACCAAAACTGTCAAATTAATTAAAACTAGGTCAATTTTTTGGCAAAATCTTTAGTAGTATTGCTGACTACATTTTTGTGAAATCATATAGTTTAATCTGCACCTTAAGTGGAGGAAATTCAACAAGTTTTACATGGCGACCAGAGTGTAAACAACGGCCAAAGCTCGCTTGTATACGATTGTTTATTACACGGTGAACAACACTTTTATTTTGAATGTTTAAACTGATGAAGAAATCCACAATGCTAAAATTTCAAACTCTGATTATTGTCTAATTGTAATCAGTAATCAACACAATGTTTTGTTTTTATGGCCAATGCGTATACGGATTGTTTAGAAACCAGAAAAACTGATGGCCGATGAGCTCTACCAATATTTTTAGCCCAAGATATAGGGCCAATTTTGATTTATTTAAATTTACTTCAAACGCACCCAAAGCTTTTCAGTGTAGACATGTTTGTGCAGTTATCTCTTTGTACTAAAGTGTTAAAATAAAGCCTTGTGTACTTTTATAGGAAGCAGGTCAGCCAAAAGTAAATCCTGGCCTGTGTTGGAGATATAAGACCGATGGCTACTACACTCAAAGTAACGCCCTGATATATCAGCCAACCGATATATCATCTATCTCTAATACCTTATATACCAGTGAAGATAAAAATACAGCTTTTTTAGTAACGACTGCAATTTTCAACACAATAGTTATAGTACTTTTTTTGTTATTATGAGATTGACACTTGTTCTGATAAAGCTCAAAATGACACTAAAAAGCTTCAATTTTGAACTTTGGATAAAATGGGCCCATTAAGTAAAAATGACAGGATCATCAAACCTGTCATAGGCACTTTAACATAGCACTTTTTATGTAAGCGAAGCTGTTTAGGTGAGGATTACGACCACCATCTCCTGTTTATCTCCGTCCATGTAGGGCTTTACCATAGAGGTTAGATAATATTTAGGTCACTCTTTTGTACGTCTCATACACATACTGTAAAGCTGGATATATATAATGAATGACGGCGTCCCATCTGGCCCGAGTGTGACGCCAGCGCGGGAAAGTCGCTCGCTATTGGCTAACCCGACCGCGGCGCCGTCTGCTATTGGCTAAACGGTGGGTGCAGTCTTTTGTGTTAGGCGGGCATGCGCATCACCGCTCAAACGTAAAGGAACACAATGTACAACTTATACGTGAAACAAGGACATCACATGACCCCTAGCTAACACTTTCATTTTTTTTAAGTTTAGCAAGCGATTAAGCTAATGTTAAACGGCTAACGGTATTAACGCAGCATGACTTTTCTACTTAAACTTTTCAAATGGCGTCAACTTCAATTTAGGGTAGTGGTTCTATGTAGCGCTGGAAGAATAGACTATTTGACCTTTCTCTAATGAGGTTAATAATTTCCCGGCGCGCACTGAGATCGAACGTAACAACAAACTAACTACTCCGCCATTTTGTGATGTTTAATGTCTAATGTTATTTCATTCAAAGCTCAATTTTGGTTCCGAAAGCCTATCTCAAGTGCTTAAGTATGAAAAGCTTTTTTAAATTATTATTTTTTAAACAGTATTTCATATTTTTAGGGCTTGTTTTGAATGTTTTGCATGTCGTGTTTGGAGCTATGTGGAAGCCATTTTGAGCAGCATGGAGGTACACGTGAGGCGTGTTCAAGGCAGCACCACAAGGCCTGGCTGTGTCCAGTGAGCGTGGGTGATCATGAGCCACAAAGCGCCCTGTCCTTTACAATTTAGCTTGGGTCGAACAGGGAGATTTTAGCATTTCTGAATATATAGGTAAAATGATAATTGATAAGAAAAAAGATGTGAAAGATCGATTGGCGAGGCGAGAATGGAATGGGGAAAAGGCGAGTGGGAGGGGCTTGCGTGCTGATGACGGGTGTGTGGTCAAAAATGGCTCATCCGATTGGCCCGATCAGCTTAATCTCTGCTGGCGGTTTACGTAACGGGCGCGGGGAGGAGGAGGTGACGTCGCAGCTCAGAAAGTTCATCTGAGAGCCTATAGGTTGTTGGGACTTGGTAAAGGGGCAGCTAAAGCGTCTTGACATACTAACGTGCGCTTCATACACACACTACCTCACCCTGGTTTACACAGCTCCCTCCTGTCCCCATTGTTGGTCAGTGTCCCCATGTGAAGTCCTCACGGTTGACAGGGCAGGGGTCGGGCCAAAGGGCAGGTCAGGAGGACGAGGGAGTGAGGGTGTGCGGGTGCAGTGCTGGTGCCTGTTTTTGGTGGTTTTTGGGTCTTGGGTGAGGGGGTCCACCTTGGTCGGAGTGTGAGCGTAGCCTGACAGGAGCATCCATGAGGGAGACCTGCTTGGCGGCCGGACGTTCGCAGAGCAGGGACGCCATGGCCGTACAGCTGCTCTTCTGGGAGCTGGAGAACCACCTCAAGAGGTAACCCTGAGTTAGTGTTGGGGCGAGGGGGGTGCGGGTTGCATTCGTGTGGGCCAGCGGGGGTCCTTAAAGCCACTCTGGGGCTTTTGTCTTGATGTCATGTCCATGTGACTACTTTTGTTTTGATGGAGCGTACCTGACTTTGGACATATGTTTGACATGTTGTGAATATATGTATTTGGTCAGTACAATGATAGTATTAAAACTGCAGAGGACTTGCATACTTTAACTACTTAAACCTGAAAAAGACTTGACTGTTAAGTCTTACTGTTGTCTGTTTGATAGCTTTACACCCCAAAAAAATGAGTGAGCTGAGCTGCCCTGAAGGGCTCGCGCTGCGTTAGAGGACACGGTGTTCTAGAGCACATGTTGTTGCGCTTGCCTGTGAACTTACTCATTCCATGTGATGGAGTAGTCGTCACTCCATATCCATCATATGAAAAATGTAGACCATTTATCCCAAACTTTCTATTCCCACCAAATGCCTGCACATTTACAGGCAACATTCAGAAACCACAAAACACTCTTAACATTGCTCATCATTTATCCAACTCATCCATAATGGCTCTGACAAAATGTTTACATAACATAACAATGGCAAAAACCAAACATGTGGACCTGCCCAGGGTCTCCATCTCACAGACCTGTGCTGCAGAGGAGAGGAGCAAACACACGTGAAACAAACACATGCATATGAGCACATTATTGTGCTGAGACCACACAGGTGTGTAGCCCTACAGCTCCTGTACAACACTTTAAACAGGGTGATGTGAGCTTCATTCAGTGGACTGGCTGATGTGAAGCAGCAGCCTGTACAAAACATGCACAGAAGTCCCACTCACAAGCCCAGTGCTCTGTGTCCTGCCCAGAACCCATTGTCTCAGCACACTACCGTGCTGACCTCTGCAAAGCCTCTTTCTGTCGGTCTTTCCTTTGACTTTTCAGAATTCTTAAAACATAAACTTGACAATGAAATCCTAAAAGTTATGATTTTTGTTTTATCATCATTTGACCATTCATACCAGGCCAGTTAACATCAAATATTCTGAACACATCTCCTGAAGGCACATTCCATAAGATAAAAGGTGTCCATAACACAAAATGATCATTCTTTTTTTTAATATATATATATTTCATGGTAATGTAGTGCTTTGTCATCTCCCGAATAATTGTGTAATTCTGCTAATAGAGTTACAACTGTTTCAAATCTCAAAAAACTCAGTTATAAAAGTTCCAGAATGTACAGGATACCATAAAGGATCATGTTTTTGTATTGACTGTGTAATGTAGTTGGGGAGTGGTCCGGCCCCCCGTTAGAACAGCATGTCCTCTCTAAGTACAAATGTGTGGAGACAAAGCAGCTTGAGGCTCCTCTGCTACTGCTGTAGGCCTATACCCTCTCTGCTGTAGGCCAAATCTGCCTCTCACTATCAATCTATCATTATGGATACAGCATAAAGTACATAATACAACAGCTGCTCTGGCACTTTATAACAGAACATGGAGCCTGTGTATAGTAGCAGGCATGATAGTTATGTAATTGTTCATGATTATGATGAAATATTAATTTAATTATAAAATGTGCCTTTATTTACATTGTTGATTTTCAGTGTCACCTAATAACAAATACAAGGACAGTAGTACACAAGTTGCATTATGAGAATGGCTTGTTTCATGACTAAAGCAAATGTCAGAACAAAAAGAAGTAAAGCTCATATATGTCTGTAGGCCTACACATATATCTGTAGGCTTACATCAGATTCACTGTCACAGAATCATTGAAATACTAATTTCATTGTCATAGAGTCTGGAGTGTCCAGAGCATCTCCAGGTGTATGTCTTTGTTCTACGCAGTGGCCAACAGGTGGAGACACTTCCACAGGTCTGACCCGGCCCTGCTCTGGGCACACACAATATCACGCTCATAATCAAGCACATGAATCAGACAGGATTCCTCCGCACAGTTTCAGCTCATAGTTTGACTCTTTGTCTCAGCTTTGTCATAGCCTACACTTTGAAGTACTTGTGTCCAGTGTTTATGGCGGACAGTGCGCCAGGCGTAAGGATGCTGCATATTTTATGATAATGAGCACATAGCTCAGCCAATCAGAGGCCGTGTGCAGCATGTATTATTCAGATGAGCTGTGCTCTGAGCCAATGAGAGCGCTGCTGGCGCTGTTTGCTGCATGGATTACCGGGAGAGGGACCGCGGTATGCGGAGCCGCAGCCTGCTACCTCAGTCTTTGTGCTCTCTCCCGGCCGTGAGCTGTGCTTTCGCTCGGGGAGCTCAGCGAGAATCCAGCACCAGAAATGCTTTATTTTTCTACTTTTGTACCGCTGGACGTCCAGGCTGCAGCTGTCCCACAGAGCCTATGGGGGTTTTAATGGCCGGGATAGTATGAACTCCCAGTGTTACACAGTGGCGATGGACCTTGGCGTGTGTCAGCTACGGAATTTATCCATATCGTTTTTGTCCTCTGTGCTGGGGAAGGAGACTGCATCAGTCCGGCTCGATAGGTGCGTGTTATACAGACGTGTGCGGGCAGAGCAGGGTGCTGGTGTCATTCATTCTGTACTGTCTTATCCGCCGTGTTTACGCGAGCCGCTGCCTCCTCCGGGGCTCAGCTTTATGAGACATGATTGTGTTTACTGTTGGATGCTGTTGGAGACCATTGTCTGCTTTTGCTTTCGTTTTTACATTGGTTTTCAGACAGACGCGCTGAGCGCAGGCACGGGTGCTCACACGTCTATACACCGCTATTAACACGGGCTTTTTGTCTGTTTTTTGCAGTTCTTCGGGCGCAAGTGTGGTGGCCATCGACAACAAGATCGAACAAGCCATGGTAAGTGCAGTGTGTTTGTAAATAGGCCCGCTCAGGTTCATGTATGTGCTGCCTCCGCTGTTATGTAACCGCGGCGCTGCTTTTAGATCAATGCGCATAGCGAGAACAGCCTCATCTCGAAATACAACCAGGACAGAAGCCAAACGAGAACATACGGCACGGCATCCCGTTTACACAGAAAAGAGGAGCTCTGGGTTTATTAAAACGACATGAAAAACTCCTCCTCAGCAATGAATGAACGAATGAATGAACATGGCGACCTCAGTTTGAGCATGAGCTTTTGCGCAGTTATATAAAACAGCTGATGGGACTTTTTTTTACACTGGACAGTAAACGTGCTGCGCTGTCACGATTTGAACGATTAGGACAAGTAGCCCAGAGTTTGGGGCCCTTGATGTGATGGGCGATGCTAAGGTTCACAGGCTATAGCCATGTACCACCTTAGTCCTGCATGAGCATTCACTGCCCTCCCTGTCCTCCCTCTCTGTCCCCCCCCTCCCTGTCCTCTCGCCCTCTCTCCTCTTCCTCCCTGTCCTCTCCTCTTCCTCTTTCTTCTCTTCCTCCCTGTCCACTCCTCTCCCTTCCTGTCCTCTCTCTCCCTCTCTCTTCTCTCCCTCCCTGTCCTCTTCCTCCCTGTCCTCTCGCCCTCTCCCTCCTCTCCCTCCTTGGCCTGTGTTGCTAGGCAAGCGCTATCCTCCCCTCCTCTCAGTATAAATAACTCGTCCAGTGATTGGCTCCTCCCACCGCGGTGCTGAACATTTTGTACCGTGCCGCTCCCGGGGCAGCGAAGAGGAGGGAGGAGGGAGGAGGGAGGAGGGAGAGCGGCCCGCAGAGGGATGCTCCAATCTAGGGCACATCTCCCGATCCGATCCCCTCATTGTGGATGCTTATAGTGGCGTTTGGTTTGTGGTGGTCGCGCTCATCCATTTTCACCTGTCAGTCATGAGCTCAGCCAGGACGTGCCGATGTATAGTGCAACTTTAACCTGAGCTATGTGGCCTACTTTCTGCCCGGGTTGTCTTAAGTTTCAAACATCAAACACTAGTAGAATTTGAAACTAGATACTCATTTGAGCAGGTATGGATACAAAAGTCACATTCAAAGAACAGAAATGAACCTTTACTGAAGAGTTTTAGAATGATCTTGAGCTGTATCCGAACAATACACCCATGAACCACTATGGAACCTACCCGGACTACTGAGGGAGTACAGAGATATAAGGCCAGATGGGAATATAAAAGAAAGTACTACTACTACTACTATTTAATGTTGAAAGTCACATTCTATTGTCTGAAGAAAGAGTGTTTTTATTACTATTGTGGTATCAGAATCAGTATTGAGTGTTGCATCTATTTCTGAGTATTGAAATTGAATTTGAAATTTTTGTATCCACTATCCAGGAGCATTAACATTTGAAACCAAATTGAAATCCAAATAAGTCTGTAGAGGTTTAAGCTACAGGGTCAGCAGCTTTTACACAGAATAACACTCCATCGAGGCACAGGAAGGGCATCTGACACACTGGGACATTTCAGAACATGTTTGTAGAGGTGTAAACTACAGGGTTAGCAGCTTTTACACAGAATAAGACCCCATGGAGACACGAGGACATTTGGTTCTCTGCAAAGTTAATCGCAGCCTTTGTTATGCTCGCCTGGCCAGCTAAAACCACGCGCTCTGACAAAGACGTTATGGTCTGGAAGCGTATCCCGTCTTCCTGAGTTCTAATGGACGCAACTGACAGGCAGGTTAACCAGAGAAAAGCATTGTCTGTTAAAAATAATATAGAGGACTGGGAATCAGAAGACACTCTGTTTCACCTTTTGATGTCATGTGGTAATACAGGAAGTGCTCCAGTGTGTTTTTAAACTCCGTACACCTTCGCTTGAATAATTTGGATAATTTCAGCCTTAGGATTCCCTATCGTTAATATCCAGAAGGTAAAAGGTAGCTGTTGACTTGAACAATTTCTACACAACATCAAAAGGTGGAACTGAGCATTTTCAGATTTGGGGATGTAGACAGACTAATAATAAAGGATTACTCAAACATGTGTGAATGAAACAAAACACAATTTTGGGTATGTTTTTGAGGAAGTAACACCATTATACCACAGCTTAAAGTCAATTTTTTATACTCGGAGGTCAAAAAAGTTCTAGATTTGGTTCTGAATGATACGAGAATATTCAAAGATGTCTGAGAGGGTTTGAGTCCTACAAATGCTCTAAATGAACAGCTGTGATTGAACCGTCCCAAGTAAGGTACGGTGGTTTGGCACACTGTATGGTCTGATGGACTTGTTTAGATGCACACTGATCCTCTCCTTGGTCAAAAGTTGCAGATGTAGGTTGTGGTCCTGGTTTGGGTATGGTATAGTCATGATGTTGACTTTGTTTGGTCTTGTGTTTATGATCATAGTCATTTAATCAAGTCTGGGTTTAGTCTTTTTAGTTTCAAATTCAAATCTGACTGCTGCCTCGTGTTGTTACGATACAACAATTTCAAACTTGATTTTAATACTAAGGAATAAACCTGATACTCAATGCTGATTCCGATATGACAATAATAAAAAAAAAAAACATCATAGTACTTCTTTATTTTTATTTACTCATTTTAGTTTATAGGCCTAAATGTGATTAAAGCAGACCCTATAATACACAAAAAGCCTTAAAAATGTGACATTTACAAATATGAAGTAACAGTATTGAGCTTATGAGCAGCTACAACCCAATCTAAATGAAATGTACATTTCTTATGTCCTGATGTTTCATATAGACCCACACTAATTCTTCTTGCCACATTGTAAATACTGTTTTATTTAGTTATTTTCTGTATTTATGTACAATATGCTTTAGATAAAATATCGCTTAGCTGTGGGTTTTATGCTTTGTGCAACACAGAGGGAAAGAGGTGGGTTAACACAAGATGGATTCTGAATGGATTATATTCACATTATACTGTGAATCCAGACGGTGAATAGAAAGTAAGCGGAGAGAGGGAGACACAGCCCAATGCAGACAGACTGTGTACAGGACTGTCTGAGAAACGTGTCTGCGCGACACGTGTTTTCTTGTCTGCACACGGAACACACGGTCACAGCTGCGGCTCAAACAGGCCAACTTCTTTTACTGCACCACGCGTCCTCTTGTTAGATTGAGGACTAAAATACAATCCTTGCATAGTCCAAGCCCGTCAGTCCGATTCAATATCAAGTGCTAATGCACGGACTGTTGCAGTCTCGCCTGCCTTGTGTTTTCACACCTTATAAAGGGGCTATGGCACCCCTGTGTCGTGAGGCTGGTACAAAGAAGTTTAGCTGAAATATCTTGCGTAAATGTAAAAGAAGCCTGTGTATGTAAACATGTGTCCTCTGCCTCTGACCCATGGCTATACTGTGTGCGAGTGGCTGGAGAAAGGGGTGGAGCCAGGGCCCAGAGTTAGCGCTGTGAGCGAGATAACCTCTGAAAAGCAGCTGAATCAGTGTATTTTGGGTTTATAATTATTGGATTAAATGATCTGAACATTTTTGTTATTAGTGTGATGTCATAATTGCCATTATCGGCCAATAATAATCTGTGACCGATATTATCGTGCATCCATACTTAAGATCATTCTAAAGCTAATCAGGAAAGGCTCATTTCTATCCTTTTTTAGTGTTGATACCTGCTCAAGTGACTATGTACTTTTGATATAGTTTTAGTATTGATTAGTATCTGATTTTTGATACTTCGGCATATGCTGAACATTCAGCCATAGACATATATGTAGAATCCCCCAGCGAGAAGTCACTGCAAACTATAAATAGCTGTTATTTCTTTTAAATGGTTAAAATAAAAATAAAAAACTGCAATCTAACCACGTGCCTGTGGTCTTCCTTGTGTTCAGGACCTGGTGAAGAGCCACCTGATGTACGCCGTGCGTGAGGAGGTGGAGGTGCTGAAGGAGCAGATCAAAGAGCTCAACGAGCGCAACTCTCAGCTGGAGCAGGAGAATAACCTGCTCAAGAACCTGGCCAGCCCCGAGCAGATGGCACAGTTCCGGGCCCAGGTTCAAACCGGGGGCTCTCCCACCGGGCCGGGCCAGCCTGCGGTGGGTTCGGCCGGGACACAAGCCGCCCTCCCTCCCTCGCAGAACACCGGCATGTCTGCGTAACGCACTGGACCGACGACCCGCAAGACCAGAGGAGTCCTGCCATACTGTGAAGACATGACCCAACCCGACAACGCCACAGCGCCCATTCTCGCTCATGCTCATCACAACTACTTTTGTTTTGTTGCACATCTAATCCAACGTCCAGGGGTCGCACCCGCGTCTCCAAAGTTGTACCCGCTCCAGACAATCGGCGTTGTCATGGTGCGTGGCCATGGTGCGTCGTCATGGTGGAACAGACAGAGCTAACAAGAACTGATTTTTTTTTTTTTTATATATATATATTTTTATTTAGAATTTCAAATGCCACAGATGTTTCGGCTCCTTCGCGGTGGGGGGGGCTTGTGGACTCGTTCGTTTACATTCGCACACAGCTCTTTGACTTTTATTTAATTTCCCAACGCTGTGGTTTTATGCACTTTCCCCCCAACTTTCAAAATGGCGACGAACTTTGACGGACAAGTACGTTTTGTTCGAAGAGGCTTGGCGGGCTGGACTCAAAAATGTGTTACCCGCGCCTCATGTTCACGTGATCGTTGTCCCATTCACACACCCTTTGCCCCTTTGGATGGAGCATTAAACATTTAAGCAGGGAATCCATGTTTTTTTTTTTTTGTTTTTTTTGTCTGTTTTTAGGAAAATCTGGGAGTGGTTTAGGATGGTTTTTTTTGTTTTTTTTGTCGTATTTAATGTCCTTGCAATCTCTAAAAACAGAAATCATAGGACTTGACTGTTTTTAGGAACTTTGTACAGTTCAATTTGTGACTCTAATCTGCCAAGTGCCTGGTCCGTAACCATAGATACATATATAGTGTTTTTTATTTGTCTTATATATATGCGTGTGTATATATTTATCTATGGTTTACCAGGTTATAAACTACCTGTGATGTCATTTCTCAGGGCGGGAGCAGACAGGGTTTTAACTGTCTCTCCTGCAGTGACAACACGGCCTTGACTCTGTTCAAAAATCCGGATTGTTCTACGTGTTGGTTTGATTTTTTTATGACTTTAGTTTTTTTGTTTTTTGTTTTATTTGTACAAAAAGTGTTTGAGTTGCCGATGTGGCAGCTAAAGCTTCGAACACGATAATGAGAATTGTTGAAAAATGCCTAGCAGAAGTATGTCATTGTTTTGTGCATGTCCCCAGCCCATCACAAATGTGACGTTACAATTGCACTAGACAGTTGCACCTCGAATAAAAATGAAAATCAAGCACTGGCTCTGTTGTTTTTGTATATAAATAGTTGCATTCATTGTAAAGCTAAATGGTTATGAAATTGGATATACTGTATATTTTTATTAACCTTTATTTAACCAGGATAGTCTTATTTTGAGTTATTAGTAGTTCAACGTCTTCACTCTGTCAGTATAAATAAACTAAGGTCAAATTACTCATTATTACTCAAAACTCATTATTTAGGCTTAACAGCTGACAGAACTTTAAGACGTCACCTGATTTTCACACGTCTTAGAAAACATGAAGAACGGAACTAGTCTCTTAATTATTCACCGGGATGCAGGGCAAATAGTAACTGAGCAGATTTATTTTGACCTCAAGAGCTGCTTATACAATGTATCTGTACTGGGCCAAAACGCATAGCAAATAGCTTAATATAGCAAGTTTATAACTTGCTCAGTTGTGGTTTAGTCCTGGTTTGAGCCCGTTTGGTCCTTATGAAGTCTCATTTTGGTTCTGTTGTAGGTTTAGTCTCAGTTTTGACATGGTGTGTGCGCATTTGGTAAACATTTGTCCAGCAATAGTAGTAACAATAGTACTAATGGTAGCAGGCTTGTGGTAGGCTAAGAATAAGCTAATAGTAGAATAGTAGTAGGCTAACTGAACCAATAGTAGGTTTAAAGCTGTCGTACTAGTAGTAGGTTAGTAGTAGAAGTATATTTTTAGCAAGGGTGGAAAGAAACGAATACTAATTGCAAATACTCACTGTACTTATTGTAACTAAGTAGATTTTTTGGATAATTGTACTTTTTGGAGTCGATTTTTAAGCCTCTACTTATACCTGTACTTGTGTATAATTCTGTTCCAATCCACAGCTGTGTCACTACTGTATCTACTTCCTTCTATACTCACAAACGCACATAACAGCATCACCTGCTCTGATTGGCCGGAGCTCAGAGAGAATGTGGATTTTGGTTTGAAACTGCATCCAATTTTTTAAACACTGATCGAAAATGCTACTAAAAATTACTCCGAGTAGTATTTTTCATGTATACTTTTTATTTCTACTACAGTACAGTTTTAGAAGCAGTATTTGTAGTCTACTTTCAGCCATGTAACTGTACTTTGTTTTGTACCCGTTTGCTCCTAATATATTATATATTCACATTCCTTCATCCCTCCACTGGGACCATTGTTCCGTCTCCTCCTGTGACCTAAAACCATCCCATCCAATTTATGAATGGCTGCCTCTTGAAGCAGACCCCATTACGCGTGCGCAGCAGGTGCACGCTTACATGTGCTGCTGCTTATGCTTAAAGAACCGGGCCCTTTGATTGGCTGCGGACACCCGTGCCCACTCCGGACCCCTCCTCTATTTGCTCGCGCCTCACGTGGACCCCCCATGCTGCCTCCGTCGCTCTCTTTTTGCTGTCGGGAGCGCGCGGGGGCAGTTCTATAGGCGCGCTCATGTGAAGTGTGCAGAGCTATTTGTTAGTGGTAAATGTGAATAGCGGGTTATATAACGTGTAGCGTCGTACTGGGTTGTTACGTAGCAGATATGAGCCTTAGCATCCCAGTTTGCTTTTATGATTATGAATACGCCACATGACCAGTCCTCCAGCTCTTACAATAGTCCAGAGATTCTACATACTGTGATATCAGATGATCACATCCCATTGGCAGTGATGGGAAGAATACTTTGAAAATGCTGAATACTTGCACTACAGTGTATTTTGTAGCATATTTCCACACATGGGCCAATCAGTGTAGTGTATTTTGAAGACTTAGAATACTTTCACATGCAACAAGAGCTGTGTTTTCTATTTTTCTCACTGATTCTGTGCAGTTTGTATGTATTTTTGGTGCATATTTACGTATTTACTTCCCAACACTGCCCATTGGTGCTTATTAAGTTCTACAGTGTGGTGATTTTTATTTAGTGCTTTTCCACCTTCAAAGCACTCAAACTGTGTACACCAGTGTACGCAGACACTGGGGGCGAGTGGGTTAAGTGTCTTGCACAAGGACACGACAGCATTCATCTGTGGGAGCTGGAATCGCACCGCCAAACTGTAGGTCAGTGGATCTCACCACTCAACCAATGATGTTTACGTCGAAAGCGGGATTCAAACTGCTAACCTTCAGATCAGTGGGCAAACACTCCACCAGCTGAGCTACGGTCACCAATGTCATTCTACAGGGGGGCAGCGGAGCTTGGGATCAAACGCTGACTGGTAGAGAAAACACCAAAATGGTCAAAACCGAGCAAAGATTTATCATTTTGGAATTTTTTTTTTTTTTTTCTAAGTGCACTGAAGATAAATAAAAACATATGTTCACAATGACCAGGCTTGCATCTTCACAGACCTGACTGCACAAACTGAGAAGGGACTTTTCCTGCTTGTTTTCATATCTATACTTAAACGTGTCATCTCCAAAAAGTTACGCAATGCTACTTTAAACATCCTAATATTATAAATACATATAATATTAGAATAGAATAGCATAACATTACATTGCTTTTAAGGTAGTTTATTTTATGTTTTTTTCTATTTAGGAAAAAAATAAAGAACTTAACAGAATAAAATACACGCCTAACAAGGTCAAAACACAAATAAGGCCTAGCTTGCTATTAGCTAATAATATCCTGGAGCTAATAGCCTATAGCACCCCTTTAATCTTCCATATGTTGTGATAGCTATTACAGGATTAGCCCTACTTCTTCTTTCTTTCTCTTAATCTTCTTCAAACATAAACAAAGAGCATCTGTTATGGTTACGTAATCATGGCCTAGATAAAAGCGTATACATATATAAAACAAAAATAATAATTAGCTAGTTTCAGTTTAAAGGACTGAGTTTAAAGTGCTCATTACGCTATTTCTGATCTATGTTATAATCTTCTCCTCATCCATTTCATTCACACTTGAAAAAACACACACACACAAATCCTGCATATTCAGGCTGTGTTCTTCTCTCAAACTGAAAACGCTCTGTTCCACTTTATGATGTCATCAAGTGGTACTACACAAGATGCTCCACTTTGTTTCCTCCATACGCCTTCACTAGAATCATTTGGATAATTTCAACCCTGGATTTTCTCATCTCTACTGAAATAAAGATAAAAGGTAGATGTTAACTTGAAAACTACCAATTCATGACATCACAAGGTGCTTTGGAGGAGCTTTGGAGATGTAAACAAACTCAAACATGTGTGAATGAAACAAAACACGACTCCAGGTCTGTTTTTAAGGAGGTAACAACATTATAACATGTCATAAAGTTCATTAGAGTCTTTTTTTTTTTGTAATTTAGGACCTTTAAATGTATCTCGATAGAAGTGTCTACCCCCATGAGAGGTCTGCAGAGGGTCCCCAGCCTGACCCGAGCCCCCTGGCCTATAGCTGCCCCCGCCCGACTCCAGATGTCCCTCTCCTAAACGCCGCTCCATTCACAAAGCCGCGTCCGTCCTGGCTGAAGACTGAAGACTAGTGCGAGCGGCGGTACAGGATGTTCTCTGAGGCCTGGATCATGCGGATTTACTTTCTATTTGTGCCATGCTGAGGTTAATAATGCATGTGTGTGTGAGGCCAGCCATGCCTAGGCCGTATGTATGGGGTTTTTTATAGTGCGAATGGCAAGTTTATACGTTATATAATATGATGTAAGGTAAATAACACCTGTGGTAAATATTATGGCTCATTTTATACCAGTTAAGTGGCAGTTTGAAAAGAAAATTTGAAAATAGTGTTAAAGAGGGGGTATTTGAATGGACTTTTGGAGCTTTCTACCATTTTATAATGTTGCTCCTTTATCAAAAACATGCCTGAAGAGGTTTTAGATGTCATCCATGCATGTTTGGGTAATCCAGCGATCTCACCCAGGCCCGATTAGAACTCAGCTATGGTTAGCTGTAAGATTTTGTCCAATGCTCAGCCCACACGCCTACGTCACCCATGCTCCCACACAACAATTCTTCATAAATGTACAAAAACATGATACCAAACAATATACTACAACTTCACAAACCTGATGCAATGTGTTGTTTCATTAGTGGGATGCACGCTGATTGTGATAGCGCTTTGAAGGGGAAGTGACTTAATGCACAAAGAATACATTTTTTTCGGGCAGTTTTAACATTTATTCAAGATTTTTTTTTTTCAGTTAATAACTATTGTCAAATAAAACTTTATTTGTCCCACAATAGGGAACTTATTGCCTGAGATCCAGAATACAGTGGTCCCTCATTTATCATGGGGGTTATGTTCCAAAAATAATCCACAATAGGCACGAAGTAGTCAGCTTTATTTTTTATCATTATTCCATATGTTTTGCAGCTGTAAAACCCCTCACCACACACTTTATACACTTTTCTCAGACAGGCATTAACATTTTCTCACATTTCTCTCTTGTTTAAACACTTTCAAAGTTCAAACCTTCGTATATTATATCTCCCTTCCTCGGTGATCGCTTTAAATTTGCTGTTCATGCATGCCTCTGCTCCAGCGGTATCTACAAAGGTTTCTGAGATTTGTCAAACCAGCCCTTGATGGCATTAAATGGGCTTGGTACTGCGTGAAAAGTACTTGTCGATGGCCTGGCCTCTGAATCATCCTGCTCCTCACAGTGATGAATGTCATCGCTGTCAGCAAAGGTTTCAGCACTTCAGAGTCACACTGCATGCAAAATTGCACTAAAATAATCTGCGAAACAGTGAGGCCATGAAAGGTAAAGGGACAACTGTACACATTTCAATACAAAGATGTGAGTCTGGTTACTTAAAAAGCTCCCTGTTTTCAAATGGGCGTGATTGGCAGGTGGATTAGCCAATCAGGGACATGCATGGTCTGACCATATCAAAACAAATATGGCTGCTTCCGAGGAAAAAAAAAGAAGTAAAAAATATCTCAGGGGACTGAAAAACATGACAGATTTCTGCAGAATCAATGACCAACTTCTGCCAATCGGAGAGAAATTTAATTTTGTTTGTAAATGATGGATGATCAATGAGTTCCTTTTTCCTTTTGAGAAAAACAAATCTGACTGGACGATCATGTTTGGTCCTGGCTTGTGACGCAACGCAACAGACAAATATCAGATTGGATTTGTCAGGCAAGGGAAATTACACTGTTGCAACATTAAATTCAAGAACAGCAGGAGAATTAGGACATCCAATCAAAACCAAGATATATATCTGTCAAACACTTGGTTAGTGGTCTAACATGACAAACACACTCATATCAATATCACCCACTGGCACCTTTCTCTTTTAGGACTTGACCTGCATCACTTTGATTGACAGCTGTGCATATAAATATCACAGTATGTCCAGACATTTACAGACCGTGTGACCCTGCGGTGACCTCAGAAATCCTCTTTCCCTCCACTGTCCCAGACCACCCTCTGAGACTGTGAGAGGGGAGGTGTCCCGCAGCTTTAATCCCCAATCACCCAGACTGTAAATGACCCTCACCCACCAGCACCCATCCCCCACACAGCACCCATCTACTACCCAGAACCCAGCAGCACCCAGCCAATACCCAACCTATCCCAGACTTTGTACTTGTACTTAAACTATATTACGCAAAATTGACTCTTGTGAGCTTTAAGTCGTGTTATAATGTTGTTACTTCATCAAAAACACACATGTTTGCGTCACCCTTTATTATTAGTCAAGTTAGCAGCTACGTTTTATCTTTAATTCAGTAAAAAAATTCAATTCCAGGGTTGAAATAATCCAAATTATTCTAGTGAAGGTGTATGGAGTTTAAAAACACGGTGTGGCACTTCTGACATCACAAGGTGGAACGGCCACAGTGTGAAAGAAACAAAACACTACTCCAGGTATGTTTGTGATGAGGAAACAACACTCTAACATAGATCGGAAAATATCGTAATACGGGCCCTTTAAGTGTTATTATTTTGGTGTAACTCTACTCTTACTTTGATCTACATGTAGGTCAAGTGTGTGTTTGGGGTTCCAGCTGACGTGAGGTGTAAACAAAGAGCTTAGCACCGAAATAGAGCAACGCGACAGGAGCGCAGGGGGGCCCCGAGTCAGGAGGAGCGGCACCTGCGCTCTGCTTAGGGCGGGTGCATTCCAAAAACTGCATGCCTTTAGTAGTGTCCCAAGTGTTGTTATTGTCAATATAAACAGATGAGGCGGATGACATAGAGTGTAGAGGTTCAGCTGAGGATAAGGCCTGATCTGAAATGGTTGTGTGAAGAAGAAGCAAAGAAGGAATTAACATTAACGCAAATATAAAAGAAAAAAATATATTAAAAAATGAATTAACATGATTTTTAAAGGCCTGTACACAGAGGTGGGTAGTACTCACTTACATTTACTGGACTAACTTTTTAAAGAAATTGTACTTTAAAGAAGAGCAGCATACTTTTACTCCTACTTGAGCAATATTTTTTATTAAAGTAACAGTACGCTTACTTGAGTAAAAGTTGTGGTTACTCTTCCCACTGTCAGTAAGTGTATTTGAACATTTGTGTTTCTTGCACCGCTCCTTCAGATGTGATGTAGTTTGTCTTATTTTTGTGTCTATCCTTTGAAAATTTTGATCTTCATATTACATTAACTTCAAATTATAAATCAGATGTTGCTTGTTCTTTAAGTTACTCTTACTTGAGAAATAGTTTTCCTAAATACTTTTTACGTGACTAATTTCTCAAACCACTGCTTTGTACTTCTACTTGTGTAATATTACTTTGAAGTAGCGTTACTCTTACTCGAGTACAATTTTTGGCTACTCTACCACCTCTGACAGTACCTGACTTTTTCACACGTATTTGAGAAAAATGTGTCTTGCCAAAGTACAGATAAATTGTGTAAGCAGCTCTTGAGATAAAAATAAGTGAAAGTTGAAAGTTGGGAAAAGCTTATAAACTCATCGTGGTGAATAATTAGAAAGTGAGGAATAAGTTTGTACCACTGCAAACTGCTTAAAATGAACTAGATCTGTTTTTCATGTTTTTAAGACAGTAAAAATCAGGTACAGGCTTTTATCAGTACTACTCTCAAGCATACTGATACCTCAAATAATATTAGCCAACTACAAGATTGAAGTATGGTGTGACAAAGCTACTCTTAAAAGTACTCACTCTATATTTGCCAGTCTGGTCTGTCTGGTTTATGTGGCTGTTTTGGCTGAAACCCAGACAGCAGTACAAATATTTGGCTTACTCCTTACACTAAATGTCTTCCAAGTACATCAAAGTAATTAGTACCTCTCAAATATTGACACATAAGAAGTTCACAGTTGTATTGACAAAGTTACCAAAGGAAGGTACTGCATGTACAGGGCTGAATATTCATAATTACTAGACACTATAACTTATGCTGATATAGTAGTGTTACTTCTGCCGCTACTGGTCACAGTAGTACTTCTCCTTTTGATACTCAGACTACTTCTAGGTCTCATGGATGTGACCATACAGACCACATTCTCATGACTTCCATTTGACCTGGTTTTGACTCCTACTGCTGCTTCTACTACCACTGCTACTGCTACTACTACAGCTACAACTACTACTGCTACTGCTACAACTACCACTACTAGGTTTTTGTGGCCAAACCTTGTCAAAGCCTGATCTCATCGGATCTCAGAAGCTAAGTAAGGCTTGGCCTATTTAGCACTTGGATAAAAGACTACTGGGAATATCAGGTGCCACAGTGGGGTGCCTGTGGCAGAAACTGTCTTTGTGTACTTAGGCAAGACAATTCACTTTGCCTAAGGTCATGAGTCTTGAAAAATGACTTAGGCATTTATGCTTTGAGACTAACTATATGTCCTCTTTAAGCTTTTAAATGGAAGTCTTAAATATCTCAACATTCAAGCGTTATTCCTGATCATGTTTGTGCTGGTGATTGACATGTGACCAGCACTATCTTATCCTCAGACACTCCCCGTCTCGCTTTGTTTACTTTAGACAAAGAGACAGATTTTCTCTAAAGGGCAGAGACACTTGCTCTTGTGTTAAATTATCTGTGTTATAATATATGTCCACTGTCCCAGCACAAGAAACACGAAACAAAACACAACTCCAGGTATGTTTTTGATGAGGTAACATTATAACATGACTAAAAGCTCACAAGAGTCACACAAATTACACAAAATGGACTCTAGTGTGTTTCATTCACACATGTTTGAGTAATCCATTATTATTAGTCTGTTTACATCTCCAAAGCTCAAAATGCTCTGTTCCACCTTGTGATGTCATGTCGTAGTTTTCCAGTTAACAGCTTTTACCTTTTGTTCAGTAGAGATTGGCAATTCCAGGGCTGAAATATTGAGCCTAAATATGAAGGGTTTGTGTGTTAAACATGTGGCTAAAATAAAATGCAACTCCAGGGATTTTTTGATGAGGAAACAACATTATGACACAGATCAGAAAATAGTGTAATATAGGCCCTTTAAAGCTCCTTTACTGATGAATCCTATCCAAAAATGATCCAAATATGTAATGAAGTACCACAGTATAGAGTAACATTTAATGTTAAGGGACAGCCTTGTACAGCAAAATAGATTTCAAAACAAGGCAGGGCAAGTTTATTTGTATAGCACAATTAGTACACAAAGTAATTCAAAGTGCTTTTCCAGTAAAATTGTTGAGTTCACAGAAGTTTGGGGCGTAGCCAAAGGTAAAGCGCCTAAACAAATCAAAACAAACATGGTGACACCAATAAACATGTAGAGTGCTAGATGTATAATTCTGGCTTCTGCTAGATAGTAAATAGTGGAAATGATATATTTGCCAAAAACAACATATTAACATGTTTTATAAGTTTCACTTTTGTTTCGAAGCTCTAAGTCTCCCCTCGCTTTGCTCTCCGTGTTAAGCCACACCCCTTCAGAGCGTTATCACAGCACAACCAGCGAGCAGCCTGGTAACGAAACTACTGCACATCACGTTTGTCAAGTTACTGTGTACAGTTTTGCATCGTGTTTTCATATATTTATGAAGAATTGCCACGTGGGAGCATGGGTGACGGAGGCTTGGGGGCAGAGCATTGATCAAAATCTTTCTGCTAAACGTAAGGAGGGTTCGAATAGAGCCTGGGAGAGATTGCTAGATCACTCAAATATACATGGATGACATCTAAAACCTCTTTAGGCATGTTTTTGATGAGGGAACAATGTTAAAAGTTTCAAAAAAATCTATTTTGAATAATACCCCCTCTTTAATCAACACAGTAGCCTAGATATTTCGGGGTGGATTTGACTAAGCCTACTACAGAAATGTTGAGGGTTTAACTAGGCCTACTGGAGCTTTTCATTAGTTCTATATTAGCCTAATGAAGTGCAGGGTTTGTTTGCTAGTTGTCCATTCAAAGGTAAGTTTTGATTTCGTTTAGCTTCTCAGGAAATAAATTACATACGTTATCCAAAAAAATATAAGCTAGTACTTGATTGGTACATAGCTCTGTTCCTGTTCAGCACTTGACATACAAGTCCATTTATGAGTGTATGTGAGCTCTAGACCTAACCTACCCACAGTGCATTGTCTCTACCACATTGTGCTGATAGCGCTAAAGCTAGCACACACTTCCTGTCAGCGTCCCCACAGACAGACAGAGGGAAGTGTTGACCTTGTACTGCGTGTGAGGAGCTAAAAATGCTAATCTGAAAATAGCTTGAAACACTCAGCAGCTGATGACCAAGCAGAACAGCACTCTCAACAGTTATTTTTCATTTTTTGCAAGATACAAAACATGCTCAGTGTGTTTTTAAAGAAGACATTGTGCTTGTGTTGGCTATATAGTTATAATCTATGACCCCTGTGCATCATTATGTTATAATTGGGACATTTTAAATCTCAATGTTCATTTAAAAATGATTTAATAAAAGAAACCAGTCCGCTGACTTTTGGGTTGGAAAATGGAGGAGCCCAATGAGGTATGAGGAGTTAATTCACGCCAGCACACAAAGTGCCTCATGCTGTCCACACCTTGCACAAGAAGATGGAGTTTATAAACTCATGAGAATCTATCTTGGCGTGCCCTCGCTGGTGCAATAGGGCCCGACAAGTGGTTGGGGCACCAATCACAGAGCAGCATTGAATTTTATGGAGAAGCCCAAGTGAACCAAAACAAACATGGTGATGAAAAATGTTTGTGAAAAACATGCACACTGATTGTGTGATTGCTGAGTGACTTAGCCCGAAGAGCAAAGAGAGGGGAGACTCAGAGCAACAAAAACAAAACATAGAAAACATGCTTTCGGCGAATATAGCATTTTCAAAACAATCAAACGTAACATGGTGTCTAAATATGTTATGTGCTGACAGCTCACGGCCCATAGAAATAACATATCCCCTCGTTAATCAAGAGATGTCCCTCCAAACCTGTACGAGCTCCTCTTTGGCACTGCTCTCATGTTTACATACCACAGAGGACACTAGCACACTATTCACACCTCTACTGTTTGCACTGGCTGAACGACTATGGTACACTTCTTCAGAATATGTAAAACAGCTCATAAACACCTGACAGGACAACACTTTGTAACTTAATTTTTTGGAGCTTATATAGTTCCTTCATCAAATAAATGCCTTTTTAGATTCATCCATGCATGTTTGAGTAATCTAGTGATCTCTATTTGAACCCTCTTTACAGTTTGGCTCTAGATTCTAATCGTGGAGGAAGTGGAATGTTTTTGGCGTCGCTGTCTCTTTAAATTTTCCAAGCATGATTTTGGTTCAGAGATGGAGGACACGTGGAGAGAGCATTAGCCAGAGGAGAGAGGGATGGGTGAAGGAAGAAAGGGAGGGAGGATGAAGAAGAAGATAATGGTGGGATACAAGAGATGTGAAAATAGGGAAAGAGACATGAAATGAGAGAGAAGGATAGGAATTACAGAGAAGAGAGGGAGGGGAGAAAGGAGAGAATGAGAGAGGAAAGACGAGAGAGGAGAGAAGGAAGTGAGAGCATAAACATGAGAGATAGCATAAACAGAAGTGAATGAGGAAAGAGGAGGAAAAGGGGCAAAAGGTAGAAAAGGGGAGAGATGAGTCAAAGAAAAGCAAGAGAGAAAGAGAGAAGAGAGGCATGAGAAAGGAAAGAGAGAAGAGACAAGGAAAGGAGAGAGAAACAGGGAAAGACAGAGAGAGAGAGAGAGAGAGAGAGAGAGGCAGAGACAGAGAGGGAGAGAGGGAAACAGAGAGGTAGAGCGAGACAGACATACAGACAGTGAGACAGAGAAACAGAGGGAGAGAGAGAGACAGAGATAAAGAGAGAGAGGAGGAAACAGAGGCAGAGAGAGACACAGTGAGACAGACATACAGACAGACAGAGAGAGACAGAGAGAGAGAAGGATGGAAACAGAGAGGCAGAGAGAGAGAGAGACAAACAGTGAGACAGACAGACAGAGAGGCAAAGACAGAGAGAGACATACAGAAACTGAGAGAGAGAGGGAAACAGAGAGGCAGAGAGAGAGAGAGATAGAGAGACAGAGAGGGAGCGACAGAGACAGACAGACAGAGAAGACAAGGAAATGAACCCTTTATTGTTTATATTCACGAAATCAATACTAAAAAGTTACATTTTTATATAGTTTTTGAAACGAGTGAAGTGAAATTGAATCAAAAGTCAGGCGCGATCAATATGAGGAAAAAAATGAGACATTGGCCAGCCCTATAATCATCTCATAACACGGTACTTTATCTGTCACAAACCCCATTAGACAGAGCTATAACTGTGGCTCTGATTGGCTGAACCAGAAAATATATGCATGTGAATATTACCAAAGGGTTTGTGAGAGCTAATACGGACTAAACTGGGACTAAACCAGGACTGAACCAGGGATAAACCAGGACTAAACCAGGACTAGAGCAGGACTAGACCAAACTGGGCTTAAACCATGACCAAACGAAGTGTCAAAGCAGCCGCAGTGTTGACATATCATACATTAAAACATCCAATTATAACATTTTTATAGCTTTAATTTGTCCAAACTATTGAAAAAACAAATCAAAACTATATACTCATTTGAGCAGGTATAGGTAAAAGAAAGTACTACCATTAAATACTGAAAATCCCATTCTATTGTCTAAAGGATCATCGCGGTATGGGAATCGAGTCTATTCCTTAATACTGAAATCAAGTTTGAAATGTTAGTATCATGAAAAACCCTGTAAAACCCTGTGCTGTGGAAGTCTCTTTGTGCACCACACATCACAGGCTCTTGTTTGTCAGAGTCAGTGGAGCAGAAGTAAACTGGCCCTTACATAACCCCACTGTACATGCCTCCGCTTGCTTGGGAATAAGACACTATAATCATATACTTCGTTTACCCTCTCCTCTCACAGACTGTGTTAAGAGAGGATATAGGCAAAAATAAATCTTTGGCAACTCATCAAAAATGCTTTAAAGTGGACATATTGTGCAAAATTGACTTTTCAGAGATTTAAATCATGTTATAATCATAGTTGTTTCCATCTCACTTACTCTCTGAAGTTGTTTTTAGAGTGATTCATGTATCTTTGACTCATCTTTATTCTCCTGTATTCAAGACGTCATTGCTCCGATCTGCCCCCGTTTTCATCAATAACATGTACATGCTCACTGTGACGTACGCACTTCTTTCTCCAATTTTCTTAATCAGTGGCATATGTAGGATTTGGCAGCATCGCGTATTCATTTTGGATCATTTTGTGCAGCTATACATCAGAGCGGCTGACACCTTCAAGGCTCTTTGTCGTGATGACGTTTACGGCGACGTCAGCTCCCATTGGGCTCCGCTGTTTTTTAATACTTAAATCAGTGAACTTGTATATTTGATTAAGTCATTTTAGGTCAGATTGTGATTTAAAATGTCCAAATTATAGCATAATGAACCATGGGTGTGTAACATAGGCTGGATTTCAGAGGTAGGATTTGAGACAGAAGGCAGCAGCACAGGCGGGGTCCACAATTTGTATTTCTTTTCAGTCAATTACTAAAGTGCAAGTGCATTGTGCAATGGAGGTTTGCAGAGCAGTGTCTCCTCCAGCAGCACCATGTTGGTGTGTTGTGTCAGGCTCCTTTTATACTGTCCCAAAAACTAGTGTTATTTAAAAGTGCTCTTTAAAACTCTTAAACCTCCATTAAACCAAATAAATCCATAAACTAAATTAACTTCTTACATATATATATATAAAAAGAAACACCAAATATACTTGAAACCCATAAACCTTATAAATGCCCAACATGCCTCCTCTACGCATTCCTTACCTTGGTCCTGTCCCCCTTTGAAACCTGGAGACAAGGACACAGCAGGTAAGTTAAACATTCTTAACACACTATTCACTAAAAACACTACAAATTAAATTAATAAAAACATTCTTAAACAAGCACTGTACTAATATTGCACATATCCAATTTTATTTATTATTAGCTGTTAACTTTAAGTTTGTCTTCTTTTCCCTCCAAAACACGCAGCTTCAAGTAAAGTGACACTGATCTAAAGTTAGGTACAAGAACAGACAAGTTAAATAAACATTTTGAAATCCTTTGTGTGCAATTGTCTTATTTAAAGTACAAATAATGTTCAAAGTGCTCTGTGCTATTAAAGTGTAAGGGTAATTCAGAGTGCATATAGTGAAGGGTGTAAAGTGCTGGTACTTTTGTAGTTGGCCTGTTTGTTACACAGTGTCAGAGATTATAACTATATAGCAGACACAAGCACAATAGATCTGTAAATGTGCCTGTAAATCTCCTGGTTCAGTTTCAGGTTTAGCACAAGAGGTGGTTCCATTTTAAAATAACTACATCTTAATTTACCTTAAGCATGGACTAAAGCGCTGTACCAGAATTTTCCCGTCTTACAAACGTGAAAAACAGAACTAGTTCATTTTAAAGTTTTCAGTGGCTTAAATGTATTCCTCACTTACCTCATGGATTAGGGGCATCCTAATTATTCACCATGATTAGTTTAACCACAAACAAGAACTAGCATGCTAACTGTGCACTTTCTGAGTATCGAAGAATAAAATGCTTTAGATGCAGATAGTACACAGCAGACTTATTTTGATCTCAAGAGCTGCTTATACAATATATCTGTACAGAGGCAGTACACATTGCTCAAATTCATGGAGAAAATGTGTACAGGTGCGTTCATTCATAATGGGCAACTAATTCATTAAAGAGGAGGTATTTTGCAAAATCGACTTTTTGGAGTTTTCTACTATGTTATAGAATTGTTCTCTCATCAAAAACATGCCTGAAGACGTTTTAGATGTCATCCATACTTGTTTGAGTAATTTAGCAATCTCTCCAGGGCTCTATTTGAACCCTCCTTATGGTTAGCTATAAAATTCTGTGGAATGCTCCGCCCACAACATCATCCGTGCTCCCACACGACAATTCTCCATAAATATAAAAAAGCATGTTGGAAAACTTGTGCAGTAGTTTTATTAGTGGGATTCACGCTGATTGTGTTGTGATAGCGCTCTGAAGAGTGAGTGACTTAGCATAGAGAGAAAAGTGAGGGGGGACCCAGAGTGTCAGAAACAAAAGTGAAACTTATAAAACATGTTAATACGTTGTTTTCGGCGAATATAGCATTTTCAAAACAATAAAAGGTAACACTGTGATCAACTATTTGTTCATTATGAATTAAGTCTTTGTTCCTGCTTTATTGAGGAGAAGGTGTAGTATTTATTAAGTATTACCCAGAACCTGAATGGAGTGTAAAATGAACCACAAAAGTGTATATATATATATATATATATATATATATATATATATATATATATATATATATATATATATATATATATATATATATATATATATATATATATATATATACACACACACACACCCTGATTTATAAGACTACAGCATCTTTTTGTGTTTTTCATTTAGCTCTTTCTGTTGCCTTTTAAAATATTTTTTCCTTTAAAACATCATAGAATATTCATAACCACATTTGTTATGCAACTGTATGCTACCTTGTTTCACCTTCTCTTCCCCCTCTGTCTCGCTCTCTTGTTCTCCTGCTTTTTCTCTCCCTCTCTCTACGTCTCCGTTTGTTGCCCCCTCTCTCGTTGTCTCTCCCCCTATATCACTGTTCCCCCTCTCACCCTCTCTGTCTCTCCCACTTTCTCATTCTCTCTCTCCTGCTCTCTCTTTCCCTCTCTCTGCCTCGCCTGCTTTCTCGCAGGCACTCTTCTTCTACCTCTTATTCTCCCCCCTTCTCTTCTCCCCTCTCTTTCAAGGGAAAGAGAGGGAAAGAGAATTGTCTCATTCTCTTCCCCTTTCCTCTCTCTGTCCCCCTCTTTGCCTCTCACTCTCTCCTTCTCTCTTCGCCCCTCTCTTCCCTCTTCCCCCCCTCTTCTCTGTCTCTCCCTCTCACTCTCCAGCTTTCTCTCTCCCTCTCTGTTGCTCCATCTCTCTCTACTTCTCTCTTCCCCCTCTCACCCTCTCTGTCTCTCCCACTTTCTCATTCTCTCTCTCCTGCTCTCTCTTTCCCTCTCTCTGCCTCGCCTGCTTTCTCGCTGGCACTCTTCTTCTACCTCTTCTTCTCCCCCCTTTTCTTCTCCCCTCTCTCTCCCTGTCTCTCTCCCTTTCTCCTTCTCATATTTTCATCCACTTTCCTCTCTCTGTCCATCTCTCTGCCTCTTGCTCGCTCCTTCTCTCTTCCCCCGTCTCTTCTCTCTTCCCCCCTCTCTCTGTCTCTCCCTCTCACTCTCCTGCTTTCTCTCTCCCTCTCTTTTGCTCCCTCTCTCTACTTCTCTCTTCCCCCTCTCTCTGTCTCTCCCTCTCACTCTCCTGCTTTCTCTCTCCCTCTCTGTTGCTCCATCTCTCTCTACTTCTCTCTTTCCCCTCTCACCCTCTCTGTCTCTCCAACTTTCTTATTCTCTCTCTCTCTCCTGCTCTCTCTTTCCCTCTCTCCCCAACTCCTCTCCCTCTGTCTCTCTCTGCCTCTCCCTCTTGCTCTCCTGCTTTCTCTCTTCCATTCTTCTTCTCTACCTCTTCGTTCCCCCCCTCTCTCCCCCTTTCTCCTTCTCTTCCCCCCTGCCTATCTGTCCCTCTCTCTTCCTCTCACTTTCTCCTTTCTTCCCCCCTCTCTGTCTCTCTCCTTTCTTCCCCCTTCTCTCTCTGTCTCTCCATCTTACTCTCCTGCTTTCTCTCTCCCTCTCTGTTGTTGCTCCCTCCCTCTTTCCCTCCCTCTCTCTTCCCCCTCTCTCCCTCTGTCTCGGTTCAAATATGTTCACATTGTCTGATTTTGTGTACTACTTTCATAATCTAGGGAAAAACATCAAATTTACTCATCTTCAAGAAGATCTTTTAAAAAAATATTTGTTTTTTATTAATATTTCATGAATTTTTGAAATAGCAAAATCCCATCATCAGAAATACTTTTACTACCAGACAAAACATGGACTGGAACATAAATATTTAATGTAAAATCAAACATTCTGCAAAATCCAGTCAGTGTGATGAGAATAGAGTGCGAGTCCATGGGTTCAGATGTAGGTCAGTGTGCATAAGGTAGTAGCAGTAGCAGCAGTAGTAGTAGTAGTACTGCAGTAGTAGTGATCCACCCCTGTGTGTAGTGGAGGGGGGTAGAATACTGATAAGTACAGTATGTTCTAGTACAGTACAGTACATGAGTCTGGATGCACCCTGCTCTCTTTTCCCCTCTCTCTCTCCTCTGTCTCACCCTCATTCTCTCTCTTCTTCCGTCTCTCCTCTCCATCTCACGTCTCTGTTTCTCTTTCCTGCTTTCTCTCTCCCTCTCTCTCAGTCTCTCTCCCTCACTTCTTTCTTCCTCCTCTCCCTCTTGTTCTCCTGCTTTCCCTCTCTCTCCACCTCTCCCTCTCTCATTCTCTCTCCCTCTACATCTGCCCCCCCCTCTCTCTGTCTCTCTCCCTTTCTCCCTCTCTCATTCTCTCGCTCCTTTCTTCCTCCTCTCCCTGTCTGTCCCTCTTGTTCTCCTGCTTTCCCTCCCTCTCCACCTCTCCCTCTCTCATTCTCTCTCCCTCTACACCTGTCCCCCCCCTCTCTCTCTGTCTCTCTCCCTTTCTCCCTCTCTCATTCTCTCTTCCCCCCTCTGCCATTATCTTTCTCCCCCTCCCTCTCGGACCCTCTCTACCTCTCACTCTTTCTCCTTCCCTCTCTGTCTCTCTCCCCTTCCATCTGTCTCTCTCTCTCCTGCTTTCTCTCTCTCCCACTCTCTTGCTCTCTCTCTCCCGCTCTCTCTAATTCTCTGTCCCTCTCTCTCTGCATTGTCTTTCAGTTTGTGAGCACAGAGTGTCCTGATCGGGCCTATACGCATACATCAGCAGTACACGTTCATATGGAACAGAGTGAGGACATCCTATAGCCCCGGGCCAACAAGAAAGTCACCTCAAATGGCACTGTGTACTTTTGGAGTACAGAGCAACTTTCATGTACTCCAGCTTCAATGTATAATCCGGACGTCTCCCACCTTTGTCTGGTTTATACAAAAGACATTTTACCTCAGGGGAAAGTACTTGAAATGGGGCAGTGGCAGCAATACACATCAGTATATCAATTGTGTACATCACACTTGACTTGACTATTTTCAATATTGATCTGTCAGCAGTGTTGGGAAATAACTACATATCTGTACTGAAAACAAATTTAGAGTAACTGCATTCTGTTACTGTTCCATGATAAATGGTACATTTTTATATTGCTCTTTTCCACCTTCAAAGCATTCTGAGCACTTTACATCAAGGAACCACTCACCCACTCACACACATTCATACACCAGTGTACGCAGACACTGGTGTATGGTGGGTTAAGTGTTTTTGCCCAAGGACAGCGTTCATCTTTGGGAAAAATTGCACTGCCAACCTGTGGGAGTGCCAACCTGTGACCGCTCTACCATTTATAGAGAGCGGGATTCAAACCACCAACCTTTGGATCAGTGCACAAACGCGATAACCTCGTACAGCAAGATCTCTGGTGCTGGTGTGATAGGGCCTGACAGGTGGTTGGTGCACCGATCACAGGTTTGCATTGAGGTTTCTGCGGAAGCCTGGGTGAATCAAAACAAACATGGCGACGCCAACAGACGCACTTCAGCCTATTTTAGCCTCAATACAGACTATTTAGTTTGTGAGAAACATGGAGCCCAAAGTTTGCTTTTTTGGCTTATTCCACTGTTGTGATGCTTCGACCAGATTCAAATCATCATCGTGACAATTAGTGAGAGTCATCCCAGATTGATAGTGTGCAGAACTCATTCATTCATTTGGTGGTATTCAGAATGCACTTACTTTTCTGAAATCAAAGGAGTTGATCATGTAATTTACGCTTTGGACAGCATGGTTTTAGTAAGAAATCACTAAATCGCAGATTTTGTGGTGATTTTATGTGTCAACAAACACTTTATAATCCTATAACATGTTTCTAAACTATAATATAATGCAACTCAGTGTAAAGTACTTACAAGCGTTAGCAGTAGTCTAGAAATACCTGGTCCTGCATTTTTATCTTGATTTAGAATGAATTTTCAGCTGTATTCCTCAGGTCTATTTGTCTACTTGTTATTTTTACAGCACATGCTAATTTCACCTTTTGACTTTATGATTTATCATGTCACAGTCAATTACCTCCCTGACAGAAGCTCGTCAGTCTGTCTGTTACTGTTCAAAGTCTTCCGCCGTCATTATCACATTTACTATTCCAGTCAGTGTCACATTTTAGCTTAGCGCTGTCAAGTTGTGCAACCTGTACAAAATACTAATGCTATTATATAAGTGTAGTAATGTGGGAAGTGAAGAGACCTTTATTCAGTTGCATTACTTTAAAAGTACAGAATACTTTTCTAGCAGCATATTTTTGATCCTACTTGAGTAATATTTTTTATTAAAGTAACAGTACTAGTTTTTGGAACTCTTATCACTGTGAGTAAGTCTACAAGTGGCAAAAGCTTTATGTTGACAACATGAAATGATCTGAACATTCTGATTGGACGATCATGTTTGGCTCTGGCTTGAGACACGATGAAGGGAGTGGTGACCAGACTGAATTTACCTGTGTATAAAAAATACCTGTGTATAAAAAATACAGAGAGATATCAGTCTGGACTTGCCAGACAACTAAGCCTGTAGTTTAGAGTTTAAAATGAGCTCTGTTTCGATTTTAAAACATTATTTGCAAATCTAATCACAATTTCAAACTTCTTTCAGAACTGAAAGAGCTGGATCGGTGCATCCCTACATACAATACATTCCAAGAAGGACTATTGTTCTGCAGGCAGTAAACAGTAGTACACAGTTCCTTAAGCCTCGAAGTATAGTATTACTTGACACGTATTCATTTCCTACAACTACTATGCAAATTTCTGTGCTGCTTGTGTGTGTAGTTTAAATATTTTGGTTTATTTATATATTTATTTGACATCAGATACCCTACAATTTCAATTCTTTCACTCTTGGGGCCCACACAAACTTGCTTGTGTGTATTCCATAATCTAAAAGTATTATGTTCTAATTGCATAACATACTAAACGGAATGATTGTGGATCAAGTTCCCGTCTTAAAACAGGAAGACTTTTTGTGATAGTACAATGTGTTCAAATCACATGGTAGTCTTGGAAATAAACTTGTGACCTCAGATTAGTATTGTGCGGCGGATGGCTCAGTATTCCTATTAAAAACCTTGTATAATTTTAAAGATGGACTCTTTTAACTCTGTAACTTTTCTACTGGTCTGCTTGCCTCCATGAAGTAGCAGCAATTTATCCAACATTTATTTCACTATGGGTCAATTCACAGACTAAAATGCATCGCAAAACATGCATTTTTACAGTGAGTCGAGTCACATCTCCACAGACCTGACCTGTAACTTGACCTAGTTGCACCACTTGAATTTTTTAAGGTTAATGTTATATTGTGTTACATTTTACACAATATATATATGAAGTGGGACTCAAATTATCTAGCTTTCTACCATGTCATAATGTTCCTTCATCAAAAACATGCCTGAAGAGGTTTTAGATGTCATCCATGCATGTTTGAGTAATCTAGTGATCTCTCCCGGGCCCATTCAAAACACTCCTAATGGTTAGCAGCATGATCCTATCCAAAGCTCAGCTCACAAGCCTACATCACCCATGCTTCCACACGACAATTTTCATAAATGTACAAAAACGTGATACAAAACAATACACTAAAACGTCACAAACCTGATGCGATGTGTAGTCGTTTCATTAGAGGGATGCAAGCTGATTGCATTGTGATAGCGCTCTGAGGGGGAGTGACTAAGAGTGTCAAAAACAAAACTGAATCAGAGTAAAAGTTTTAACGTTTTCAGCGAATATAGCATTTTCAAAACAATAAATGTTAAATGGTGATCTAAATATGTTATGTGTTAACAGATATAAGCCTTTCCCGCAGAAGTGTTATAGCCCCTCTTGAAGTTTGTTTTCCATAAATGATTATACGTTATACAACAGGAAGTACCAAGTTTGTCCGTAGCCTCGCATCATGTTGACCGCTAACGCTGTTGCTAGCCAAACAGACAAATATTAGCTTCCAAATGCGTCCATCTCAGCTGCTCTATGCTAAAGCACCTCTGCTATGCTAACCTTATGCATTTGTTTACATCCTGCAGTTTTCCCTTTGACTTTTCAAATGTCAAACCATCTGGTGAGTCTAGACAACAGCCGCGCCCCGAGTCATGACAAGCACTAGTCCAGAGAAGAGCTTCTGCTAAGTATAAGTACATATAACAAGTTACAAAACACAGAATCATCTTAAATTCAAGTTTGAAATTTTATTTCCTGGTTGGACATGAGCAGCATGTGACATACTTAGAGGTATTTCCGTAATTCTCACTTAGCACCCATACCGTAAACGAGGCCCGAAGCTCACCTAATTTACATAGCAGTTACTCTGTGACAAATAAAAATGAATTACACCTTTTGTTAGTTAGAGACGGCTCACCTATATAGATCATTGTTTGACATGTACATTGTAAAACACAAAGCAGTAGAGATCAAGACTGTGTTTTCCGTTAAGTTCATAAGTTCATCCTCATTCCTGGATGTTCAGGTTTCTGAGATGAGGAGTTGGAATTCTGACTTGTTTGCATTCATGTGCTTTTACCTGGAATTTTTGTCACCAATAGTAAGAGTTCACTCTATAACAGCAATTAATAGAGCTAACCAGTAAAATTTGTTATTAGCTAAGCAATTTGTTTACTTTGTTAGCTACCTTACATTACATTGGTAAACTACAGTGTGAGTTGCCTGGCAAATTCAGAATGATGTCTCTGTATTTTTGTACAGATTGTTATCAGTCTGGGCCCCACGTCCTACATTGTGTCTCAAGCCCAGGCAAACGTGATCGTCCAGTCAGATTTGTTTTTTTTTTCAGTGACACATGTGAAACCAAGGAGGTCATTCGTAAATGGTCATGGTCACATTTTTATACAGTACTTTTCCACCCTCAAGACACTCAAAGCACTTTACATCAAGGAACTACTCACACATTCACACACTCATGCATACGCCAGTGTACACAGACACTGGGGGTGAGGTGTTTTGCCCAGGGACACAACAATAGCATTCATCTGTGGGAGCTGGAATCGCATCACCAACGTGTGGGTCAGTGGATCTGACCACTCAACCAATGATGTTTATTTCAAGAGCAGGATTTGAACCACCAACCTTTGGATCAGTGGACCAACAGCACCAACTGAACTACTGCCATCTAATAAAACTATACTTAACGTTCACACAAAAGTATTCTGACCTAACAATGGGAAAGAAGCCTTTATGCATAGTGATCATAGACTATATATAAATGGACGCAGCTAACACTCCACGTAGGAAGTGATCATGGGCGCACTTCTGGCTCCATCGACTCTGGCTGGTACACTTTACATTAAAAGTGGTTGCCCCTCTGTCTGTAACTGCTGCAGTGAGACTTGTTATTTTGGTGTTAAAATGTTTGTATTAACCTGCTATACATAATCCTGGTGCTGTTATTTCACTATTTTGTCTGTGAACCAAGATATAACATACCAATCAGCCCCCCTCTTTCCGAAGGTCGCTAGCATTAGCAACAGGTTTAATTGACAGTCTTACTAAGTGCCTGCTCTCTGCTAAACCAGCGGCTGCGGGCGGGAAGGGGCGGTACCTTCCCCAGCATCAATCTAGGGTTGCTGTGATACTCACGCTCAGAATACCAAATATGAAATTAAAAAAATTCTCCGCTATAACTGCTAGCCTCAATGAGCTTCATTTGACTGGAGCCAAACGCTGCAGGTAACGTCACACTCAGTTAGTCTTATCCTTCTTTATAGTCTAAAGTACAGAACCAGTGGCTGTTCAAAGGCTCTTGTTAGCTTTTTCCATGTTGTTTTGGCTAATGCATCTCAAATACAAATACATATGGTGGATTTTTTTTTGTTGTTGAAAAATTTCTGTTTTTCAGCCATATGTTTCTGGCCCAGAGTCAACATTTTTGGAATAATCCACCAAGCACAGATCTGAGGGCGGGGTTAGGTGGTACAAATTTGCTGTGCATTGACATCTCAACTGCAGAACAAAACATGACTAATCAAATGATCACCCAAAATCTAACTTTGGCTTAACTTAGCAAACTATAGTGAAGAAGAGCTCGTAGATTATGCACAACATGTCTCTTTTAAATGAATCAAATGCTTTGCACACACAGTACTTTATGGCAGACGTATGGATGGTATTCTATGTGTCCCTCTTCCCCTCTATGGGATCAATAAAGTCCTATCTTATCTCTCTCTATGTCATCAACGTTTTAGAAGACAGCGCTACTTCCTGTAATTTTTAACTTATTTACAACTTCTCTTTACAAACTGCCACTTACCTGGTGTTCTAGTAAAGGACTAATATTTAACAAGACCAATATAAAAACATGAAAACCCATAATGCCACTGCACCTACACAGCCCTCATCTGGAAAAGTATACGGATATAGAATTCTTATATAAGTGTATGTTTTGTTCTTATAGAATTGGGACAGAGGGCGGTTACAAACACGTGGGAGGGGCTGGTGTTCGGAGCGGAGATGCCCAAATGAAAAAAGTGAAAAATGAGAGTGATAAAAATGCAGCTGTGGTTTTGTGCATGAGGGGAAGTGGTACAAGTGGAACAGTATGTACAAGACAGCATATGGAACAGGCTAATGACAGGAGAGGCTCTATCAGAAACAAAAACTGTATTTACATTCTCAGGGAAAGCAGCGATGTGGAGGTCTGGTGCAGGCATATAAGGAGCAATGATTAGATTTACAGGTCCTATATTATGCTAAATTGACTCTTGTCAGCTTTAAGTCATGTTATAATGCAGTTACTTCATTGAAAACACACCTGGAGTTGTGTTTTGTTTCATTCACACACCCTTTTTTATTACTCTGTCTACATCTAGAAAGCTCAAAATGCTCTGTTCCACCTTGTGATGTCATGAAGCGGAAGTTTTCAAGTTAACAGCTACATTTTAACTGTTGTTCAGAAGAGACTGGCTGAAATTATCCAAATGATGGAGGAAACATGAGGAAACAACATTATAATATAGATCAGAAAATACTGTACAAATATTTTCTCAGGTGGTATGGAAAAGTTTTCAAGGCCACTATGATATATTGTTATAGTTATTATGTAATTTCAACATATGTGCGGTTTTGTGTGGCACTGAAACTCAAAACCAATGTTGGTCTGTGACAATAAAGTTCTTCTATAGTATAAAATGTATGAAAAAATAAACTAAAATTAAACTAAAATAATAGCATCTCCACAGGCCTGACTTTTATTTGGCTCTTGCTTGTTTCCATAAAAATGTTGTTCCTTTGGCTATAATCTTCCACAATATGGCCTATAACTTATCTCCAGGGATGTATGGTTTTATCTGTCTATTTCCCAGTGACGTGCCTCCTCCAGAAAGTTACATACTGTACTTTTAAACAACATTGACCTAAATATTACTAAACTTGTACCAGATTCTTGCTGTGGATTATTAAAATCAAATACTGTACCTCTTTTACACTTATAGTTCACTTTAAAGCAGACATATTGTGCTTGTATCTGCTATATAGTTATAATCTGTGACACCTGTGGATCATTATGTTATAATTTGCACATTTTAAATCGCAATATTCATCTAAAATAACATAATAAAAGAAACATGTTCGCTGATTTCCGAGTTACAAAACTGTGGTGCCCGATGAAAGCTACCAAAATTACTACACAACGCTGCCGAATCCTACGCGTATCACGGATTAAGAAAATAAAATTGAAGAACGAAGTAAGTACAGAGCAGGGGGCGTGTACCGGGGGGCGGTAAAACAGGGATTAATCGACAAAATGGCGTCTTGAAAATAAGCCATTGCTCAAACATGCAAGAATCTACAACTTTGAGAAGGTAAATGTGAAGGGAAACAACTAAAACATGGCTAAAAGCTCTGAATAGGTCTGTTTTAAAAATAATAGTATAAATATAAAAATAACACAATCGGTATCCAACTTCCTTTGCACCACCTCTTCCTTCTTTCAATTCAAAATGTACCCTGTCGATGTTTGGTCTGGCCATTTGGCTTCACAGTGTGTACACATGATGTAATGAACAACCCGGCAGGACTCACTCGCCCGCTCTGCTATAACACCCCCTCCCCACCCCGGCTGTCCTACTTTCTAAAATCTCACCAAGCGCACGCTCATCTGCACTGCGCTGGTTAAATGGTGAGACTAGATCTGACTGTGTACATATCACAAAATGGTGCCCTATTTCTTATTTATTCAGGTTAGCGTCAAATTTTAGGAACTGAAATTGAAAATGATGAAATGAAAACATATTCCATTTCACAATCTGATTAGAAACTATTTCATTTCACCATTTTTTGATGCGGGGACATTATAACATGGCAGAAAGCATTAAAAAAATTGTGTTTTAGCAGCATACTTTTACTCCTACTTGTAATATTTTTATTGAAGTAACAGTAGTCTTATTTGAGTAAAAGTGTTGGTTACTCTTCCCACTGTGAGAAACAAATTACATTCACTTCAAATTATTAATCAGATATTATGCGTCCCAACAGTTACTCTTACTTGAGTCATTTCTTGGACCACGGCTTTGTACTTTTATTGGAGTAAGATTATTTTAAAGTCCTCTCACTTGAGTACAATGTTTGGCTACTTTACCATTATGATTATTTAGAACATCACAATATTATCATGGAATAATTTGTTTCTTTCCTCAGGGTTTTTTTGTTGTTTTTTATTTCGTAACAAAATGTACTAAAGCTAATTATAATAAGCCTGTTCCACTCCCCTGACATCTGTAGTACACATTTAATGCACAGTCAGTCATCTGGGGCTTATGTTACACAACCTTTACTGCACAGACTTAAACAGATGGGGCCAATGAACCCAGAGGAAATGCTAATGCTAATGTATGGGCTAGTGTTTGCCTAGCTTATCTGCGTGTCTAGACCGATGCAAACGCTGAGCATGGCATTAGCACAAATGACTCAGAGGTGGGTGTTTGTGACTGTAAGGCTTTGCGCGGATTAAATCATAGTTTATTATAAATGATAATGGGAGCGTTTCGATGTGTGGTTTCCCCTTGCAAGGGCGTCTCGTGCTAACTAACTAGTTTAACAAAGTGGTTTATTGCGTGCGGTGAGAGAGGGTTGTGGATTGTAGCCATCAACGGTTTAAAATTTAATTGCTATATTTTACAATTCACATTTTACTACAATTTTACTATTAAAGCAGACCTATTGTGACTGTGTCTGCTCTATAATTATAATGACACCTGTGGATCATTATGCTGTAATTTACACATTTTAAATCACAATATTAAACCAAAACGACTTAATAAAAGAAACAAGTCTGCTGCAAGCCAGTGTTAGAAAACTGCGGCGCCCGATGAGAGCTGACGTCGCCATAATCATCATCACAACAAAGCACCTCATGCTGTTGGCTCCTCCTCCAAAATAACTACGCGATGCTGCCGAATCCTACGTATGTCACCGATTAAGAAAATAATACTGGAGGACAAATTAAGTACAGGGTAGCGAGCATGTATTAAAGGAAAATGAAAATAAGGGATTAAAGATTGCTCAAACACGCACAAATACAAATACAAGTAATAAGTATTGAAATAACTTTGCAAGAATATAAATGTGACTAACATCTATGCAATTATTTGAGTATTACGTTTATGAACTTGGCTAAAAGATGTGTGAAAGAGTGTATACCTCCAACATATCTATATATATTTTAAATTCCAAATAATGTTTAAGCTATGTATCATAAATGACAATCTATATGGCCCCAGGCTCCGCAACCAAACCATAGGTATCTGTTTTTGTGCGTTGCTCTGGTACAAGGCGAGGTTTTGTTTGTCTCTCCTACTGTGTGTGGGTGAAAGGTCTCATTTATAACTGTCTATTTATAGCCCGTCACTTCCCTGGAGCTCACCTGGACCTGCCCACCACGTCACCCGCTCATCCCAGCCCGTGTTCCGGAAAGAAGCGTGGATGGCTTTGTTTGAGCATTCCTCAAAGGTGGCCGCACCCTTCGCACGCCTATTCGTCTTTTGGGTTTTCCTCGGCACGCCACAGCAAGGACGAGACAATGCACCAGAGACGCCCCGTGACTCAGCGTGTTTGGACAAAGGACAGAGACAGGAAAATATTATTGTCAGTTTCAGGTTTATACATAACTCATTCCATTCAAAGTTGACCAATTTTCCACTTTACTCAACACACAGTACATACGACAGGTTAGACTAGTCATTCAGTAAAAAAACACATCATTATATTTGACGTATTTTGCAAAACATTGATGGTTTTCTTTATTCTTTAGTTTATAATTTTACATTCCTTCCTGGATGGACATGTTCGACTGTGTAATCTGTCAGAAAAATGTCTTCCTTGTACATATTTTGTACTTTGTTTTTCAACTTCTCTTCACAAACCACCACTTAACTGATGGAAAACTATGATAAATATTTAGTGCAGGTTCCATCCCGCCAAACCAAGTCAGAATTAGAAAGAAAACACAAAAATCTGTCCTATGCACTTTAAACCTGCTCTAAGAGTGTAAAATTGTTTGTATAATAGTACTATCATATCTGTGTAGCATGTCATACTGTTTTTTATGTGGTACTTGCTTCATTGTAATTCTAGATGCCAAATTTCCTTTCGTTGCACTGTAAAGTTTAATACAATTTAATCAAAATTTTTCTTTCGCAAGTTAATTATCCAATGAAAAAGTAAAATGACCTCCTCTCTTTATGATATGATGTGTCCTAATGCAGATAATGGACTCCCAGGTAAAGTTGTAGCTGTATGGCAACCATGTTACTACGAGCTAAAAACGTCCAGTGAAGGTGGATAGAGAATAGCACCACCTCATGACATCACAAGGTGCAATAAACCATATGAGGTCAGGATTATTCAAAGGTTAACTACGCTCGTGCCAGACTGATGTGTGCAGCACCCTAAAGTGAGTTCTACACATTTATCAATCTGGAACGGCGCTCACTGAAAGCAGTCAGGAAAAGGCAAAACATCATGATGAATATTTCAATGTGATTTGTCAAAACAAGCCGGAAAAATCTAACTCTAGTTAAATCCAGCTGAGAGAAAGGCACAGATATCTTCCCTCTGCATGTTTTTCTGTCACCGTTGCCATGTAGGTTTTGGTTCGCTTGGGCGCTTTGCCTCTGGCTTTGCCTTTGGCTTCAACACAAACCGCAATGCTGCTGTGTGACTGGCCCTCCACCCAATATGTCAAGACGGATTCTCGTAAATGTGTGAAAAGTGTGAATCGAAACAAAACACAGAACAGGTATTTTTGGGAGAGAAGATTTTTTGCATTGATTTCTGTAGACAAGAAAAACCAGAAACACTTCATCTCCACGATGCAGAGTCAGCTGTTTCACTAGTTTGTTTACTCCAGCAAACGCCAGTGGGAGCAATTATGCTTTTCTCAGGGGTGACCATAGAGGGCCCTCCAATGGGATGAGTCCTCAATTGCTTTCCAACTGTTTAGCCACGCTTAGCCATTATATTGTACTAAGGCCCACACTTCCATTTACGGCTGTCTGATAAACTTTATATAGACCGTAGTAACTTGAACAAACAGAAGATGTCAAATACAGTTAGCTAATTATGCTAATTGACTAAGCTAATGGCCCGAGGTTGAAAGTTTTATAATGTTCTAATGATTAGCAATAGAAAAAAGGCACTCCTGGAAATAACCTGATGGATTAAGTTCACCTGCTTCTAGGAAGACAATAAACACATGTCCCTCGTGGTCCTTGTTAATAGACTGTCCTATTGATTTATGGGGAATCCTTCTAGTTAGTTGAGTCACTTGGGATGAGGCTTTGTTCTTGGAATGCTATTCTCATGACTCAGTAGATACCAATTAAAAGTTTGAATCAAAGGAAGAAAAGCTTTGGTAGAAAACAGCCTGCATTTTTTTTGATGATAGTAAAGTATAACTACACTTGAGCTGGTGGTAATACCATTGCCTGTCCATGGGTTTCAGAAAGATGACAAAATTGGATCGTTGTCATGGCAATTAAAACCAACTATTGCTAGGTTTCAGCACAAAATATATAATTGGTGGTGTACTCAAGCATTTCTGTAATTTGGAGTTTGAGTTCTTGGTTAAGGTTAAGCCACACTTTTTTCCCTGTAGGGAAATTTGTCCTCTGCATTCAAAACCACTGAGTAATCAAATCCAAATCTTGAGCTAGTCTTGGTCTGGACTACCTTAGTTGGAGGATTTGACCTATTGTGCATGTTTTGGACTCATGGGGGAAACTGGAGTGAAACCCACAAAGACACAGGGAAAACATGCAAACTCCAGACCAACAGGCCTAAGCGACCCAGGAGTCTAACCCATAATCCAAAAATGCCTTGCCTTGCCTTAATTGATTTCATTTAACTTATGGTCAAAAGGGTATTTGAATATCCCAAAGATCCCTTATCCATCTATTCATTTTCTTCCACTTATCCGAGGCTGGGTCATAGCGGCAGCAGTCTAAGCAAGGAATCCCAGACTTCCATCACCCCAGACCCTTCCACAGCTCCTCCGGTGAGACCCCAAGGCGTTAACAGGCCAGCTGAGAAACATAGTCCTTCCAGCGTGATCTCGGTCTTCCCTGGGGCCTCTTCTCGGTGGGACATGCCCGGAACAGCTCCCCAGGGAGGCATCCAGGAGGCTTCCGAGACAGATGCCAGAGCCACCTAAACTGGCGCCTCTCGACATGGAGGAGCAGCGGCTCTACTCCGAGCTCCCGTGTGACTGAGCTCCTCCCCCTATCTCTAAGGGAGCTCCCAACCACCCTACAGAGGAAGTTTTTATTTATTTAACCGCTTATATCCACGATTTTGTTCTTTCGATTATTACTCAAAGCTCATGAACATAAGTGAGAGTAAGAACAGAGATCTAAACCTGATCTATCTGTCAATCTCATGCTCTGTCCTTCCCTAAGACCCCAAAATACTTGAAGTCCTCCCCAAGACAGGGACTCTCCACCCACCTGCAAAGGGCACCACCTTTTTTCTGGTTGACACAAGATGTTTTTTTTGCAATTACATGTACACTATGTTACTGCTTTGCCTGGAATTTTCCACAGTATGGCATTAAACGTATCGATCAATCCAACAACCTAAAATAATAACATGGAGACAAGTAGAATCCCCCACCAAAAAGTCAACTTATATGAATGTGTGTATCAAGTTCATATTTTGATTATGTCATCCTCTGCTGTTGTTGTGACTCCAGTGTGTAAGACAGAAGACAGGTGTAGCGTGGCGCAGCATAAATACCCCTCCTCTTCCTCTTCCTCCTCCTCCTCCTCCTCCTCCCCCATTTCTCTCAACTCTCACCTGCCTCTAAGGGCCTAGGCTCTGGATTGTTTATGAGCGTGTCTCCTATCTGCAAAGTGTTTAAATAGCACGTTTTTTTGTGGACTCACTATTTGAAATGCTTCCAACTTACACCCAACCCATTCCACCATAAATAAACTAAAAATAGAATAGAAGTAATTGCGGTTTGCATCAAAAGCAGTCGTAAACCGCAATATTGCTCTGAAACAACACAATAATAGAAAAAAAATGGTCTCAGCCTATAGCAGGTAAAGAACCCAATCGGTACGAACAGGCGACTATGAGATATTCAGGGGCGTCTAGTAATTTAGCATTAGCACTGCCTCTCATAGTGTCCGCCTAATGTAAATCGGGTTGGGTTGTTACATGCAGCAGATAATCTCTTCTCCAGATGTGCTATTGGGATTCGAACCATGATAAATCAACCATAGTCCCTGGGTTTACATGCATTTTGAAAAATATCCAGTTATCCAGTTTTCCTAGCATGCATGTGAACACAGCGACTGCCCCTTTAAACAGAAACCAATAGCTCAGTACTGTGTAGTATTTTCACTTTTCTCATGTTGTGCAGCGTGAGCCTCCTTGTAAAACTCTGCAGCACAAGTTCAAGCCGGTTGGAGGAATGGAGGTATTTACTACGCACACATTTAACACTTGAGGCATGCCCTAAATGATTTATCCATGAACTGCTTCAACAACAGGCGACAAACTGGACCCCATCCAGGCACGGCTATAAATGTGCCAGTCCTTTTCATACACTGCACATATGTGAGGCTAATGGTATGTACTTGAAGCTAACTGCTAAAGCTAGTAGAATTCCATGCTAGCTTAAACGGGATTTGCATTGGCGATTGGCAAGTCTAGACGTTTAATTATCAGCATAGAGAATGTCGTCAGATATTACTAGATTATTTTGAGATGAAAAACACATTAGCTTGCGTTTTTCACGTTCATTTCATAGCTTGGAAAACAAGTCAAAGTAGTTCGGAGTGAATTAGTCTTAATCAGGTTAGAAACAATAGCTGCTAGCTTTGGAGTTGATGTGCATTTTTTTTGAAGGTCATTTGAGCAGTGAAGCGATCAGAATCAGCCAAATAGAGATGTACAGACCAGGGATGTCCAAGCTTTTTACAACAGAGGCAAAATAATTATAATCTGTGTATTCATAACAAGTTAGACTGAGCCCCCAGACCTTTACTCATGCTTAGATACTCAATAAGACACACTAAACTATACAATTTGATATCAGGTTTATCTGAAAACTTGAAACTTGTTCTACTAGAAAGTACTGCGTAAGATAATAAGGGCCTATTCACTTGGAAGTCTATGCGCTCAGTGTGTGTTTTTTGATGAGGTCACTGCATCATTAAGTATAAAAAATAAGTAAGTACCATTAAGTAATCTAAAAAACAAATACAATTTTATTTAAAAGGTGTCAGACTTCTGGAGTTTAGTTTGTACGTGTCTGCAGTAACGTTTTAGCCAAAACATCAACTAAAATAAAACCAACCTTTTTTCCATTTGGATCTTTTTATTGCACTGAAAAATGCTTAAAAACTTGCATCCTTAACTGTGAGTGGGCTTGCATCTCCACAAACCTGACTCCTAACCTCCGCCTGCTTGTCTCCATGGAAATGTTCAGTATTGCATTAAACTTATCTATCTCCATGGAGAATGTTCCAAAGAATGGTTTTCACTTTATTTCCATGGAATCATGCAGGTGAGACGCCACCGTCATAAAGATGTTTTTACATTAACATTGTTTTTGTTCTGTTTTGTAAAAGGTATTTGAATAAACATTTGAATAGAAAAAGCTACTCAAGTAGATGTACCATTCACCTTTGCAAATACAAAATACCGAAATTGGATGGCGACCCATTTTATGCAAATTTTAACAGGAGAAAAATTCAAATTTGCAGTAGGCCAGTCTGAATTGCAAGTCATAACCAAATAATAGTTTAACAAGTGCATGTAAATTGAGAGAGTCCCATCCCTGAGCAGAGCAGCAAAATGGAGGCTTTTTATTCTCCCTTTCTCTTCTCACTTCTCAAGACGGTCATAAAAAGTGCACTTCACATCAATGAGGAACCACGCCTTCACACACATGCACACAAACATATGCACATGCGTGCACAGACACATACACGCACACAGTTTTTCCCAGCCTTTTCAAGTGTGCTTTATAGGCCCTGGAGTGTGCAATCAAAGAGTCTAACCAGACACAGGACAGGAGCCAGATTTAATGAACAATATAACATCCAACAGCTTTGAAATGACTGAATAGCAGGTTGTTTATATGATTCCATAAAACACCCAAGTTTACAAGTTTGTTTTGCTGTTTTAAGCTTACCCCCCCTTCAATTATACTGTGTGTCCATGACCAAGTTTATTTTTATAAAATAAGTCATGCCAAAAAAGGAGTGCTCAAATATGGTGTACAAATAAACAGAAACAGCATGTGTTGGGGCAGCTGTACCTAAGCCAGGTTTAATAAATGTGTGAAAGGTATTTCTACTTTGTAGTGTGATACAAAAGCCTCAGCGAGGAGCCTCTCAGGAGAATGGAGATGTGTGTTACGTAAGGGCCACATACAGAGTGTAACAATGCATCACTCCAGGCCAGTGCATTAAGTAAGAGGACACATAGTGCAGAAATGTGCCAAGAATAGTATTGTATATTGATATAACTTACTATTTTTGCATGCCATTACTATTGCAAAACTACTTCTTGCAAATTTTGTGAGTTCACAAACTCCTGAGAATCCATCTTGTTCTGCTCCGCCTCTGTCTGAAGCGTTTGCTACAGGGCAGTATTGTGATTTGGCGAAAGCCAGAACCAAACAAACCAAAACAAACATGGCGACACCAACAATATTTGACCAGAAATATGAACTACTGTATACTGTTTGTGACAAACATGCACAGGGAAGTGCTTTGTGCATTTGTGGAGGAAAATATGCCTGCTTTTCTTTCAGCTGGATTCAACTACAGTTAACTACATTTTTCAGCTTTTTCTGCTGCCATGACACTTCAACCAATCAGTGTGTTTGAATGCTACCATCATTGGTCCCAAACTCTTTCAGACAGTCAGAGTGACGCACATATCAGTCTAGTGAGAATCAGGTTAACTAGAAACATCGCTACTCTTAGTACTATTACTTGTACTGCTTCTGCTAGCACTACCATGCTTCCAATTGCTACTGCTACTGCAAAATGTACAACTACTATGGATATGACTTGTATTTCCATTTTGACTCTTCTGTGCCAGTATAGACTATGTAATATTTCAGGTGGATAGTCTGCCATTAGCTTGTCTCCAGGGAGATGCTACTGCTTTGCCTGGAATGTTCCATAGCAATAAAAAACACCTGGCTGTAACTGAATAAATGTAAGATAGATAAGCTTAATGTCATACTGTGTAACATTTCAGGCACAGCAATAATGTCTCTGTGGAGATGAGCAGATAGCATCTCCCCACCAGAAAAGTTACATAGTGCACCTAAAATAAGGAAAATTACTTTGAAATTATACAACAAAAACTTGAACAGAACAACAAGGAAAACAGCAAATTTTCATTTTTCATTTAAATGTTCACTTTTGGGAGTTAAAACACATTCAAAACAATGTATGTGTAACAAATGTAATTCTTTTAATGACATATAAGTCTGGAGTTTTGCATATTTACTTGAATGTCACTTTATGCTAACAAACCCTGGAAACCCTGCTGTGTTTTAAAGACTATACAGTATATGCTGCGTGGATGCAATAAACATATATGTAATGCATTCTCACGTACCTCAGGCTAAGTGAGAATTTACTGCATATATTTATGGCATAGACTCAGGGATAGATTTTAGAGCGATATCTTTAAATAGAAGCTCATAAAGATTATGGCTTGTCTAGTATTTAGTGTGGGGCCTCTCATATGTCCAGCCTCAGCAGCAAAGGGAAAACAGGCCAAGCAAAACTACACTGTTTTGGAAGGGACCAAGGGCCCGAGATGACTCGCAACGTAACTGAAATCACAATTTGAATGGACACAATTAGCAAATCTCCTGTCTTATTCTGCATAAAAACTGCTAATCCTGTAGTTTAGATATGTGCATGTTCTGAAATGTGATTCTTGTATTTCTTTGCCACTTCAGATTTCAGTCTTGACTTTGTCAATTCTTCTGGACATTTTTAGTGTGAAGTGAAGTGTAAACTTTGAACAGGATTATATAATTAAAACATAAAAATGTAATCACAATGCTTGTCAGAAAAATCACAACAGTCTCTGAGCACAATAGCGAGTCACACTACAATTAGTAAATATTTAAAGGTCTAATGCAAATTTTGAGGCATAATGAACATTAAAACAACACGAGTATACTACATTGAAACAAATCAGGTAGTCTTTATTTTAATTCATTTGCATCTTATACATTTAAAATAAAAAAGCTAGCATAAGCTTCGAGACACAGTGAGCTAGCTAGTGCCAAAGTCCCAAATCGTTCAGTCCTAGTAGCATCAAAATTAATGTTTATATCATATTTTCCAGGTTTAGAATGTGCAGTAGAAAAACAATCTTAATCATAATTGAATCAAAATCACAATTTGAAGCAATAGTAATTTGTAAATGCTGCAATTATTTAAGCAACTGAAGTTTGGATCTCTACAAACACGATCTGCACGGGATTGTTTGATTAGTTAGCTTGGATTCGCTTTTTTAGTGCAGGTTTCATCCTTCTCTAAAATGAATTTTCCCAGATATATTTATTTAACAAAGCTTAAAGGAACCATATGTAACATTTTGATTTCAAATTCCATAAACATGACTGTGCCCTCAGATACGAGGTTCAAATCAAATATAGCTTTTACTGATAACAACTGTAATGCTGATTGATTCTTAATCATAAAAACATTAAACGTGAGGGTCAAGTAGCTTACTTTACAATTTAGTGTTTTGGTTCTCAAGACAATTATCAAAAAACAGAATGAGCCTCACGAGTCTCTCATTTGGGTTGCCCGTTTCAATGCATCCAGTCCAATCCAGTTGGTTAAATCCTAAAGGGACTGTCTCTGATCTGAACTGTCACTACCTAAAGCCCAGCACCTGCAGCCAATCATGAATCAGCTCTAGTGCAGCCTCTGCAGCTCAGAGGGTGAGTTCTGAGCTTTCACATGAGGCCGGTCCATATGCTGAGAATGAGGAAATCTTCTATGAGTCTCTTTCTGCAGGTTAAGGCTCTGGCAACACAGGTTCAGTTGTGATAGTATCTATTTTAAACTGTAGGATACATACAGTTCCTTAAAAAGATAACACTAACTGCAATCCAAGTACTTCTCAATGCAATACGATATTTACATAACATATTTTTACGTAACTGTTCTGTTCTAACAGAACAGTAAACGAGTCAAGCGCAGATGCAGCCAGGCAGAGCCTTTGTCAAAGATGCTCCCTCTCGTCGCACTTGGGTCGAATCCAAAGCTTGAGAATGTTCATTTACCAGTTGCATTAGTTGCGGAGTAGTGCATGAGAGGCACAGGAGCACCCTTGTTAGCGGCCAGAGCCAGAGGAAGTGTCCCCTCACAGAATGTCAACGGAATCAGTGGAGCAGAAGCTGGAACACAGTGTCCCCAAGCCCAGCGCTGAGGAGTGGGCATTTGGGTCAGTGGGCTTAGGTGGACACCACAAAAGGAAAGAATAGGGGTGGGAGATGGCTGATAAAAATGTATACATTTGTGATTTTTTAAGCTCATAGTTTTTGCAATGTATCAGTAATGTGTTAAACTGTGCCTAAAAATGTCCTGGTTGAGTTTCAGGTATTGTGCACTTGAAACAGCGATGCATTGATCTGAAAAATCTGCTGGATCGGATGTCGGCTTCCAGCTAACACTTCAGCCAATATCCTGGTTGGACATAAAAATCAATGTAATAAGACTATTTAATGTTTGTTGTTGGTCTAGAAAGTCTCATAATGTTTGAATTTTTATTTACACAAAGTTGTTCTGTGATTACTTGAGATAATTAACAGCTACATAGCACATTTGGATCAGTTTTGTCTTATTTTATTTTTGTTTAAAGGAAATAAATGCTGTTCTCAGTCTGTGCACGGGTATCGGCTATAGTATCAAAATCAGTATCGGAACTGTAACAGCTGGATTGGTGCATCACTAACTGTAAAATTAACCACAACAGTGCAAAAATATCCCGATATAGCCTTTGGTTTGGATTAATTAATATGAATAATCAAGACTAATCGACTACTAAAATAATTGTTCATCGTTATCTGGACATATGGCAATTGCTATAAAAATAGGCTTAATCAGAGAGACAGTGCTGATAAAAAATGTTAAAAGAAGAATATATTTTTGTGTGTTTTTAATGAAAACTACTATTATACTATATTTTAGGCTAAATTCTATTGTAAAAAATCTTCAAATCACATCATAAATAAATTGCTTGACTAGACGACTAATTGAAAAAAATCATCACTGACTTGTAAACTGCTACATGGTTGCAGCCCTACTCAATATTCTTATTTTCCCATTAATACAGGAGACTATGGCCCTAAACACCATAGTCTAAAAACAACCTGGACTACATCAGTATAACAAAATTTGACTTTGCTCCTCATTGTATTATCCTAAATGTAAAAAGACACTACACTGGACAAAAATCACTGGTTAAAGATTGAATATAGGCAGTAAGTGACGTTTACACTCCACAAATTGAATGAGATGAAATCCAGCCCCGGGTAAAGCGGAAGAAAATGGATGGATAAAAATGATTTCTTCCACCATAATCTTAAAACAATCTATGGGAAATGCTGCTTCAAAACATCAAATTCAATGTTTCTTTTTCATTCATTATATAGTATCAAACTTAAAGCAACACTGTGTAACTTTGTTGGCATGTCAGCTGCATAATTCCATGGAAAAAGAAAGTGAAAACCATACTGAAGATTCCGAGCATTCTCCATGGAGATATATTATAGTCAAAGGAACAGTATTTCCATGGAAACCAGCAGGAAGAGGCCCTGGCCAAGTAAGAGTCGTGTTTGTGAAGGTGCAAGGTCACATGTTTTTCTAAGTTTGTCCTTGCAATAAAAACAAGCATAATGGAAAAAAAAGGTTTGATTTTAGTCTATCATTTGGCTAGAAAGTTACATACTCGGGCTTTAATTAATAATAATAAAGGTACAAATAAAAAGGTTACTAAAATGCACACTAAAAACAGACACTTTTTGGGTTAAAGTATAACAGTTTCATAACAGAACGTGTAGCAATAACTCATAAATGATTGAATGGCAAAGGAAGAACAGGCCATTAGTCCCATGTGACAGAAACAGCAGGAGCTAAGCAGTAAACTCTGCTGCCCCCTGTTGACCTAACCTATGAACTGCTATTACGCACATGTTACACAAACAGGGATAAGAATAGGTCTTTTATGAGTAAATGAATACCTGCATGTAAATAAATAGGAAGTGACATTTATTTAGCGCTGGCCAGAGAATGTGGGGATGTCTCCAGTTGTCTCCTGAGCTCTGATATCTGCCTCTCCATGTGGTAGACCTCAGCTGACATTTGCCTGGAAACAAATGAGCACTTTTCATTTCTTACAACTATATTAATTTGTGTAATAGGACCAGAAACCTTTGGCAGAACTTCCTGTTATCTCCAATGATCCAAAGATTTTGTGTATTTCAGTGATATTAAAGAGGGGGTATGATGCAAAATCAACTTTTTTTTTTTTTTTTTTTTTTTAGCTTTTTAGCATTTCAGCACTTCCTCCTGGTCCCTATTCGAACCCTCCTTATGGTTAGCTGTAAGATTCTATGCAAGGCTCCGCCCACAGGCCTACGACATCCATGCTCTTACATGATAATTCTCCATAAATATACAAAACTGCACATAGCAACAGCAACAAACCTGATGTGATGTGCAGTAGTTTTATTAGCAGGATGCACGCTGAGTGTTTTGCTCTGAAGGGAGAGTGACTTAGCATGGAGAGCAAAGGGAGGGGAAACTCATAGCATCAAAAATGAAAGTGAAACTTCTTAAACATGCCAATACATTGTTTTTGATCAATATAGCCTTTTCAAAACAATAAAAGGTAAAGGCCAAAAGTAAAATCTGTCAACTGGACAAAAAGTTGTAGGAGTGAAGACGTTTCAATGCTCATCCAAGCCGCTTCTACAGTTCTGAAGAAGCGACTTGGATGAGCAGTGATAAAAGGTAACATGGTGATATATCATCTATCTAGCCATTTATTTTTTTTAAAGCAGATGATGTACCTTCCAACACAAGAATTACAGAGTGCATCTTTAACATGGCAAATTCGTGGACCCAGTCTTTTACAAATAATCTAGTTCAACATTTCATAACATCAAAGTCCTCCCTGCTTTTATAATATGTGTCGGTAATTACCTGCGGTTAGCCTGTGCTTTGCTCAGTTGGCAGTGGAGACGCTTCACAATGGCCTCATAACGTCTGTTCTGAATCTGAAAAACAGTATTATGAACAATATTTTTCATCAAAATATACTTTACTGTTTGTGTCAGTACCAAACTAAATTTGTTGCTCTTTGTTATCATATTGTAATGTGTGAGCTGCTGTGACCAGGGGAATTGATAGGAAGGGACAAAGGCGTCTGTTGTCCCAAGCCACAAGGTCTAAGGGGCCCAGAATTGGACCCTCTTCCTATTAATCCATATAAGAGAGGGGGCCCATGTGACACTTCTTGCCATGGGCCCCCAAATTTCTGCTGCCGGTCCTGACTGTGTCCAAGTAATTTCCCTTGTGGATCAATGAAGTTTGCCAGTGCATCTCAGACTTTCCTCACTTAAGATAAACCACGCCTTAAATATAGGACTACACCAATGCTACTATAGTTTTAACTAAGCAATTAACCAAAGAAGGACAAAAATGTGTAAACAAAGAGTAAGTTTAAGTGTAATATTCTCAATACCTACTCTGCTATCTGATCAGCTGGCTACAATAGTGAGATGGTGTGAATTATTATGACACAAACAAGTTTAGAAATATTATACATAACATTACACACACTGGTATTGTCAGACCTCTATGTCTTTCTTAATGTGGCTGTGTGTCTCTGCCTCCTTCCTCACTTTACTTCTTTTCTCGGCTATTGCTTTTTTCTTTGCAATGATTTGCTCTTTCAAAGCACTGGTTTTCCTCTGAAACACACCACAATAAAGGTTACACATTAAATCTCAGATATTTCACAGTTACAGGGCTTTTTCAAAAGTAACCAACCAATTATGGTTTAAACTACCCACTATGACAGTGGAGTGGAAAGTAACTAATTACAAATACTACCCTCGTTGTAACTGAGTAGATTGTTTGGGTAGCTGTACTTTTTAGGCAGATGTTTAAACATGTTAAGATAATTAAAGGTAAAGTAAAAAAACAACAAAAAAACAACAACCAAAAAACAAAACAATGGGTGCTCAAAATGTTATTGAATTTTATTCAAAAGCCTTTATTACCACATGACAAGTAAGGTTAAAAGTAGGGTTAAAACATGTTTTGGCTCTTCGGTCTTTCAAGGCAGAGAGTTTTTTTAACTTTTGATAAATGTGGAACTGATCCCTGCACTGAAGAGAATCATAAGGACATATACATGTATATTTATGCGCAAGGAACACATTTTTCTGATAGACTACACATTGATTTAACAAAATAGTTATCGACTATTTATATTAGTCTAACTATTGTGTAATTTAGAGGTAATAGGTATGGAATTACCAACACACTAGGAAGTAAAATAATAAAATTATTGCTTCCATTAACTTCAAATTCTGACCCTCTAGAGCAAAGCCTCTTGTTTAATTTGTTGTCTATTCAAATGATTTCAAATATTTATTTTAGTTGTGACCCAAATAATCATGATTTTGTTTTTTCTTAATAAGTTGTCAACATTGGGTATGTCACTGCTTTTTAGTTTAAAGGAAAAATAATCATCTCAGTCAGTATGTGCAAGTTGTGCTGTGTTTGTGCTACTTTTTGTTTCATGTTAATAACACCTGTCATTATTAACTGTAATCCAGGTAAAAAAAAAGAATGTATTTTGACAGTTCAATGTATTGTCTTCCTCCATGTCTGCGTTAAACTGTTGAAAGTTTAGAATATTATTCTATTATTATATTACATGAGCCCAATTTATAAAAAAAAAATAAAATCTTTATTACCTTTGCCATCTGCACAGCATTTCCATTGGGATTCTCCAGATCTTCCTTTAGCTCTTCTTTCTTCTGCTTTAACACCATGACATGTTCCCGTCTCTCCTCTAGCTCCTTATGGACCTGCGTCTGGCTCACTGCTAACATGACCGCCGCTCTATGCTCCTCCATCTTAGCCCGATAACAGTCGTAGAGGGCCATGGCAGTGGAGGTCTTCTCCTGCTCCTCCCTGATCAGGTTTTGGAGATCTGTGTTCTCCTGGGAGATGCTGATACAGCCCTGGAGGAGGACTTGTGTCTGCTGTTCCAAATGTTCTGTGTTGCTCTCCAAAGCCAGGAGCAGCCTCACTTTAGACCGCAGCTCAATTTCCACTTGTTTGGTTTGGTTCTCTGCATCGGATAAGGATGCCTACAAGAAAGAGCGGATTAAAAACATGCTAAATACAGCACAAACTATTGTTACACCTAAATGTTAACAACATCAGAGGGTTAAACTTACTTAAATAATTACTTTAACAGGCCATACTTTCACTCCTACTTGAGTAATATATTTGGCAGTGTAACAGTACTCCTATTTGAGTAATAGATTGTACAGTGTAACAGTACTCTTACTTGAGTAAAGGTTTTGGTTCTTCTTCTCACTGTGAGTAAGTGAAATTATTTGTGCTTCAGATATGATTTAGCTTTTCTCATTGTGGTGTCTATCCTTTAAAAATATCAGATTCTGTGCATTGTTTAATAGTTCCTCCTACCAATTACTTTCACATTAAATTATAAATCTCTTTTTTTATATATATTCTTGAAACTCTACTAGCTTAGGATAGAGTAGTTTTTCTTCAAGTATAAATTTATCTACTCTTCCCACGTCTGCATTTACGTAAAGATTAAAATACAACACTATGTTAACTTCTTTCTGAAATGTTAAATGACAAAACAAAACCTTTAGGGACTGCAGAGTTTTCTGTTTCTCCTTCAGGGCTTCTGTCTGAGCAAAACTGTGCTGGCTCACATCTTCCACCACTTTTGACAAAGTGAACCCACAGTCCTGAGAACCTAGGAAACAGCAAAAATGTAATCTTCAAATAGATTTTTGTTTTATTACATACATACAAATTACAGAATAGTTTTACACGCAGTAGTTATTACATAAAAATAAATAAATACATACATAAAACATATTAATAGCATGAAAAATCTGAAATATATAATAAATAAGTTATTAATTTGACTGGTTGATAAGGGTAGTGTTGAAAGAAGTTTAAGCTAGCTAGCCTAGATGCTAACTAAACATTAGTAATTTATTTCTCAGTGTTTTATCGTTTTCTGAAATTTATCTTTGTTTTTCACTAAATTACATGACACAATTTTATATTTTCGTTAGTTATTACTTACCATTTTCCACTGACATTTTATTAAAACCACTTTAAACGCACATTTATAACAAAATGGTCTGTAGCCTTGTTGGGTGTTTTAGATAGTCAAAAATTATTTCATATTAGTAAAATGTGCATTTTTAACTATTTTATTTTAAATATCCTCATATATAGTATAGACAAAAATAATGAACAAATCTTTAAAAAAAAAGACTATAAAAAATACATGTTGTAGCGCAGTCACAACTAAATACTACAATTCCCATGAGCCTTTGCGACTTTACGCACTGCACTGCTTCCGGGTTTTTGTACGTCACGTTGAACCCACTGTACAACCAAAACAGAGCAAGCGTGTGCAGTTTTGCTGGGCTATATAAGCTTTTAAACCAAACTTTTTAATACATTTCTATTATATCTTACATAAATTAGATGTATTCAAATGCTATTGCACCGCTGGTTTCGGTTGCACGCGTTGTGTAGAAGTTTACGAGAAAGAGGAGAAGGATGGAGGACAATCTGTGGACATCCGACTGCGGTAAAGCACTCCAGAGCCGGGTTGAACTTCCCACCCGGTCGGCGGTTCTGTCACGGGGCTTTAGGGGGCCTGTACGGTAACGTCTCTGTGCAGAGGTACATCCGACAGCTCATGGAGGAGTTCAGGAGCCTGGATGAGAGGCTGCAGCGGGCTTCTCTCAGCGAGGCAGACAGGCGGGCCATCGTGCAGAAACATACCGAGCTCCTGCCGCTGGCGACGGTGTGGAGAAGTGTGGAACAGGCGCTGAAAGATCACGAGGAGGTGTTATCTCTCCTACAAGGTCAGTCTAGTGTAGGTTAGTATGTAAATGTCATATATGGTGAAGGGAAACAACTATTACATGTTTTAAAGCTATGAAAATTATATATTTTTCATAATAGTTTTGCTTTCATACTAAATACCAGAGAAAAATGCAATATGTGTTCTTTAAACAGTAGTCTGATCTGGTTGTGCAGGCACCAAAGTTGAAGATGTGCAGATGAGCGAGCTGCTGAAGGAGGAGGAGGCACTGCTGTCTCAGAGGATCATAGACATGAGAAAAGATGTAAGTCTGATCACAAGGAATAATGTTGACACGAAAGATTGACATGGACTGGGCAATGTGGGAAAAATCAAATCTCAAAGGGGACCACGTTATAACAGTGTTCCCTCATCATTAGCTCACACAAAGTTGTATTTTTGGTTAATTCATATATCACAATAGCTGTAATTTAATACTTGAGAAAACGCATAATATGATTAAGTGGTTGTAAATGCAATTGCTTTTCCTGTAGATGGTGAAGACGATAGTTCCCAGTGACCCTCTGGACTCCAGCGATGTCATACTGGAGGTGGTGTCAGGGCGCACCACAGGAGGTCAGTCACAGACAGGACATTCACATGAGTTTAGTAATGTGTGAAACAGGCACACACTCACTGTTTTCTGTGCCATTCAGGGGACATCTGCCAGCAGTTCACCAGAGAAATGTTTGACATGTACCAAGGATATGTGCACTACAAGAATTGGGATTTTGAGCTGTTTAACTACACTCCTTCAGACTATGGTAACGCATCATTTCATATTTACTATAAACATAATACATTTTGAGCTTTACAATTTATTTTTGTAAAGCTCAAAATCACAACAGCCGTTTCCTCTGAACATGATAAGTGATTTAACCAACAGAAAGTTAGAAAATCAACAATGAAGCAGAAATAGATAAGCAAATTAATCAACAAGCAAATGGATAACTGTCCCAGAATGTCCCCTGTCCTCAGACCCTTGGCAAGGAAAAACAAAAAAAAAAAACTGTGGGGAAAAAAGAAACCTTGAGGAGCACCACAGTTAAGGAGGGGCAGGCAGGCTGCAGATGTGTCCAGGACTAATGCTCATCCGTTTGCAGATAGAGCTCAAGACTGTAGGGCCAGAACCCACTTAGCTAAGGGACAGAGGGAGGCTTATCCACGGTAGGGTAGGGGTCACCCTAGCCAAGTATTGGGTCATCCAACCAGGTAAGGGAAGGGAGAAAAAGCCACATTCACAGGATAGAAATTAACCTTTCCTGAATAGCTTTATAATGGCCTTGAGCTATATAAGACTATATGCCCATGGACCACTATGGAACCTACCTGAATGACTGGGATTAAACAGATATAATGCCACATGGTAATATAAAAGAAAGTACAATGATTTAATGTTGAAAATTGCATTTTCAGACTGAATCAGAATTACTATTTATTCTATTGTATAAATAGAGTGTTTTTATGTCCATCGTGATATAGGAATTGGTATTGAGTCTGTTCCTTAGTATCAAAATCAATGTTATTCATATTGGTACTGAAATATTGTCCATCCCTAATAATCCATAATCTATTCCTATAACATCCCAGCATCCCTTTAATATGATCTGAATGTGTCTTGTAGGTGGTCTGCACCATGCGGCCGTGCGGATCGCCGGAGACAGTGTGTACAGACATCTGAAACACGAGGGGGGCACACACAGGGTGCAGAGGATCCCTGAGGTGGGCCTGTCCTCCAGGATGCAGAGAATCCACACAGGAACCATGACTGTCATCATCCTGCCTCAGCCTGTGGAGGTAGAGTATTCCAAGCATTTACAGGCCTAACAAGCCCAATTTTACTGTCTGTGGGTTGGTACTGGAGGCGATAATGTTTAGAGCAGTATTCCTCCAGCCTGAAGGTTGAAAGAAGGTCTGCAATATGGTCCTTCACCCACATTGCCTTGTATGAATGTGGTATGTGTGTAAGTGTTGGTGGTGGGAGGGGCCGATGCCACAGATTGGCAGCCTTGCTTCCGTCAGTCTACCCCAGGGAAGGGCAAAATCATGAAAGAAGAAATTATTATTTATTATTGTCAGTATTTTTTAAAATTATTTATCTAACTTTGTAAAGGTGCAATATGCAACTTTTCTGAGGAGTCCACCAACTTCTTGTCTCAATCGAAATTGCTTTGGCTCAAATGTTTCAAAATGTTTGGCCGAATAGAACAATTTTCTGTAGCAATAAAATGACTGTAATCGAATAAATGCAAGATATGCATGTTTAACTATAACATCTCCTCATAAAAGTTACATAATGAACCCTTTGATATAAAGAAGTAGAATAATAGAAGGTGGGCATACAGGCTGTGTTTCTAATGACGTGTGTGTTGTGCTGTACTTGTGTTGCAGTTTGATGTGAGCATTGAGCAGAAGGACCTTCGCGTGGACACATTCAGATCCAGAGGAGCAGGAGGACAGAGCGTCAACACCACCGACAGTGCAGTGAGGGTGGTGCATCTGCCCACAGGTCAGTCCAGACTGCTGCATGTGTGTTTTCACCTACCCCCTATAGCCGACAACTTCTCTGTACTTGTGATACTTGTAAAAAAAATGCCGACTCTGGGACATTCACACAGCATGTAGCCATTGAAAAAAATGAAACAAAAAAGATAAATAAATAAAAACACTGTGTGAATAAGTGTGACTGCTTGCCATGTTGAACTATCACTATGAGTTCTGCAGTTTTGAACTGGAAGTTAGTGGACCTGTTTTAATTTGTTTTACATCAATAACCAGGCTCTCGTGATGAATTGAGTTTTACACATCAATCTGGGATGGCTCTCACTGGAAGCAATTGGAAGTTTGTGAACTCACAAAACTTGCCAGAATTCATTTTGCTGTGCAATATTACATTATTGCTGTTTACAATAAACAAAATGTGTGTAATTACAAAAGAGTGTAATTGGTCTGGTTGAAATATTGAATCCTTAATACTTTGCTCAGGTATTTCAGCTGAGTGTCAGCAGAGCCGCTCTCAGCTCCAGAACAGGGACACGGCCATGCGTATGTTAAAAGCCCGACTCTACCAAAGCATCATGGGTAAAGAGGTGGCGCAGAGGCATACAGCCAGGAAGCAGCAGGTGAATAAGACAAACAAAGCAACATCATTTTATACTGTAGCATGTTCAGCATTTTCTTTTACTTCTCCTTAAAAATAGACCTTTTCTGTTTTGAACCATGTTACTATATTGTTCCTCCATCAAAAACATGCCGTCATCACCGTACTCGTACTTAGTGTTCACAAAGTGCGTATTCTTATGGCAAGCTGGTGTCATTGACTAATGGCTTTATTTATTTATTTTTTCATTAATTCACTGCAAGAAAGAAAAAGCGAAATACTAATGCCAAACTTGTGTTAAAACACCAATTAAAGCCACAATAATTCAGCCTATGATATGACATATCAAATTAACACAGTAGATAATGTTACCATATTCATCAAACAGAGCTGCTCTTTCACTGTGTTGTTCAGCTTGTGCTTTGTGCTGTCACAGGTGGGAAGCCGGTCTCAGTCGGAGAGGATCAGAACATACAACTTCAGCCAGGATCGAGTTACTGACCACAGGACAGGCTATACGACCAGAGATATAAAAGTATGAATTTAAGACTAATACTGTGGAATTATCCTTTAAAAGGCCTGTACCTGATTTAAACCATGAGGGAGGAGCATGTTTTAGTTTGAACTTTTAGCCCCGCCTACCTAGTCTTTTCTGCTGTTGTGGTGTGGCTACGACACCATTTCAAAAATTCTATTTTTTGGGGGCATTTTTGTAAGTTTTTCACTCATCTAAGTATAGTCTGAGTTCGCTTTTATTCAGTGTCAACCCCTAAATCATAAAATGTCGACCTTATTTTTGGTAGAATCGCAGCTTTTTTCTCAAAACTTTATTCTCAAAAAAAAATTTATTTTATTTTTGTAAAATTATGACTTCTTCTGGCCTGGACTTTATTCTTATAAAATTATGACTTTAAAGTAAAAATGTTGCAGCTTTATTCTTGTAGCGCCTGCATAATTAAAAAAAAAAGTGTGTTTAATGTGACCCTGATATGTGACCTGACACTGTTGTATCAGGCAGTTCGTTTCTTATGGGGCTGCCCATTCCAGGGCTGAAATGAGTCAAATGATTCTAGTGAAGCTGAACGGCGTTTAAAAAAATGTGCATTTTGACCTGCATTGAGCTCAGTTTTAGACTCAGTTCAGTAGAATGTTTGGTTTTGTCTGTTTCAGGAGTTCATGAGAGGAGGAGAGGCACTCGATGATCTGATCCTGAACGTTCTGGAACATGCTGAGACAGAGGCTCTACTGGAGTTAGTAGAGCAAAGTCTGAAACAAACTATGTGTGAAAATACTGCAGACAAATAGTGCCTATGTCATTTATTTATATTTTTGGTGATGTTTAAATTGCACTAAACCATTAAAGTTTGTAACTTTAAAATACAGTGTAAGTCAGTGTTAACACCTCACCCCTGCCTCAGCATTATCTGTCCTGTTACTTCCAAAGTGTCTTCCTATAGGTGTCTGTGTAAACCCTCAGTCACCCAGGTCTGATCCATAGTAAAAGAAAAATATAAAATCTGTCAACTGGACCAAAAGTTGTAGGAGTGAAGACGTTTTGCTGCTCATTCAAGCCACTTTTTCAGTTCTGGTCAGATTACTGGTGGACACTGCCTTATATCTATAGGTGGCACTATAGCAGTGATTTTATGTATTTATTTGAATTGAGGCAGTCCATATTAAAGGGCCCATATTACACCATTTTCTGACCTATGTTATGTTGTTTCTTCCTCAAAAACATACCTGGTGTTGTGTTTTGTACAAAAGAGCATTCTGAGCTTTGGAGATGTAGACAGACAAATAATAAAATGTTACTCACACATGTATGAATGAAACAAAACAACTACAGGTCTGTTTTTGAGGAGGGAACAACATTGTAACATGACTAAAAGCTCATGAGAGTCAATTTTGCATATAGGACCTTTAATCAGTGAGTCAGTAAACAGCTTCAACATGAATGTTTTATAGTATTAGGAAAATTTTATCCCTTGTCCTAAGGATAATTATATTTTATGAATGTAATCAGTAGCTGCCAATGTAAACGAGATTTGAATATCAACCAGATCTAATAGAATTTACAATGCCAAATTACATTATGTGTATACCAATAGTCTTGTTTACTGATTATATGCTAAAAGCAAATCTACTGCTCTTAAACTTCCACAATGGCAATCTTTTTAAGCCTATATTCATTTACATATATACTCACAGGGAAAACTATTTAAAACATTTTAATGTACATTTCGTGTGTCCAAAAGTCAAAGATGTAAAAGTATGAGATCATGGTTTCAAAGACAAACTAAAGTCTTGGTGAAATGGTCCACAAATGTCCAAATGGGAGCTGTTCAGTCCTCGTCGTCTCTCTGCCGTAGACTTCGTGATTTTCCGTTTTGAGTTTTCTTCTTCTTGAAGGTGACAGGGACGCTGCTGGCGCTGTCTCCTAAAGATGTGATCACACGCGTTTTGAATTTGTGCTTTGGCTCAGGAGGGACTTCTACAGGCTTGCTTTCTTCTGACACCTGGACCTGAGGCAGCTGCAAGTCCACAGTAGCACTACAACAAAACAGGTACAAGGATGTAAGACAGGTTAGACTGCTGTTTTCAGATCAAATGTAGGCTACGTCAAAAGTGCACTATGTTGTTTGATATTATATTATATGAATTAATATTACTGAAAAATTAAATATATTACTGTAATTCGTAAATTTGATCATTAAATGGACCATTATAAACGAGGCAATTCTCCATGCAGACGAGCAGGTGGACCCTCTACCAGAAAAGTGTTTAAGAGCACTTACTAAGGGTCCTTCTGCACTTTGATGCGCTCCCAGGTGCCATAGGGGTTTGGAGGTCTGAATCGTCCGGTGGGGGCCTCCTCCGGTTTCTCCTCCTCCAGTTTCTCCTCCTCCCCTCCTCCTCTTTCTTCCTCCTGTCTCTGCTCCTCTTCACTGTCTTTAGGAGTGTCATCCGGACTGTCAGATGTATCAGACTCTGCTTTTCTTTTCTGGAAGTACAATGCACCTCACTCATTTATTGTGCAACTTTTAGCATTCTACATAAATGAAACCACTTTGTTCATCTTGGTATTCCCTAGAACAGGGCTGAACTAATACTAACCCATTAAACTAGGACTAAACCAGGTCTAAAGCAGAATTAAACAAGGACTAAACCAGGGCTAAACTAGTACTAACCCAGAATAAACCCTAGAGGCTAAACCGTAGAGTCTAAATTGTAATCTGTGTGTTTCAGATTCCTTTCACCATTTTTTCAACTTCTCTTCACAAACTTTAACTTAACTGATGTAAAAACTAATCACTAAAAATGTAAAAATGCACTTTAAATGTTTTCAGTCAACATCACTATTAACTAATAACTGCATACCCTGAATTGTATTTTGGGTACAGTAGACTCTTTAGCATCACCCTCTGTAGATGTGTCCTCCGCCTTCACCTCCTCTCCTACCGCCTCCTCTGGACTTTGTGCTGGGTTTGGGGACTCCTCCAGACCCTCTTGCGTTTCACTGGTCCCGGGCGGCTCAATGATGCTACAGTTTGCAGGCCTTTCCCAACTGGATTCTGAATAGAGAGTTGAAGAAATTAGAATATGTGCTCTGATGTTTTGTAACTACTTTGTTATAAAAATGCCATGTTCACTCTTATAATTGATACTTTGCAGCTGCTGTCAACATTCCCTGGGGGTGTGATGCTAACTGTGAGCACTGCTCTGTCTGAGCTGACTTAGTTGGAACTACAACAAGTGAGCTGATCTGAGCTGTTAAGCAAGTGGCTTCCACATAAAATTACAGACACAATCTAGCTAGCATTAGCCAACAGTTTTTAATTTAGTCCCCCTCACTTTTTTGTTAAAAATCAAACACCTAAACAGGAACATGAAAACTTGTATTGATCACATGCTTCTGAAAATGTGTTGTTTTCTTGAGTTTTCAGATGATATACAACATTGTTTGACAGTGTTTGCTATGTATGCATTGTGTCACCAGGGTGGCAGCTGAACATTCCACCATAGACATACATGTCATCTCCCACCATGGAGCAAAGTTGTGGAATGAATATGGAGACTATATGGAAACTTCAAACAATAAAAAGTACCTGAAAAAAAATACTGCTTTCTAAATATACATCTTGATTTAACATAATATAATGGTAATGCTTCTACTGTATTTCATTAAAAATTATAAACTTCTGTATTTATTTTATGAAAATAAAATACAAAGTTTCAGATGCCAAGTACAAGTGAAGGCTACTGTACCTCCTGTTGCAATGTTGTAGTAATATTTATAACCTTCTGGGGTCACAGATTCTGTCCAAACTGCTGCTGTAGGAGTCTAATGGAGAAAAGTAAGGATTAGTCCAAACCAAAAAAAAAGTAAGAATTATTTTATCAAGGTTTCTGTAGAGTTTAAAATGGATTGAAATCATATTAATGGTCCTATATTACACAAAATTGACTCTTGTGAGCATTAAGCCATGTTAGAATGTTGTTAACTCCTCAAAAACATACCTGAAGTTGTGTTTTATTTCATTCACATGTTTGAACAATGCTGCAATATTAGTCTGTCTACTGTATTTTTTTTCTAGTTAACAGCTACCTTTTACCTTTAGTTCAGTAGAGATGGGAAATTCCGAGGCTGAAATCATCCAAATTATGGAGGTGAAGGTGTTTGGAGTTTAAAAACACAGTGGAGCACTTCCTGTATTACTACATGACATCACAGGGTGGAACAGAGAACTCAGCCTAAATATGCAGAGTTTGTGTGTTAAACATGTGTGAATGAAACAAAACACAACTCCAGGTCTGTTTGTGATGAGGAAACAACATTATAACATAGATCAGGAACAGCGCAATACGGGCCCTTTACAATTGGTATTAATAAAACTTCCATTTGGTTTCACCAGGTATTCAGTTATTTTAAAAAAGTTCATATATTTATTTTATGTTATTTCATTTAAAAGGTACACATGTAGCTTTTCCGGTTGAGGGTCCACCACCTGCTTGTCTCCATAAAGGGGTACACTTACAGGTCAAGCGTGCCAACATGTGTTCCTTCCGCATAAATTGTCTGCATTTTGGATGGCTTTTTTGGTGTTGAGGTAGAGGTATTCTGTTTTAGAGCACTACTTCCTGTATTTTTGTACTTTTCTTTTCACCTCTTTTTCCACAAACTGCCACTTAACTGATGTAAAACTATGATACGTATTGACCACAGGTACTATCCCACCAAACCAAGTCAGAATTGAAAAACACAAAAACCTGTCATATGTTCTCTTTACAAACGTCAGGACAAATGCATTATTTAGAATACTGAGTAATTAAAAAGCCTTAAAATATAAAATATAGTGTATAGCATCATTAGCCCTGTTTATACTAGAACTAGAAAATCTGACATACCTTTGTGCTCCTAGGCTTTGCACTATTAGACGCTACTCCTGGAATATCTTCTGGTTTGTCCCACCGAGACTCTATTAATGACAACGAGTGACTAAAACATATCCGGAGTGTTCAAATGAGCTTTCAAATGTTAAATAGAAGTACTCACTTACCACCAGTGACTGTGTTGTAGTAGTACGTATACCCCTCGCTGGTCTTCCCTTCCACCCACAGTGCAGCTCCTGGGTGGGGCCTTGGCTGGGCTGGAGGCCTGGGATGTCCACCTTTCTTCTGGGGCTTCTTCTGCTTGGGCTCTTGCCCCTGGGCCTGGGGCTGTTTAGGAGCCTGTACCGTTGGCACAGGTTGGTATGTTGAAGTTTCGGATGTCGTTTCAGTATCTGGGCCAAATGCTGCAAGAAAGAAAAGTGAAATATTAGGAATGAACAAAAATGTCGCAATGTTGTCCCACAGCTGCCCAGGTTGGTTCCATTGCAAAAGAAAAATGAATTCTATCAGCTGGACAAAAGTTTTATTTCTCATCCAGTTCTGCTGAAAACTTGTGAGTCACTGCCTTATAACTGAAGGGTGGCGTTAACTACACATCCTAGTTATCTTAAAGCAGATACATTTTGCAAAATTGACTTTTCAGAGATTTTAACCATGGTATAGTTGTTTCCCTTCTCAAGTTGTATTTGGAGTGATTTGGGCATATTTGAGCAATCTTTAATCACTTATTTTCAAGATGCCATATTGCCGATCAACTCCTGTGTTCACCGCCACTCTCCCCTTTCTCTGTAGTTACTTTGTTACATTGTTCTCCAACTCTTCAACTTGTTTCTTTTATTAAAAAGAACTGCTGTTGTCTTAATTAAATCCTTATAATGAAAATAAAATGCAGATTAATACAGATATTCTTCAACTAAGATTCCATCAACCAGTTAATGAACAGAACAACTGAAGTACTCCAACCCTAAAAAATATCAGAAAAACAAAAGAAAAATACACACAGACCTGCCTCCCTCTCCATGCGTTTCAGATCCTTCTCATAAGCTTTCATCGCAGCCTCCTCCATGGCAGCGAACTGTTTAGACGCCTTCTCATCCTGCTTGGCTTTCTGTATGCTCTTCTTCTTAATCTGCAAAAGAAAAAAAACACATTAAAGTTTACATTTACATTTACATACATACATTTTTTTACAAACTTTTGAATCCACAACGGACAATATTTGGACATAGAAATAGCTAAAAAAATACAATAAAAAACACTCTTCATCCATGGGGTTTAGAATCATGAAAAAATTAGGACTGTTGACATAGCAATTAACACTTAATTTAAAACAATGTAATATATCTTTTGAATGGTGAAAAGTACTCAAAATGTCACCTATAACAGGAAACTTCAACTCAGGAATTAGAGCAAATCAACTTGATATAGAATCTGAAGAAAAAAGTTAATTAACTGAAATTGTCATATAATTACAATGCAAAGTTTAAGATACCGATATGTGATATTTTGTCTTGCTGTTGTAGTTGAAAGTTGATATTAACAGATTTTGCGTTTTAAAAAAAGCTTTTAAAAAAAAAGCTTTTAAAATCTATAGTACACACCAAATTTTAAGTGAAGTTTACAAATGAATGCACTGCTTTTGTAAAAAGTCATAACAAAATGTATTTATCTGGAATATAACTTTTCACTGATTTAGTCTGCTCAAAAAGACAAATCTGACACACTGAGGACAAACTGGGAATGACACACAAACACACAGACTGGAGCAGTGCAGAAAACATATTGGTATCAACATCTGGGGAAATCCGCTAATATCACTGATATCGCGATATCCAATAAACCTACCCTAAGAAAAAGATACTTGATACATACTTTTTGGCCCAGTAAATTCAGTTTAATTTTAAATGATGATGATGATGAAATGATTTGGACATTTGTGTTTCTTGTGTGTTTCTTTCTTCCTTCAGATATGTTTTTCTAATTTTTGTGTCAATCCTTTGAAAATGTCAGATTTTGTGCATTATTTAAAGTTTTGACCTTCAAATTATAAATCGGATGTTATGTCCCAGCAGTTACTCTTTAAATTACTCTTACTTGAGTGATTTCTTGGACCACTACTTTGTACTTCTACCAGAGTAATATTATTTTGAAGTAATGTTAGTCTTACTTGAGTACAATTTTTGGCTACACTACCGCCTCTGCAGACATGGTCATCAAAACAGAACAGACTTAAAATAAATAATTTTAAATAAATAATTTTAAATAAATAGGTAATTGGCAAAATGTTCAATACCTCTGAAATTTTTGCTGCAACATTTTCTTTGTGGTTCTTCCCTCTTTCGTGGAAATCGATACTCTGTGGACCAAGAGGTTAGTATCTCGTAGACTGCTGATCATTTTGTAGAAGTTATAATTGATTGTTTAGTACTCACGGGTTTATTGTCCGCGATCCAGCACTTACAATACTGACAGAATTTCCTGGGTTGAGACTTCCAGTAATCAGCCCTGGAAGAAAATAAGAAAATAGTGAACCAGATCAGCCTGGACTTATAAATAATAAACACAAAATAATCACTTAGACTTTTCATGCATAGCTTTTAAATTATGTGTAAATTGTTATTACATTGTGTTTTCTTGTGTTGAAAAGGTCCAAATAAGAAATAGATGAACTAAAAACCCATAAACGCCGCTTGAGCATTTCAGAAACGCACGACAACAACGGCCATTAGTAATGACGTCACAGTTACGCGACCACTCATGTACAGAAATTATTGTTATTTTTTGTTTGTTTTGTTTTAAACAGCTCTATAAACGATCATTTTCAAGTATTTAACGCGAGAGAAAAAAATAAGTTGATATTAAAATTGCTGTAAATAAATATATTATGGTCAGAAACGTGTTCAGAAGAGGTAGCGTTTGTGTACATTTGTGATGGTTTGGCGACACCTGGTGGAACATTGACGTTACAACAGGACTTATCATTCAAGCTTTTGTGTGATGATCAGTGACTGTATCATAGACCCGTATGCTCCACGAACGTATCATAATATAAAATTCAGAATTTCAAATCATGTTTATAACACAATTTCTCATAATCATTATTTTCTTTGCAGTTTTTCCTATCAAAAGCATCATATCTTTGGGATTGTATCATAAGAAATTGTAGAATTATTCAAGTAATGTTCAGTGGTGTCACAGTTTTTGGGGTACCGCCAACAAATGGCCAAATTTAAGCATTTTCACATATTCTTTAGTAAAATATTTACTCAAAAACACAATTTATCACTGTGCAATTTCCCTGTGTCCATTGTTTTGCAGGTGCTAAAACATAAAAATTGTCCTGTTTTTTTGCACTTCTCCCAGTAAGAACGCGAGTAGAGGTAAAATTTGTATATAAAATATGCTTTATGTAGTTTTATTGATTCCTAGTGTCTCATCACAGTCATCATAGTGGCAATCACAGGAATAAATTGTAACCAGTTTATAATCACTGTATACGTCTTCACCTGCAACTGTTTTTAACCCCTGTTTTTTCATGTTTCACTATGCGGTCCCATATGGTCTAGCGGTTAGGATTCCTGGTTTTCACCCAGGCGGCCCGGGTTCGACTCCCGGTATGGGAACGTCCTTTTTTTTCTCAATTAAGATTCATTTTTTTACTTTGACATGTGGTATTTTCAGCATTATTACTATTATTTCATATTTGAATTTTAATGACCTTGAAAATTTGAAGCAAGAACGTTCTGATATTGCGTCATCAATGAGAGACACTACGCATGAGCTGTGCGCCAGACTCACTGACAGACTGACCGGGGTAAATCCTGAGCCGCTTTGTCTGCACCGGTGATCCGAGGTTCGACCTGACCCACCGCGGTGCCAAAGCTCTGGAGCTGCACATGAACAGCAGCACCATGGCCGCGTCCTCACATCGGATCACGCTGGGGCCGCTGGTCGCCGCCATTGATCAGGGAACCAGCTCCACACGGTTTTTGGTGAGTCTGAAGAAGCATGACAGGACAGGGGCGGGGGACAGGGACACTGGACACTGTCTGTGCACAATATGTAGACACTTCTGTGGAATGATTGTATGCTATATTTGCTTATCTAGTGTTTTATGTTTCGCATACAATGACATAAAGCAGGCATGAATAATCTAACTGCAGCACACATACAGCAGATTAGATACAAAATACACAATATAATATTTTAGGTAGGGATGCAGCAATGACCCAAATATCGTGATGTAGTATCGTCAAGAGTCTCACAATAATAATAATAATAATATCGTGGGCCCTCACATTATATCGAATTAGAAATGTCTTAGCTAAAGTTCATTGTTATGGTGCAGCAATAGCTAAAAAATACATAGAGGAACCACATAGATCAGGCATGACCAAGCTGTGGCCCAGGGACTAAATGCAGCCCTCAGACCAATTTTTCTTGGCCCTCAAGCTTCCAGGTGAATTGTCCCATATTACTTTAAACAATACTTTTTACTGTACATTTCTGAAAATCTACTTTAACAAGCCCATATCAAATATTTATTGTGTCCCATTGAGGATGTAAGCATGAATAAAGGTCTAGTGCTTCAGTCTAACTTGTAATAATAATGCAGATTTGAAGTATTTACTGTATTGGTGACCAGTCTATGGCCCTCAATTGGCCTCCAGCTTTGTGTTTTTATATGTGGCCCTTAATTAGAAAAGTTTGGACACTCCTGACATAGCCTATGATATTCTATTTCTTTTCACTGCAGACTACATGAAAAAATAACAAAATGATAAATAAAATGTAAAAATATCAATCAATCAATCAATCAATCAACCAATCCAAAATAAATCTTAATTCTTGTATTATAACCAAATTCTTGTCTAGTTATTTTAACTTAAAAAATAGCATATTCACAGTTTTGTCTCCCACAGCATATTGCAGTAAATATAGTTCCGTGAGATGCATATTGTCACGATATAATAATAATATACTTTTTGGAGTTCATTAAATTTATAATTTTAGGTAGTTATAATTTTAGGTTGTTATATTTTAACAATGCATCAGGAATGTACTAAAATGTGCCTGTAAATAGAAATATTGATACTTAATGTGATAAAATGAACCTGCCCAGCCCTAGTTTTAACAATAGGATTCAGTTTAGTTCAGAATCTGAACTGACAAACTAATATGAAAATCACATCTCAGAACAAGTTTGTACAGATCTAAACTACAGGGCTAACAGTTTTTATGCAGAATATTAAAAATGAAAATATATGGTTGTTTGTGAAGGTAAATATGGTACTTCAAAAATTGCAGCCTTTATCATTTGCTAATGGATTTAGATGTGATTGTGATTTAGCCTTAATAGAGCTGTGTTATACTGAAAATTTGTGAATGAAAGTATGAAGTTTTTGCAAAACTATCACATCATCACAGCCATGAAATCATAGTTTGATTTTTGTTACCACATCTCCCAGCCCTAAATTGCAATAATATAATTTTTCGATCTTCCTCCAAGTGTTGTCACTAACTAAGGAATAGACTTGATACTCAATACTGATTCTGATACCAACATGATAATAAAAACACTCTTTTTTTTTTTTTTTTTAGGTAATAGAATGTGATTTTCAACACATTTTCAACACATAGTACTTTCTTTTCTATTCCCGTGTGCCCTTATATCTGTTTAATCCCTCAGTCGTTCAGTAGGTTCCATAGTGGTCCATGGGTGTATACTAGTCTAAGTGTCTTATACTTGTCCTGATACAGCTCAAGATCATTCTAAAGATATTCAGGTTCACTTCTGTCCCGTGAATGTGACTTTTTTAGTATCAAAACCTTCTCAAATCAGTATCTAGTTTGATTAGTATGTGATTTTTGATACTTTTGACTACCTTACTCCCTCCACTAGTGCTAGGAGCTGGTTATTGCCACTGCACAGAAGTTTGTTAGGTGTGTATTGAATGTAACTGGTCTTGTCTTGGACTCTCACATATTTAGAGCATTAGTGTACAGGTGTGACTCACTGGTGTAAACAGTCAAAATCATATCTCTGTAACTCACTCTTTGGATTCTGCTGCAGTTACAAAGTTAAAGTGCATATGGCAGGTTAAACTACTCATTTTGTTAAAACATTGTATATAACTTTTTAGCCAACATATACTTGAATAAAAGCAGGTTTTACTATTGTTATTTTATTTTGTTTATTGCAATGAGAGACATGCATCCTTACTGTGAGTGGGCTTGCATCTCCACAAATCTGACCTTTGGCCTGGAGGAAGCTTCCTCCTACTTGTTTCATTGGAAATGTTGTTCCTTTCGCTATAATATTCCATTGTAAGGCATAACTCTCAATTTCTTCAGAAAGTTACATAATGTAGCTTTAAGATTTTACTAAAAACCTTGCCCAGCTTTTAAAATTTTTTGTTAAGTTTATCATTTTACTTCCTGTGTGGACACCAACAGCATATGACATACATATAAGTAATGATTTCAAGGGCCAAAACTTGTCTAAATTACACAATATGTATCATTGGGCTAATAAAAATAAAGTGCAACACCTTCATTTTGTTAAATGAAGGTTTAAAATGCCATCTTTGTATGTAAATTGTCTCTGCATTTTCCATGTTGATGACATAGGCAGAGGGATTCTGTTTTAAGACTCAGTGCTACTTCCTCTGGCAAAGTGACACAAACTGTGACTTTACTGATCTAAAACTATGATAAATATTGACCAGAGGTGCTATTCCACCAAACCAAGTCAGAACAGAAAAAACATAAAAAACCTGTCATATGCACTTTAACTTTTCAAAGCAGAGCCTCTCAAAGGGCTATGGTTAGGAGCTAGGATATTTATATGTGTGATAAAGTGCTAAAGTCCTAGTTGAGACACAGCTGATGTGACTTAAGTTACAATTGTGACGCTGCTGTCTTGAGATTTCATAGTTGTCAGCTGTCTGCACCATGGCAACCAGATACAACCCTTCACTCTATAATAGGACTGTATAATATAAGATATTGTATTTGATAGAAAACATGTTGCTTGTCTGTATTTTATAGGTATTTAATTCAACAACGTCAGAGCTGCTCAGCCATCATCAAGTGGAAATCAAACAGAGCTTCCCCAAAGAAGGGTAGGTTCATCCTGTCTTACTGAAAAATGATATCATTTTTTTTTACAATAACATTAGAATAATTGCAACATTTATTTGAAATTCCAGATGGGTGGAGGAAGACCCAAAAGAAATTCTGCAGTCGGTGTACGAGTGCATGGAGCGGACGTGTGAAAAATTAACCCAACTCAACATTGACATCTCAAATATTAAAGGTATAAAAACCAGAGAAAGGAGTTTTTTAAAGAGGGCGTATTGTGCAAAATGTACTTTCTACCATATTGTAATGTTGTTCCTTCATCAAAAACATGCCTGAAGAGGTTTTAGATGTCATCCATCCATGTTTATGTAATCTAGTGATCTCTCCCGGACCCTATTCAAACCCTCCTTATGGTTAGCTGTAAGATTCACACATGACAATTCTCTATAAATATACAAAAACATGATACAAACTGTACACAACACCTTGCCAAACCTGATGTTATGTGCAGTAGTTTCATTAACAAGATGCACACTGATTGTGTTGTGATAGTGCTCTGAAGGGGGAGCGACGTAGCACAGAGAGCAAAGGTTAAAGGTTAAACTTATAAAACATGTTAGTACATTGTTTTTGGCAAATATAGCATTTTCAAAACAATATAAGTAGCATGGTGATCTGAATGTGGTATGTGCTCGCTGTTAATACACCATAGAAGTAAATGTAATAATTATATACTGTATTTGCAAAATGTGAACTGAATGTTTTACTGCACAGCTATCGGAGTGACTAATCAGAGGGAGACCACAATAGTTTGGGACAAGGAAACAGGGGAGCCACTGTACAATGCTGTCGGTAAGTATGTGAATCTTTAGTATTTACGTCGTCGTTTTGAAGTATATTATTGATAGAGTGTTGACTACTGCATGTGTTGGGTGATCGCAGTTTGGCTGGACCTGCGGACTCAGTCGACAGTTGAGAATCTGATCAGCAAAACTCCCGGAAGAAATAAGAATCATTTGAAGGTGATTATAAATGTAATGATACAATAGACGCGGACAAATATCGTATCTTAGGGGTGGGCGAGTTGTGATTCCTGTGATCTGATTGGTGGATTTAACATAATGCGATAAAAGAGCCAGTGCCTCAGTTAAATGTGACACATGACTTCATTTACAAGATAGAACTGAGGTGAAAAATGAACTGGGCTAGTTTTTTATTCATGCTGAAATGAGGAAGGCAATTCCAAAATAGATTCTTTCACAACCTGCTATAAAATGTAGTCAAATATAAAAGTATGTATTTTATTACATAAGCTAAACCTCAAAAGGGAGGTTTAAAGTGAAATGCAACGTAAAGCATGTAGGGGTTCTTCAGGTAACGGAAAGTACATATAGGTGTCTCTAGTGCTGTAAAATTTGAGAACCACTCGCCTAGAATGTTCTAAACCAAGCCCAGTTTACTCCTGATGTAGACTTAGTTTGGTCCTGTTCTACTCTTTGTTTAGTCTTGGTCTAGTTCAGGTTTAGTTTTGGGTTTTGTCCTGATATAGTCCCAGTTTTGTTGTAGTGAATGTGGCCAAAATGTTTTCTTCTCCATGTTTTTCAAGGTATTTTTGAGCTATAAAAACGTCTATGATGATCTAAATGTTAGATAGAAATGCTTAATTTCATACCGTGGCACATTTTAGCCAAAGCAAAATCATCTCCATGGAGACAAGACCCCTCCAGAAAAATTACATAATTCAAAACTGATTAAGCTCATTATTAATCTGCCACTTAACCTATTAAACAGCACTCTTTGCATGTTGTTCATATGTTGGTGTATCTTCACTGTTTCAGCATAAAACAGGACTCCCCATCAGCACGTACTTCAGTGCAGTGAAGCTGCGCTGGCTCATGGACAACGTGGAGGAGGTGCACCAGGCCGTGCTGTCTCACCGCGCCATGTTTGGGACCGTCGACTCCTGGCTCATCTGGGTAAAACACATCATTCAAACACAAAATCTCTCATCGCTTTTACTTAATGATGTTACGTTGTGATTGTGTTCAGTGTCTGACCGGAGGGAAGTCCGGCGGAGTCCATTGCACAGACGTGACCAACGCCAGTAGAACTATGCTGTTTAACATTCACACTATGGACTGGGACCCCGAGCTCTGCAAGTATGAGGGGTTATGGCAATATCTATCAATCATAGGGGCAGTTTAAGCACATTGAGCAGTAAAATACAAGAAGAAAAGAGAGCTCATACAAAAATCTCTGTCGTCTGAAACATATTTGGTGTAAAAAGCGTGTTGCATTGGTCCTAAAAGTAATTTAAAAAGCATTTCAGAGCTAACTGGCTAGCATAACTAGATCCATACAGGGACACCACATATACAGGAAGAACAAACTGCTTAAATCCCACAATCCTATCTTTAATACCAGCAAGTATCAAGACACAAGGTTCATCTTCATTAACCTAAGAGTGGACAAATTCACTTATTGCTACTAACAAGTTAATTAAACATGTATCAAGCTGTACAACAATGCAATGGCGGTGGGCAGTATTAACAAAAATAATGACGAAAGGACAAGGTGGCGGATATAAGCAGTCGAAATGAGTTTCCTCCATAGGGTGCCTAGGTGCTTAGAGATAGTATGAGGAGCTTAGTCACACAGGAGGAGCTCGGAGTAGAGCCGCTGCTGAGGGGCGTAATCAAGCTATGCCACTAAACCGGAACTTTGTATTTGTGGCTTTGCTAGTTTGTTTAATTTAGTTAAAGGGCACATATTACTCTATTTTCTGATCTATGTTATAATGTTATTTCCTCATCACAAACAGATCTCGAGTTGTGTTTTGTTTCATTCGCACATGTTTAACACACAAACCCTGCATATTTAGACTGAGTTCTTCTCGCAAACAGAAAACACTCCGTTCCACCTTGTGATGTCATGTGGTAATACAGGAAGTGCTCCACTGTGATTTTACGGAAATCTCTACGGAACAACTTTTTGTCCAGTTGACAGATTTGAATTTTTCTTCTACAACTGAACTGAATGAAGCTGTTAACTTGAAAACTACTGCTTCATGACATCACAAGGTGGAACAGAGCATTTTGAGCTTTGGAGACGTAGACAGACTAATAATAAAGGTGTCAAACATGTGTGAATGAAGCAAAACACAACTCCACACAAGTTTTTGAGGAGGATCAATTTTGCATAATATAGGACCTTTTAATATAACAAGATGATGATTTTTATACAGCCTCTGAAATGCAGAGTAACATACCAGATTATATTTATCTTATTGTCAGATACTTTGGAATTCCTATGGAGATTTTGCCCCGAGTGCGAAGCTCCTCAGAAATCTATGGCCTCATGGTAAGAACGTTTCAAGTTTTGGTTTGTACAGATACACGTTTATAATAATACCACATTTGACCATTATTCTAGTCTGCAGTAGCACTAATGTACCAGACTGATTGATTAGACTGATAGTGTGTTTAAATATATATATATCTGCATGCTGGTTGGACAAAGTCTTAGGCGTTACTGTGTGTCATTGTCTCTTCTTCTCTGGTAGAAGATAAGCTCTAGTCTGGTAAGTAGCATTCGGCATCACTTGTTCATCTAATCCACTCATTCATGTGTTCATAGCTCCTCACGCTAACACCATCCGCATCAGCGCATTTCCAAAACTCGCTCTTCATAAACACATTCCAAAACCAAAACTTCTGGTCACTACTAATACCGTGTACTAATACTGCATTAACCAGTACTAACTATTCAAAACAAATACTCCGAGCTATCACCAGTACATTTCTTTAACATTTAACGCTGATTAAAGGTGCACTGTGTCACTTTTCTGGTTTGTACTTGCTTCTATGGAAATGCTGTAGCCTTACCTGGAATGTCCCGCAGTGATGCATTAAAGGTTCTATATTAAGCTAAATTGACTTGAGCTTTAAGCCAAATTATAACGTTGTTGCCTCACTAAAAACATACCCGGAGTTTTGTTTTGTTGAACCTTTTATTATTAGTCTGTCTGCATCTCCAAAGCGCAAAACGCTATGTTCCACCTTGTGATGTCATGAAGTGATAGTTTTCAAGTTAACATCTCTGTGTTCAGTAGAAGTAGATAAGCAATTCCAGGGCTTAAATTATTCAAATGATTCTAGTGAAGGCGTATGGAGTTTAAAAACACAGCTGAGCACTTCCTGTATTACCACATGATGACATCACAAGGTGGAACTGAGTGTTTTGTGTTTTCAGAGTTTGTGTGTTAAACATGTGTGAATGAAACATAACACAACTCCAGGTTTGTTTGTGACGAGGAAACAACATAGATCAGAAAATACCGTAATGTGAGCCCTTTAATGCATGTATCGCCGTGAATGAAGAAAAAACGATGATGCTAACAGGCTAAGTTACAGGTCACATCTGTAGAGAAGCGAGCCCACCATTGTAATTGTCATTTTTTCAAAGTATTTTTAAGTAATACACCTGCAATTGGAAAAAAATGCAAGATAATAAGGTTCAACGCTATACTGCGATGGAACATTCCAGGCAAAAAAAACATGAGACACTACACTTTTTATAGCGTATCTTTGAGGCCTTAGATATATTATTTGCTCTTCTGACAGTTTGAACTACTTGGCATTGGCATATTACGCTATTTTCTGATCTATGTTATAATACTTCCTCATCACAAACAGACCTGGAGTTGTGTTTTGCTTCGTTCACACATGTTTAAACCCCTGCATATTTAGGCCTGACTCAAAAACCCTAAAAACAATTCATATTTTACAATTTCTTGGAGCCCGACACCAGTTGAGAAACACTGTTCGTATTTATCAGACGTCTCCGTGTTACGTAGACATGTTGGAAATGTGCTGGATGCTCCACGTTGCTTGTGTTGTGGCATGCTCCGGACATAACAGATCTCCTCTTATTCAAATCTCTTCACCCTTTGGCACTACTTTATGAACTCAAAGCTCTCACACGGGGCGGAGGGAGTGAAGAGGCTTTGAAGGCTCCACTGCGGTTGGGCTCCCCTTTGTGTCCCTGGCCTGCTCTGTGTTATTTGGCTTTCACTGTCAAATAATGTATAATTAATGTAAATTTATGAGTTTTTGACAAAGCGTTTCTCTTCCTGATTTGAAGGATTTGCTATGGTAACGGGCTTCTGTTGTTATAGCAATAATGCAATTCAAATCAAATGTATTATAGAAGAGACTGGGTTAAGTTGAGCCGCCCATTAAATCTCAAAAACGATTATTTTTTAGTAGCAGAGAACTAAATTTATCCAAAAAAAGTGACATTGGGGTAAGTTGATCCACCGCAGCTCCCATAAAAAACAATCACGAGAAAATTATGGAAAATTACAGGTTAACTGAAGTGTCTGAGTTTGATAAACATGACATAACTTCTCTGGGGTTGCATATTTACAAAAGTATAAACTATTGCATTTATTTTTTCTGTATGAAATCTCATTTAGTACTTTTTGAAAATTATAAATGCAAGTACCGGTATGATTAAGTTTGGTCCAAGGGTCAGGCTTTAATTTAGTGTTTCAACTTACCCTGAGACTTTTTTTTATGTTTTATCTTATTCCTTGTAATTGTTTTTAAGTTAACAAAAATATTAAGATGTTTGTCTATATTTTTGATCCCCTTTAAGTACTTTTGATTAATTTTCTTTACAATTTATCTGCAAAAACATCCTTACAAAAATATTAATAAACAACTTGTCCACTTTTAAGGACAAGTTGTATGTAAACTCTATTTAAAATATATTATCTAAATAAGTCCTCAAACCACCATAGTTTAACAGATTTATGCCATTAGACACGTCACTATATATATTTCCTTTTTTCCAACAGAAATCTGGAGCGTTGACAGGAATTCCTATCTCCGGGGTAAGAATCTGCTCATATTTAAAACAACAATCTTTACATTTTTTATCAGGATTTGCCTCATGTAGTTTTGTCCTGCAGTGTCTTGGGGACCAGTCGGCCGCTCTGGTTGGACAGATGTGCTTCCAGGATGGACAGGCCAAAAATACGTGAGTCCACCTCTAGATTATTGATACTTTGCAGTTTGTAACTTTCAACTGGGAAATATCTGACCTTCCATTTACCTGGGAAAGCAGCAATAGGCCTGCACATGCAAAATATCAACAGTACACATGAACCTCTTTGATGATATAGTACAGTGCAGTGTTCTGTCGTCATAGTAGTTCATTTGATTTAATTTGGTCTTTCAGGTATGGGACAGGGTGTTTTCTGCTGCGAAACACTGGATCCAAGGTGACTAAGTTAACTTTACTGAGCATGATCCTATTAATGATGCCTTTTATTGATTAAAAGTAATTTAAATGTCTGTATATCTCAATCAAAATGAGTACCATAGTTAGTTTGTATGATCTTTTACTTTGCTTTAGGAATTTCTCGTATGGCTTTTGTAGGGCATAACATGGATATAGTAATGTTTTGTAATAGTATTTGAGTAAAGGTTTGTGTCCATCATGTGTCCCTCACTGTCTCTGGTCTCCTCTCTCAGCCTGTGATGTCTGACCACGGCCTCCTGACCACTGTGGCCTATAAACTGGGCAGAGACAAACCTGCCTGCTACGCACTCGAGGTACACGCTACACTGTACTCATCAGTGTCAAATGAAAATCATGTTGTAGGTTAGAGTCTGTAACCTTTAATAGCAAAAGACTGACTGTTTCAAACCAACTGAAAGGCAGTAATAATCACATATATTATTTCAACATTGCAATAATAAAATGAATATAACATTTTGAATTTATTGCAAGTGCAACAGGGTCTTGAGCAAATGATGTGTCATTTCCTGCATTCTGGTGCATTTTATATTTTATACAACCTACAAAGTAATTGTAATTGTGAAGGAAGTGATCGCAGACCAGGTAGAGATGTGAAAAAGTTTATCTCATGAGATGAATGAAGATAAAAACAGCAGACATGTGTGTTTGTGTTTGTGTTTGTGAGTTACATTATAAAGGAGCCTCCAGTACTTATACTCAGAGAAAGGTACTATCTGTAGAAGGCTGGTCCTATAAGGATTTAAACTAAGTGTACATACTGCTCATACAAGGTCATAAATGGGTAGACCATTTATTGTTGCCAGAAGGTAGAATACTTCACTGAAAAACGCTTACAGAGGTCTGTTGTCAAAGAACAAAAGTAAGAGGTGTCAGTGAGGACATCTTAAAATAAACAGGTGTTACATTCTTACTGAGAAACAAGTTCACCTCAATGTTTGAGGCACACAGTATTCAACACCAGGTTTAAGAGTAAAGTAATAAAATAAATAAATCATGCTATCAGTAATGTATTATTATTTATTCTTGAACACCATAGTAAAAAAACAACTTACCATACTTGAAACGCTGGACAATGTAAAATACATTGCACTTTGATTGAGGAAAAAAATGTTTAGGAACAAAGAATCAATTATGCTAAGAGGTTTTGGATTTTGTTTTTGCACACCCTGCATATTTAGGTTGTGTTCTTCTCTCAAACAGAAAACACTCTGACTCCACCTTGTGATGTCATGTGGTAATACAGGACGCGCTCACTGTATTTTTAAACTCCACACACCTTCACTAGAATCGTTTGGATAATTTTAGCCCTGGAATATGACAATCTTTACTAAACAAAAGGAAAAAAGTAGCTTTTAATTGGAAAACTACTGCTTCATGACCTCACAAGGTGCTTTGGAGGTGTAGACTAATAATAAAGGGTTACTCAAACATGTGATGAAACAAAACCCAAGGCTTAAAGCTCACAAGAGTCAAGTTTGCGTAATATAGGATCTTTAAACTAAAACGTAGATCATAATTTTATAATTTTTCATTGTAAATCAATATGTATCTAAAATGTTTTTATTAAAGAAATGTGTTCAGTGACTACAATGCTAAATGACATTTTTCAACCATACTGATCAGTGGGCGGAGATAGGTGGTAGGGGAAAGCACAAATTAACCAAAATACATGGTGAGGAAAAGATGATTAAAAGGCCATCAAAGTAAAAGTTACACAAATGTTTCCGTTAAATGTCTTTGCACAGGGGTCAGTTGCCATTGCTGGAGCTGTGGTCCGCTGGCTGCAGGACAATCTCGGGATCATCGCCTCCCACGAAGAGCTTGGTATGTGCACCTTCTGTCACTAGGGGGCAGCAGACACCATTTACACTGCAGACACTGACAAGCAAAATGCCATGGAGCTTTTATTGACAACGGGTCGGGTTCATGATCTAAAATTTGCTGATGCTACACGGAGGACAGGGGGTCTATACAACTCTATGGGAGACTCACTATTTTTAATGTCCTTTCAACTGACAACATCGTGTCTTTGGGTTGAATAATGATCCCACTTTCTGAAGCTATTATGAAAAAATAGTTTTACTCTTGTTGATTTTATTCTGACAGAGAAGACGTGGAACTTTGTAATTACTGGGCCGTTTCACATGAAAAAAAAAAATGGGACAGAGATAATTATCATAAACCAGGACAACAAATCAGCAATCATAAAGTTAAACTACCACCATAGAATTCTGACCTGTCCAGGATTCTACAACATTCTGACGTGAACACGACCCATATACTTGATATTTTAATTTTACATACCTTCATAACGATTACCTACACCATATATTGTCCACTTCTGACAGTTGCTGTGTATTTTATTTGTCTGTTTAAATGAACGCTGTTTTGTTTATTGTGTTCTTGTGCACAGAGAAGCTGGCTGCTAGCGTGGGCACATCGTATGGCTGTTACTTTGTCCCTGCCTTTTCGGGTCTGTACGCTCCCTACTGGGAGCCTAGTGCCAGAGGGTGAGACGATACACAACTTTCAGAATGCTAATACAATACTCCGTCTCCATATAGGTATTATGACTTTACCTGAAATGTTCTACAGTATGGCATTTATCTTGTCTATATTGAGGTTATTTATATTGCAAAAAAAAAAATCCTTAAAAAACACATTCTTTCAGCAGGGTCGTCTGTAACTTTTTTTCAAATTTTTATTTTGAAATATTCAGAAAGATACAATAGTTACATCAACATTTATTCTATACAAATGAATATAACCAGAACACGGGATGCGTTATTAACATAAATGGTAAAATGGGTTTCAGAGAGGGATAGGTTTAATGCCATACTATGGAACATTCCAGGCAAAGAGAAAACATTCAGATGAAGACACGCAGGTTACGGACCCCGCAGCATAAAAGTTACAGAGTGCACCTTTAACAAACCTTTATAGCTAAGTAAACATCTTAATTGGCTACTGCAACTTTTGAAAGACTAAACGTTAATGAATACCCAAAACCCCCTGTACTTAACTTTTTAGCTAAAAGATTAAAAATTTAAAGCTACCATCTCTACGTTTATTTGATTTTTTTTCTTTTACCTGTAGATGGCAGATGTAACACCTGTCAAACCTGACTCAAACATGGCGTGTCGTGATGAAAATATTATTGCTTTTGGATAAAATGTTCCTCTGTTTGTTTTGAACTTTCTATTTTCATAGAGGTGAACTGCAGCCACCAAAAAGTTACACGGTGTTGCTTTAAATCTGTAATAAATTGCAATAAATGAATACTAATCGTATTATAATCTCCAGGATCATCTGTGGTCTGACCCAGTTCACTAACAGAAATCACCTGTCGTTTGCTGCGCTGGAGGCTGTCTGTTTTCAAACCAAAGAGGTAGTGACTGTTTTACCTGCACATCATCAGATATGTCAGGTCAGATGGCTGGGTTACATTTGTCTTTTGTTTTTCTGTAGATTTTAGACGCCATGAACCAGGACAGTGGTATCCCCCTGACCCAGCTGCAGGTGGACGGAGGAATGACATCCAACCGGCTACTCATGCAACTACAGGCCGACATACTGTGCATCCCAGTGGGTACGCTAACAACATAGACACAGAGTACAGAGATGCCAACCTTTCCTGATTTTTTTTTTTGCGTAGTTACCATATATCCATGTTTGAGATCATCAGACCAATTTTAAAGGACACGCATTCTGCAAACTTTACTTTTTTTGTGATTTTAACAATGTCACAATGTTGTTCCTCATTCACGCTCCAAAGTTGTCTTCTCCGAGTACTCAAGAATGCTCCGTTTGCAATTTGCCTGGATTGTTAAGTCACAGATAAAACTGTTGATTTCTCCTGCGTAGTTTTTAAGACAATTTATAAAGTATATTTTCCAAATGCAGACATTATTAAGTCATCATAAAATGCAGTTTTCATGTTTTATATAATAAGGGGCAAATCCATATCCAAGTAAACCCTGAACCTAATAACTGGTTGGGCCACCCTATAGTGAATGTGAACAATTTGCATCAGTGTGGAGTCACAGTTTTTCAGTTTTTTCTGACTTGTTTTAATCGCCATATTCAAGTTCAGTCATTGTCCTGCATCAGAACACAAGAGCATCTGAACTTGAGGGCAGCAAAGCACCAAATCACACTGTCCTCACTGTCAGGTCTATGGCGAAATCTCAGCCACTTCAGTTGAGTTCACAGGACTCAAATATGAACGCCAACTAAACTGACATCATGAGCACTGATGCAGAAGCACACCGTGTCCCCCAAACCAACAAATGTGGACACTCCCTTAGATATTATCACAAACCATGACATGTTTTCTTGGGGTTATCTTATGATTTCAAAGGGATGCAATGCATGATTTGATAACATACTGTCATTGAAAACAGTCCTCACAATCTGATATTTCAATGGACTGCAGCCAGTCCTCCGTCAGTAAACGTAGCGTTGTCATGACACTAAAATTTCAAACTTGATTTCAGTACTAAGGTATAGACTCAATACTCAATACCGATTCCGATACCATGATGATCATAAAAAAATCCTCTTTCTTTAGACAATAGAATGTGATTTTCAACATTAAATGATAGTACTTTTTTATATTACCATATGGCCTTATATTTGAAACCAGAAGTTTACACTCAAAAACATGCATAGGCTTCTTTTTCTCACTGTCTGACTTGAAATCAGACTAAACTTTTCCTGTTTTAGGTCAATTAAAATTACCAAAATTATTTCTATTTGCTAAATACCAGAATAATGAGAGGAGGATTTTTTTAGACACTTTGTCATTACTTTCTTCAAAGTCAGAAGTTTAATACAGTAAGATTACTATACATTTATGAGGAAATGCCTTTATGATGATGTCATGTGTTTGGAAGCTTCTGATAACATTTGAGTTAATTATAGACACACCTGTGGATGTATTTGAAGCAGACCTGAAACACACTGCTTCTTTGTGTAACTCAAAAGCCAAAAGAAATCAGCCAAGATATCAGGAAGAGAACTGTGGACTTGCACAAGTCTGGTTCATCTCTGGGTGCAATTTCCAGACATCCGAAGGTGCCACGTTCATCTGCTCAAACTGTTATAGTATAAACACCATGGGCGTGTCCAGCCTTCATACCACTCAGGAAGGAGATGGCTCATATCAACCCAAGAACAAAACCAAAAGACTTTGTGAAGATGCTGCTGAATCTGGAGTGTGTCATTATCCACAGTGAAACGAGGACTGTACCATCATGGGCTGAAAGGCCAATCTGCAGGAAGAAGCCATTACTCCAAAAGAAACATAAAAAAGCCAGATTACAGTTTGCAAATGCACACAGAGACAAAGACTCTCATTTTTGGAGACATGTCCTGTGTTCTGACGAAACTAAAATTGAACAGTTTTGCAATAATGAGCATAGTTATGTTTGGAGGAAAAAGGGGGAAGCTTGCAAGCCTGAGAACACCATCCCAACTGTGAAACACGGGGGTGGCAGCATCATGTCGTGGAGTTGTTTTGCTGCAGGGAGGTGCACTTCACAAAAGAGATGACATCATGAGGAAAGAACATTATGTGGAAATACATTTGTATCATCTCAAGACATCAGCCAAGAAGTTAAAGCTTGGGTGCAAATGGGTCTTCCACATGGACAGTGATCCAAAGCATCCTGCAAAACTATATAAAGTTATTGTTTTGGAGTGGCCATCACAAAGTCCTGATCTCAATCCTATTGAAAATTTATTGGCAGACCAGAAAAGGCATGTGCGAACAAGTCGGCCTCCAAACTTGTCTCAGTTTCATCAGTTCGGTCAGGAGAAATGGGCCAAATTCCTGCCAACTATTGTGAGAAGCTTGTGGAAGGAAATACAAAGTGGATGGGTCTTTTTATATAGTGTGTGTAAACTTCTGGTTTCATCTGTATATCTGTGTATTCCCTCAGTGTCCAGATGTGTTCCATAGTGGTCCATGTTTGTACACTAGTCTATGTGTCTTATACTTGTTCTGATACAACTCAAGTTCATTCTAAAGCTATTCAGGAATGGTTCATTTTCTGTCCTGTGAGAGTTTAGTATTGCTACTTGCTTAAATGAGTGTCAAGTTTTCATACTATTTTTAGTAGTTTAGTAATTAGAATCTTATTTTTGATACTTTTGACAACCCTAATACAAATACAAATCAATACACAGTAGCAACTAAGCGCTGAACTCTCCCTTGGGACATCTGGGTGAAAATAAAAGTAACAGACAGTCCAATGCTGTGATCTCACAGCCTGTGGATCCTAAACTGGTTTATGGTTATCGCTCTTTGCATTCTTTTGCATAGGCTCAAAGAGAGGGCCAGCTTTACAAGGAAGTGTTTTTTCATCAGTACAATAATGTTTTTCTCCAACTGCTCAAGTTTACACGCCTACAAAACAATCTCACAATTGTGTTCAGAATAACTACACATCTTTGTAGAGGTCCAAACAGAGTTTGCAGCTTTTAAACTGAATAAGATTCCATGGGCAAACAGAGACATGGGAGTCTGACACAGAGGGAGGGCATCTGACACTTAAAATCTTAAAATTTAAGTGTCAGATGCACTTAAATTGCATTGCATTTCATTTAAGAATTTACTGAAAATTAGTATTCAAGTATTCCATAATTTGTCCATTTTAGTGAAATGTACGCGGGGGTAATTATATAACTGTTACTAAGCAACAGTATTGTAAACAAAAGCCAATGCTCTAATTTATTTATGCTTAATGTATTAGCCACTGGATTTATACAGCGCCTTTCATGACAACCAAAGCACTTTACAGAGTATTATTCTTTCACTCCACACTCTGTGGTGTTAAGCTACTATTGCAGCCACAGCTGCCCTGGGGCAGACTGACACAATTGCGGTTTTCAATCTGCATCATCGGCCCCTCCAGCCACCACCAACACTCACACACCACATTCATACTAGGCAATCTGAATGAAGTGTCTTGCCTAAGGACACAATGCCCACCGGTGTCCCACTGTGGCACCTGATATTTGCAGCAGTCTTCCATCCAAGTCCTAACTCAGCCCTGTTTAGTCTCTGAGAGCTGACGAGATCAGGCTTTGACCAGCTGCTATGGACACTAGATAGAGGGATTCTTTTTTTGAACTCAGTACTACTTCCTGTATTTTTGTTCTCTTCTTTTCAACTTTCTTCCACAAACCTTCACTTAACTGACCACAGGTAATATCTCACCAAACCAAGTTATAATTAAAAAATAAAATAAATGTGCTCTTGTGTTGCTCTTGCAGTGAAGCCGTCGATGCCTGAGACCACAGCTCTGGGGGCAGCGATGGCGGCCGGAGCTGCAGAGGGTGTGAGCGTGTGGAGCCTGTGCCCAGAGGACCTGAGTGAAGTCACCTGTGAGAAGTTTGAGCCGCAGATCAACCCTGAAGGTACATGTACATGTAATACTAGTATGTGAAAGTACCACACGTCTGTCTGTCCAGATGTACAGGATGTATCATGTGTCCAAGCCCGTCTCATTTACTCTGTCCGTGTTCCAGAGAGTGAGTTCAGGTATGCCCGCTGGAAGAAGGCCGTGCAGAGGGCCATGAACTGGGAGACCACGGAGCCGCAGGGGAACGGGAACAGTACGTCACTGCGATCTATACACTATCAAATGCTTGGACACGCCTTCTTATTTATTCAGTGCCTTTTTATGTTTACTGCTTTGCACATTGCAAATACATACTGAATTATATGAAGCCACGTGTTTAGAGCATAGAAAAACATGTTAAGTAAGTCTAACTGTGTTTTATATTTTAAATTCACATTTCCTAAAGGCGCTCTACCTGATATTTACTTAAAATGTGAAAAACAGAAGTATAGAACAGAACCATTTTAAAGGGTTTGCAGTGTCTCAAAGTTATTCCTCACTTACCTTATGGATTCTGAGCATCCTAATTATTCACCATGATGTGTTTATAAACACGTCACAACTCTCAGAGACCAGTACTACTGAGTTTTTCCATAACGTTAAAGCTACACACTTGTGAACACACACTTCCTGATTACAGGACAATAAAACGTTTTGTGTCAACGGGGCTGCAAACCCTTTGCCTTTTGTCAGTGAGCTTCATGATAAAGTCTCCTGAAATGTTTTTTACTTCATAACTGACCCTCATCAGAGTTCATTAGTAGAATGCCAAGAGAGTGCAAAGCAGTGATCAAATCAAAGGTTAAAAGCAATTTTGAAGAATCTAAAATATAAAACATGTTTGGAGTTACTTCATACTTGTATTTACTACTTTCCATTCATTGTTTTTTGCCTTCAGTGAGAATTTACAATGTAAATAGTCAAATATGCAAATAAAGAAATACTGGTAGTGTAGTGTAGTGTATAGTTCTAATAAACTCTTATGGAAATTATTTCTATCCACTAAACATGATTTTGCTGTGTAATAATTTATTATTTGTTTTTTGCAGTATTAGTCTGTCTAAAACACTGCACATAATCATAAGTGTGGGATCATAATATGTGTGGAAATGAATGAATAATGACTATAGTGTAGCGCTTTGAGAGGCTTTGACAAGCCTGTAAAGCGCATTACAAGTGTAAGGCATTATTATTATTATTATTATTATTATAATATATGTCTCTAAACTTGACTGATTAATATAATTTTCAACTTTATTGATACTTTACAGTGACATCACTCTGGGGATGTTCTGCATGCATGACTATGGTGGAATGTTCAGCAGTTACCATGACACAATGTACACATTAGTCAACACTGCCTAAAAAGTTTTAAGACACTCTGAAAAGTCAAGAAAAAATACAAAATGAACACATTTCCAGGAGCCTGTGATCAGCACGAGCGTTCATGATCCTGTTCAGGTGTTTGAGATTCAGCAAAAAGGTGACCGTAATGTTTTTTGAAAGCGACTTGTTTATGAGCACAAATCAGCTCACCTGTTTTAGTTCTAGCTAAATCCACTCTTTGTGTTCATATTGTGTTAAAACAAAGCTCAGATTAAAGTCTAACCTAACTAACAGAGCTTCAGACAGAGCAGTGTCTCCAGTTAGCTTCACACCCCCAGGGAATGTTGATGACATCATCATCAAAGCAGTGTACTTGTACAACTATAGTTATCCTGGTAACTGTCTGTGTGTGTCCTGCAGGTGAGCCTAGTATCTTCTGCAGTATGCCTCTGGGCTTCTACATCATGGGCAGTATGGTGATGCTGGTGGGAGCCAAGTACCTCGCAGGTCAGGAGCTCTCTCATTCACCACTGTACATGTGACAGCCAAAATGCATACAATTTTATCAATAAATCAGCATTTCATATGCCTTACCTTCAAGCCATATTCTGTCACAATACAAAAAATTCAAACTTGATTTCGATACTGAGGAATAGACTCGATACTCAATACTGATTCAAATACCATGATGATTATAAAAAACTTTCTTTAGACAGTCTTTTATATTCCCATGTGGCTTTTTATCTGTGTAATCCCTCATACACTAGTCTATGTGTCTTATACTTGTTCTGACACAGCTCAAAATCATTCTAAAGATATTCAGGAAAGGTTCATTTCTGTCATGTGAATGTGACTTTTTTTTACAGTAGATACCTGCTCAAATGAGTTTTGATACTAGTTTTAGTCACAAATAGTATCTGATTTTAGATACATTTGACAACCCTAAGTCATATCACCAGTTAAATTTATTTATTTTCCTTAATAGTTTAACGTTCTAGATTTTGATGATATTCATTGATTGATTGATTTCAGACAGAGGGCAGGGGGCTGTATAACTCTATGGGAGATTCACTGTTTTTTAAAGAAATCTTCAAACTTATGATCCACAAATGTTGAACCTTACAATTTGTTTGGGTTGGTTCCTCAAATTTATCATATTCATGTCAAGTCCTTTTAACTGACAACTTTGAGTTGTTGAATAATGGCTCCACTTTCTGAATTTCTTTTTTTTAATTAATTTATTTATTTTTATTTATACTGACAGTAATGACAGTTAAATGGCAGATTCCACCATCCTGACCTGTCCTCCAGCTCAGTGTTAGACTATGGGATTGTTAAATGTGTCACACACTGTCACGCTTCTTGTCTTGATGATTCATTGAATTCATCGCGTGTTAAAAAGGGATGATGAATCACTGCAAAAATATCGAGAAATTCTAAAGATGTGCATGTTTTGATTCAGCTGGCAGATGTGCTGTGTGCAACAATATCACTTAACAGTCCTATAGGGTCACTAGAATGTTGTGATGTCACGTGAACGCAGCCTATAGAGTTGTTAAATGTCAGCTCTGGGTCCATCAGCTGATTGAAAGAAAATGACAATAATTACAATTTCCTTTATACCAAAGAGCCAATCAGGAGCGAGGGTGTTGAAGGGCCTTCCACTCGCACCACTAGTTTGCAAGAGAACAGGCACTTAGCAACGAGGCTGTCACTCAACCTGTTGCTAAGGCTAGTGGGTGTGACCGCGGGTAAAGAGGGCAAGTCATTGGTCTGTTATTAATGGTCATTACTTAATAAATGGAGAAAATACCAAAAGAAAAACTCCAGGACGTAGAGCAGGTTAAAACAAATAGTTTAAACAGTTACAGAGGGAGGGGCAACGTTTTTTCAATACAAAGTGAATTGGGACCAGAGCCGATGGAGCCGAATCACACCCATGCTCACCTTTTATTTGCAACGTGACAGCTATGACCACTTACAATCTATGCCTTTTACTGATCTGCATGTATCTATGGAGAAGTTTAATACTATACTGTGAAACATTTAATGGAGACAATATGTTTCCAAAGTTGCATAGTGCACTTTAACCTGTTTTAACCCAGTTTTGTTTGTATCTATTTTTTTTTTTTTTTTTTTTTTTTTTTTTTTCAAATAAAAAAGTTAATTTCAATATATATTCTCTTGTCCAGGTAACACCTAGATGGATCCTCATGCAGATCTGAAGAATCACTCAGCATGGACCCCCGCTCTGTGCTATGGGCTCTGTGTTTGAACATTCCAGAAGATGACTCTAGCCCGGTCCTAATCCTCATCCCGAAAGGAAAACCGTGGACAATCTGACTGATACTGGGACTTTTAATATGTATTGCTTTTTGCTACTGAAGACGAGGGACTCTGGTACTTTTTGGTCATAGTATCCATGCAGTATTTTTTGTACTTTAGTTGTGGCAGTATGATTTCCCGTGTGTGTGACTGGCGTGTTTTTCTACTGGTCTGTGTAATTTGCATAGACGTAACCACTTTTTTAACGGTCGCACACAGGCTATTTTTGTCTTGTAGCTTCAGGATTTTTTTTTAGAGCACTTTATGTTTTTATTTTTCCTATTATTATTATTAATTTTTTTTATCACTGTCAGTTGACCGAGGAAAGAAGGAATTACACGGATTGGCACTTGGAAAAATGCCAGTATTGTGAAATGAATTGAAGGGACAAAAATGAACTTGAAACACTAGGCTAGCTACAGATTTTGAACTTGTAAATAACTGATTTGTGGCAATTGAAAAAGTGAATGTTAAGTTATGCAGATGGTTTTGTAAGTTTTAATGCACTGAAATGACAATTATTTAAAAAGGGTTAGGGCAAATTGTACTACACTCACTTTCTACAGTAATAGCATGGTTATAGATAACGGGGTTTTACATGTATGTCTATGGCAGAATGTTCAGCAGTTATCATGGCGACATAGTGCACACGTTAGCAAACTCAAGAAAAAATGCAAAAAGGATTTTAACAACTCATTTCCAGGAGCCTGTGATCAATACGAGTGCTCATGTCCTTTTTAGATATTTGATTTTGAACAAAAAAGGTGAGAACAAATAACTGAAAAACTGTTGGCTAATGCTAGCTAGCGTGTGACTGTAATGTTATTTGAGAGGGACTGGTTTATTATCAGCTCTCCTGTTGTAGTTCCAGCTACAGTCAGTTATTTTTGGTCAGATTGTGTTAAAACAAAGCTCAGATTAAAATGAGTAATAGAGCTTCAGACAGAGCAGAGCCTCCAGTTAGCTCCACTCCCACCCTTACTTCCTGTTTGTAGGAGCCATTTTGAATGCTGATCATTCACAAGACAGAATCATTTGTTTTGAATTGTTGATCGCCATGGCAACAGTGCTCATTTTGCATCACTCATGGCGTTTTAGAATTTCATGTCATAGTCCATATTCCATAGTCCTGTATAACTCTATGAGCGATTCACTGTTTTTGAGGGAAATATCCAAATTTATAATCCACAAAAGTTGAACCTTCTCATTATTTGTTTGGGATTGGCTCTACAAACTTGCCATATTAATCTTGTGTCTTAAAAGCCCTTTCATCTGACAAAAAATATAGTAGTATGTTGGCGAGTAGTGCCACTTATAACACAATTGTGATAAGAATACAGTATTTCACCTTTGTTCATGTGCGCTGACAGATAAGACGTTGAACTTTTGCTAGTGTTTGTTTCAGATATTATTCATAAACCAGGTCCTGTCCTCAAATTCATAGACCTTGATTGACGAAAAAATTCTCTATAACTGCTGTTGCTATTCAGAGTTAGGTCAAATCGAAAGCTCCTTCACATACAAATGAATGGCGAAGCTTATCCCCATATTAAAGTACATAACATGCTTATTTCTCGATATTTACGCCATTTATCTGCTCTCCTTAGTCAGTTAATGGGCACTAGATGTTCGCCAGGTCCAGGCAAGTTCATCAATCCCAAATAAAAGTCCATTACTCATTATCTTAAATGCCACTTTTGCACTCTTAACTACGATCCAAAATAAAACGGCAAAAGTTTACACTCAGCAATGACTTTTAACAAGGCTTTGTCGTCCTGTAAAAAGTAATTGATGGGTTGGTACCAGCTGACACCCTTTGGATTATTCATGATTACGGCTATAGGAAGATCCTTACGCGACAATGACTTTTAACGATTCTTTGTCATCCCGTGAATGTTGTCGATGGATTGGTACCAGCTGACACCCTCTGGATTAATCATAATTTGTTTATTCCAATGTTTAGGGTGTTCCCAGATCTTCCCTGTCTAGCCGAGCTGCTAAGTGGATGATCTAGTACCATACTATTACTCCACTGTACAGTAAAAGTACTACAAACAAGCCTAAAGGGATATGTACAAGTAGATTAACCAATGGAACTTTGATTGTTATATGTATCTCACTGTTAAAGCTACACTGTGTAACTTTTCTGGTGGAAGGTCAGCCACCTTCTTATCCATGGAGATGTTGCTTCGATGCCATATTGCGAAACCCTCCAGTCAAACGTCTCCATGGCGACAAGCAGGTCAGTTAGAGGTGAGAATTTGTGTTTTTCAATGGATTTTGGAGCAATAAAAACGTCTTTAAATTAAATAGATCATTTTAATGCCGTATTGTGGAGCATTCAGGCGTCGTACCCCCATCAGAAATGTGACACAGTCCAACTTTAAAGGTCCTATATTACACAAAAGTGATTCTTGTGAGCTTTAAGTCATGTTATAATGCTGTTACCGCCTCAAAAACATGCATGGAGTTGTGTTTTGTTTCATTCACACACGTTTGAGAGGAATCTGTGGAGTTTAAAAACACAGTGGAGCGCTTCCTGTATTACCACGTGACATCACAAGGTGGAACAGATTGAAGATTTTTCAATTTGAGAGAATAACTGAGGCTAAATATGCAGGGTTTGTGCGTTAAACATGTGTGAATGAAACAAAACACAACTCCAGGTCTGTTTGTGATGAGGAAACAACATTATAACATAGATCAGAAATTAGTGTAATATAGGTCTTTTTATGTTTCCATGACTTTGTGAAGGCTGAACCTGGGTCAATGTGTAGATAAGGATTTCCTTATAATGGAGTTATTTATTAAACTGTGGCTCTAGATCATGTGCAGGCTGGTACAAAGTTCTCTGGACATTTTAGCTCTCTTTGTTTTTCTTTAACTACTTGACACTGAATAGAGGTGCGGTGATATGGAACAAACTTGTTTTTGAAAATGCAAGATTAGAATTACAGAAAGGAATTAGCAGAGTAATAACAATAACAAAGTTGTATTTCTGTACTTTAAGGTTATGTTTACAGTACTTTCACTTTTTGTGCAGTAATTTAATCTCAACTAAAACAATTGAGGGGCTTATATTACACTATTTTCTAATCGTTGTTCTATGTTGTTTCCACATCCCAAACATACCTGGAGTTGTGTTTCGTTTCATTCACACATGTTTAACACACAAACCCTGCATATTTTAGGCTGAGTTCTTCTCTCAAACAGAAAACACCCTGTTCCACCTTGTGATGTCACCAAGTGGTATTACAGGAAGTGCTCCAATGCATTTTTAAACTCCAGCAGATATTAGAGACTTTCTATTGACAATCTTAACTGAATATAAGGTGAAACTAAAATTTAAAACTACCACTTGATGACATCACTAGGTGGAACAGAGCATTTTGAGGTTTGGGAATACAGACAGACTAATAATTCAGGATTACTTTAATATGTGTAAATAAAACGAAACACAACTCCAGGTATGTTTTGAAGTGATGGCAACATTATAACATGGCTTAAAGGAAACAAGAGTCAGTTTTGTGTAATATGGGACCTTTAAGAACACATTTTTGACATTTTTTGGAAAATACGATCTTGTTATTGTTAGAAATTAAAAATAAAAAGGTATATTTTTTTATCAGTATCGCTCACCTTTCCACTGCCTTTCTTTGTCAAAACTACGCTATGTCAAACTGCATGTTCCCACAAAGATTCTGTGTCAAAATATGCACCAAAATAAATGTGACTAAGTTTAAATTGTATGTACAGTGTGTATGGATCAAGCAGTTATGATGAGCCAAATGAAAAATGTGACAGTTTCCTTGTAGAAGGGGCCGCCCCAGGAGAGGAAGCAGTTACATGGGAGTGGTTTGGCAGCTTTACTGGAGTACCTGCGCTCCCTCATACCGCGTACTCCTGCGTACTTCTGTGTACGGCGTTTGTGAAGTACAGGATTCTGAAGCAGAGCGCGACGAGGCGGGTAAGTTTCATATTACACATGCTAACACAAATGTACCTTTACTTTGTTGGTTGACGATTTATTTGCAGTATTTGTTTGGTAATGCAGAATACTAGTTTTGAGTAACCTTAATCCTTTCTTTTGGGGGTATTTAGAGTACAGCTACTTTCCTAAAATCAAAAGACTATATTGCACTACCTGATCGTACAATTTCAGTTTCAGATTGCACAGTTTTAGTGAGAAAAAGTGATGCATGTGTGATTTTTCCTTCTCCAATCGGTGATAAGCTGATTTTAATCCTGTTACATTTTCACACCATAATATACTGCAAATATTCAGAGTACAGTACTTTGATTGAACAACTGTGTCTGTGTAGTATAGTGCTGTGTGGTACTATGTTGCGTCACATTATCAAGAGCAAGTTCTAGTAGTACTGTCATGATAATTACTATATCGACATATTGTTCAGTATATGCAATGTATTTATTAAATTTATTCAGTGTTTTGGGGGTCAGTATTTATCATGTGTACATTTTCTTTGCACTACGAGGACATTTTTGGTAGGTTTTTTTTGCTATATATTAAAATTTAAGCCATAAAAGTTTGAATTAATAGCTGCTATGAGTCATTCTGCTGCAAGTTTTTGTGGTTTAAACTTGCTCTTGGGTTTTTGTGTCAGCGGCATAAATTTGTTTCAATATTATCGTTTATCGTCTGTATTTACAGCAGCGATATATCTGACTTCAAAATGTGTTATCGTGACAGGCCTAAGTTCTATGTGTCCATTTGGGTGAAGTCTATGCTCCTTTTCAAGTAACACAAAATTACTGCCTTTGACCTTCCAAGTACTACTAGATCTAAACCAGGTCTTAAACTGGACTACTCGACTCTACTATACGCTAACTCTACTCTACTCTACGCTAACTGTATTCTACTCTACACTACGCTAACTCTATTCTACTCTATTCTATTGTACTTTAACTCTATTTTATTCTTTTGTTACTCTACTCTACTCTGCTCTAACTCTGTTCTGTTCTACTGTTACTCTACTCTAACTCTACTCTAACTCTAACTCTAGTCTTTTCTACTGTTACTCTACTCTAACTCCACTCTAACTCCACTCTAACTCTGTTCTACTGTTACTCTACTCAAACTCTACTTTAACTCTGTTCTGTTCTACTGTTACTCCTCTCTAACTCTACTCTAACTCCACTCTAACTCTACTTTAACTCTATTCTGTTCTGCTGTTGCTCTACTCTAACTCTAACTCTATTCTGTTCTACTGTTACTCTACTCAAACTCTACTTTAACTCTATCCTGTTCTGCTGTTGCTCTACTCTAACTCTACTCTAACTCCACTCTAATTCTAACTCTAACTCTATTCTGTTCTACTTTTACTCTACTCTAACTCCACTCTAACTCCGCTCTAACTCTAACTCTATTCTGTTCTTTTTACTCTACTCTAACTCCACTCTAACTCCGCTCTAACTCTAACTCTATTCTGTTCTACTTTTACTCTACTCTAACTCCACTCTAACTCCGCTCTAACTCTAACTCTATTCTGTTCTTTTTACTCTACTCTAACTCCACTCTAACTCCGCTCTAACTCTAACTCTATTCTGTTCTTTTTACTCTACTCTAACTCCACTCTAACTCCGCTCTAACTCTAACTCTATTCTGTTCTTTTTACTCTACTCTAACTCCACTCTAACTCTACTCTAACTCTAACTCCACTCTAACTCTATTCTAACTCTATTGTGTTCTACTGTTACTCTCCTCTCCTCTAATTCTATTCTACTCTAACTTAGGGATGAGCCAAGTCTAAAATAAAACTGCAATATTGCTGTACTAGCCCACTAGATTCAACTGATAACTTTTTAAATAAGTACCATAGACTGTATACACAAGTGGACTAAGTGAGTGTGACGTCACCCACAGAGTTCAGCTCTGGTCAAATGAAGCCTGTCAAAACTATCAGTTATCGGAGCGACTTTAGAGCCAAGTTGCATTTTAGGAATTCCGACCGCGAGTATCATAACAACCAGAGGATTAATCTAGAGCAATGCGGTTGAAGGTAAAGTGGGCGTTTAGCAAAGGCTGTCAATCAAACCTGCTGCTAGTGCTAAGGCGCATGATTTGTCTGTAATTAATGTTGATATACTGAGTTACGGACACAATAGAGAAATAAAAACACCAGGATCATGTAGAGCAGGTTAAGATGAACATTTTAAAGCCAAAATGACACGCCTGGACAGCAGCAGTTATAGAGAGAGGACACAGATTTTCAATAGAAAGTGAATTGGAGCCAGAGTTGATGGAGCCAGAAGCGCACCCACTGCTCAATTCCTATTTAGAACATGGCTGCTAGCAGGTTAGCTATGTCCATTTATATATACAGTCTATGAAAATACACAGTTTATTCCTACAAAATGAGTAGATGATCCAGAGTCTGAACAGAGAGGGGCTCTTTACAAACTGTACAACAAACATAAATACGCACAAATACATCCACAAAAGTCAGACCATTTCATTATTTGTTTGGGATTAGCTTCACAAACTTGTTATTTTAATTTTACGGCTTACACTCTTTTAAACTGACAACAATCATGGCTTTGGGGTTGAGTAATGGCAGCACTTTCTGACGCTTATGTGAAAAAATGAATGACTTTTGTTTATTTATACCGACGGAGACGAGGTTGACCTTTGTGCCAGTTAGTGTTCCATGCGGGTAGGTACAGTCACTACAGAGATATCAACCATAAACCACGTCAACAACCGTTATCATTTACACATTTTGCATACCTGAAATAAAACAGTTAAAAGCAAATGAAAACTGTGCTGTACATTATGCAAGTACTTCCTGCCGCTTCCCCCTCTCCTTATTTGTGACCCTAGTTCCTGTTTGTGTCACAGATCCTGTTGGGACACGCACAAGAGATTTGGTTGTTCTTGGTTGTAAGCAGACAGGAGCTAGCTACACCTACCCCGCCCTCCACCTACGCTCTACTCCACCAGCCTTCTGAATGCTGCTGGCCACGCTGGAGCACCAATGGAGACAACCGCCAGGGTTTATGGGAAATCTGAGCCCGGACACTGCAGGTAAAGCAGCAGGACGTAGATTTAAGAGATATTTTAATGCTATCGGTTTGTTTATCAAAACCAAAAGGTGGATTAGCCAATAAGGAAGTGCATGGTCCGCCCGTATTAAAACAAATATGGCTGCTTATGTGGAAAAAAAAAAGAAAAATATAATGGATTTCTGCAGAATCAATGAGGAAAGCAAACTCTATTAACCTGGGGTGAGAGAAATGTGGTTTTATTCAAAATGGCACGTGACCAATGAGCTCCTTCGTTTCAACTGCATCACTGAAATAAGCAAATCTGATTGGACGGCGGTGTTTGGTTCTGGCTCGAGGTGCGAAGAAGGGTGTTGAGAACAGACTGAAATCCATCTGTATGAAAAATACTGAGAGAGATCAGTCAAAGTTTTATGATCTTTTCAATAAATGTATCTAAAGTAAACACAGTGACAGTGATGGATAATGTTAAAATGTTACAGAACAGAATGCGAGGAGACAATATAAACTGAAGACTGGATCAACAGGAAAAGTGGAGATGTTGTTTGGACTAGTGCAGGATGAAGCTTTCAGTTATGTTTACTTAAATAAAAGTACAAACACAAGAACAACAAGTAAAAGTGTCACACCTAAACATCTTCTTGAGGTCACGTTTAAGTATTTTGCATAGATTTCTGGTAACCATTAACCTGTGAAATGTGATTTTGATTAAAAAGTATTTCTAGTTTCCTCATTTCTACACATTTGTATACTTTTGCTAACGCGACTTGAGCTCAAAACTCAAAAGTCAGGATGGCACCATGAACAATGATCCAAAGGTTGTTGGTTTGAATCCCTCTCCTGACAAAATAAACGTGACCTATTTAAAAATAATCCCTCAAACCATACAGAAAGTACTTTTTCCTCTGAGTTCAGTTCGAAAATGTAGTGGAGTAGAAAGTAGAGATGCGGTACTAGCTCTCAATGTGGTGAAGTAAAAGTACAAAGTATCTGCTGTACCTAAAAATTGTGCAGTACTTTTGCTTTCCATCACGGGTTTGGACAACGCTGCAGTGGAGCAATAAAAGTACATCTGGTTTAAATGGAGATGAGCCTGAACTTGTGGAGTCTGTCAGAATGGAAGGGAAAGCTGTGGGTGTAATGTTTGAGTCATCAGGCGTGTTCATGAGTCAAGAAAATGTGCAGAACAGCCAACTGTAGAGATGAAGAAGGGCCCGGGTTTGATCTGGTTCGGTATAAAGTGCAGTCCTATAAAATAAAACATGTAAAATCACAATAAAACAATACGATGCAAATGTTCCACTCAGCTTGAGATAAAAGCATAGACTGTATATATAAATGGACATAGCTAACCTGCTAGCTGCCGCAGTCCAAATAGGAAGTGATCATGGGCTATGCTTTCGACTCTGGCTCCAAATCACTTTACATAAGAAAACCGTGGTCCCTCTCTCTGTAACTGCTGCTGTCAGACTCGTCATTTTGGTGTTATAATGTTTGTATTAACCCGCTCTACATGATCCTGAGGTTTTTATTTTGCTAAGAGACAATCAGCTGCCTCCCTCTAGCGTTAGCAACAGGTTTGATTGACAGCGTTGCTAAGCGTCCACCCCTTGTAAACCAGTGGTGCGGGCGGAAAGGGGCATTACCTTTAACAGTTTCGCTCCAGATTGGCTCTTTGGTTGCTATGATACTCGCTGTCGAAATTCCAAATATGGAGCCTGGATCCAAATTCGACCATAACCTCGATGAGCTTCAGTTGACGGGAGCTGACCGCTATTGGTGCCGTCACACTCACTTAGTCCAATTCTTTATACAGTCTATTATTAAAAGCCAGTGCAACAACGAAGATTTACAAATATTTAAAGATTGTGCTGTGTAGAAAAGTGATAAGCATCACTCAGTACTGTATGAGTACAGAGGAACTAGCACCAGCGTTATGTAATGTAATAAGGATGTAATACAATGGACAAGTAACCCAGAAGAACTAAGTACGGCTCAAGACAAAAGACAAACAACTAACATTGAGTGAATGAATGGCCACTCCTTGTGATGTCATGTGGTAATACAGGAAGTGCTCCACAGTGTTTTTAAACTTCATTCACCTTCACTAGAATCATTTAAATAATTTCAGCCCTGGACTTGGCAAACTTTGAACCTGTAGTAGTTGTTTTAGCCTCGTTGAAACTTCTTCACTCCTCCATCAGACAATATTCTAGCGTTTCTGTGACAGTCTAAACAAAAGGTAAAGCTAAAATATTAAAAAGAGTCAACAACTGAAGGTCACTGTAGTGTATTGTTGAGCAAACCCATTCCGTTGAAGCAAAAAAAAAGCTATTAACTTAAAAAATACAACTACAACAGTCAATTTTGTGTAATATAGGACCTTTAAATGGACGATGTTCTTGAGTTGACAGAAAAGCAAACATTTTCTATCATATCATTACATATCTGGTTTTGTCCAACACTAAATATCATTGCCGTATCTCTCTTCATGTTCACAGACTGTCCTTTCTCCGAGCCGTGGCCCGTGCTGGACAGAAGGACAACTGTGAAGGACCTGCTCAAGATCAGACGCCAGATGGTAGTAACGATTAAAGCAGACATACTGTGCTTGTGCTTACTATATAGCTATAATCTATGACACCTGTGGATCATTTTGTTATAATTTGCACAGTTTAAATCGTAATATTGATCTAAAACAACTTAATAAAAGAAACAATTCGGCTGACTTGGAGTTAGAAAGCTCAAAAATGAAAGAATCACTCGAAACTCAACTTGTGGAGTAAATGAGAAGGGAAACAACTATAACAATAACAACTTCAAGCTCTGAGAAGTCCATTTTGTAGAATAGTTCTGCTTTAAAGTCAGTATTGTTTTGTTTACATTCAGGACGGACATTTTATTGGTTTTTAATAAGACAAAATAAAATCATGAGCAGTCATTTTTTTTCTCATTTTGGTTATATCACCCAGTCTATTTGTAGCTTGTATGAGGAAGCACATTCTTGTTTACAGAAGAAACCTAAACCCTGTGTCAGTATGTGAGCCAGTGATCCCCATGTTTGAAAGTGTGTATGAAATTTTGACTCTATTTAGTGGGATAATACCTGTTGTAAATATACATTTTAGTTTAAAACAATCAAGAAGCAGTTTGTGAGGAAAAGTTGAAAAATATGTTGAAAATTACAGGAAGTAGAGAGTTCTAAAACACACAGCTCCAAAAGTTCATCACAACACCCTAGAAAAACAATTATTTTCTCAATATTTTAAACACTATTTCAAAAAAATAGAGGTGTTTTCTTATATTTTTTGGTCAAATCATAATTTCTGCATACATTAGAGGAGCTTTGGCCCAGTGTAGAACATGGTTGCTAGGTGACAGTAATGGATTTCCCATGATTTCCAACCAGGAAGTAAAAATCTGAAACCTAAAAAATTGCCAAACTGAGAAAAAATGTTTGAAGTTTTTTAATTCTAAATATGATGTTAACTGTGTTTTAGTAAAATGAGTTATCCAACCTGTCGTAGGCGCTTTACAAACCTTCTCTGATGTCTTTTCTGTTGATTTCAGGTGGAGGATGAGATTTTCCTTAAGAGGCAGGTGCTTGAACAGTGCGGGACGCCAGACGCTCCTCAGCACGTGGACACAGAAGTCAACATGGCCGCCACTCACTGCTATGTAAGCTCTGAAAGAAGAGGTAGAAAGAGTGCTGATTTGTACTCAAGTAAAAGTACATCTCCAATCTCCAAACTTATAATCCACAAATGTTGAACCGTCTCATTATTTGTTTGGGATTGGCTCCACAAAGTTGTCATGTTAATCTTAAGGCTTAAAGTCCTTTTAACTGACAATAATCACGTCGTTGGGGCTGAAGAAGGGCACCACTTTCTGAAGCTATTGTGAAAAAATTATTTGACTTTTGTTTACTTATACTGCCAGAGAAGATGTTGAACTTTTGCCAGTTTTTGTTTCATATGGATAAGCCCAGTAACTACAAAGACATTAACGATAAACCAGCTCAACAAATCTATAATCTGACACAGCAAATTCCGTCTGAGAACCTGTTCAGGTCCAGCTCAGTTTTATCTAGAACTGATGTGATGTCACGTGACCCCAACCTACTGAAATAACAGTATGTCTCTAAAAGTATCTAAACAAATACAAAAAAGTGAATATGGTCTATTGTTTACGTTTCAGGAAAATTCTACTTGGAGCTATCTGTCCCAAGACAAGCCAGAGTTTGAAGTTCAAATGGGACCACCTGACCTGTGCCCGGAGCCCATGGACCCTAACCCTCATACCCCCCTTTCCTTCTCCGCCGCTCCCTCCTCCACCCCTCCCATGGTCCAGTCTGAGCAAGCCAGTCCAGTCTGGTCCTCTGAGCAGGTCTGTCCAGCCCCACCCATGGTCCCCTCTGAGCAGGTCTGTCCATCCCCTCCCATGGTCCCCTCTGGGCAGACGTGTCCCGTGGGGCTGGGTGCAGGGGCTTCTCTGGGCTCCACTCTGTTCCACTGGCAGATTCAAGAGCAGTTCAAGAGAATCAAGGCTGTGCCCCCAGAAGTGCTCAACATGAGGGACCAAGACGGAGACACGTAAGACACATGTTCAGAAATCACTTATGGCTTTGTGGTATTTTCTCAGATGAAACCAATTTACAGGTGTAGATGTATGGAAAAGGTAGTTTGAATCCCATTATAGGCCTGACTGTTTATGGTCAGAGAGGCCATTCATGCAGATCGGCAGCCGGCATTTCAACCTTTAGGCAGCATCAGAAGGAACTGAATAATGCTACGTGAATTGCTTTGGTTATCTTCAAAGGCACTATATAGTAATCCATAATTAAAATAACTAATAATAATAAATAATATGCCTAACATTGTTCTGTGTTCTGTTTTCATCCTCACAGCCCCCTGCACATTGCAGTAGCCCAGGGTAAACGGCCCCTAACTTATGTTGTTGCAGCTATCATGTCTGCAAATGGCACTCTGGACACTCCAGAGCGGAACGGACAGGTGAGGGAGTGGGGGTGGGGCCTGGGGCCAGGGGTGGGGCCTGGGGAGGGCTGGTCAAACCATGGGTCATGACCCTCTATGTGTTTGAATGTTGCTCCTCTCTCTCTCACTCTCTACTGTAGACTGCACTGCACATAGCAGCTGCTACAAACCAACCCCTGATAGTGTCTGATCTGCTGGAGCATGGGGCACAGGTGTACAGGAGGGACACCTGGGGGCGCTCTCCTCTGCAAGTGTGTGTGGAGAAGGGCCATGTTGAAAGCCTTGTGGTAAGACTCTTAAAGGAACTGTATGTATCCTGCACTCTTACAGTTTATAAAAATATACTACAATCACAACTGAAGTTGTCCATGCCTTAATCAGGATATAGAGGAAAATTTGAAATGTAAATGTGGCCAGGCTCTTCTCCCTGTGGGTCGTAGGTTCCTCTCTGGCTCCTTTTCCCATGGGCCATAGGTTCCTCTCCCCTTGGGCCATAGACTGCTCTCCTTTTGGGCCATAGACTGCTCTCCAGCTCTTCTCCCTGTGGGGCACACCCTGTTACATTCAAGTTTTATATTCTCAGTATATGGACAGACCAGGATTCCCTTCATCCCACCAGGATTCATAGAACCATAGTTAGATTCATAACTGTTATTTTGAATTCACTCACTGAGCTGCAGAAGCTGCACTAGCACTGATTCATGTTTGGCTGCAGGTGCTGAGGTTTAGGTAGTGACCATTCAGACCAGACAGAGTCCTTCTAGGTTTAAACCAACTGGACTTCAGCTTTGGAACTGGCAACCCTGTTACAATGTTGTCTTCTCATCAAAAACAAACCTGGAGTTGTGTTTTGTTCCATTGATACATGTTTAACACACAAATCCTGCAATTCTGTGTGAATGAAACAAAACACAACTGTGGTTATATTTTTGAGGACATTCTAACATGACTTAAAGCTCACAGGAGTCAGTTTTGCATAACATAGGACCTCTAAATAAAATGTTTACATACAGTTCCTTTAAATGGGAAGTTCCATTCAAAACTATGACCACATGTACATATGTAATAAGTACATGTAATAAGTACATGATTTCACAAGCAGATAGTCCATCGCTGAGTATTGTTCTGCTCTGTAAGTGGTGTAGGATTTCTCCCAGTGTTTATGGTCTGATCCTGGTTTTACAGTGCAGACAAAAAACAGCCCAGATTGTGTAAAGATCCTATTCTTCACATTATTCAGGCTTTTTACAATAGGTCAGTACAATTACTCCATGTTATATAAAAGCTGAGGGATATAGTTTCTACTCTAATGAAACCAACCTATGGAGAATTTGTAGTTCAGATTTCATAAACGTGACTTATCTGTGTCCCCATATCTGAGGTCAACATGTTCAAATCAAATTGACATGACCTGAGTTTGTGTTGCCAGTTTCAGTGCTGAAATCCAGTTGATTCAGATCAGAGCGAGTCCTTTAAGGTTTAAACTGTCACTTTTTACAATGTATTTAGCCTAGTCTTTAAAGCAGTTATACTTCTGTTACTAATCTGCTGTTATACACATCACAGAAGGCTTCAGCAATATTTCTCTAGTATTAGTAACTGAATAACTGGTGAATATGCCCCACAGTGTAATGACAGAATACTCTAGTCTGTAGTTTAACTGTGTCCTCTGTACTCGTCTCAGGCCATGCTCAACACACTCAAAACTCTGGGCAAAGAAGTGGATGTGGACATGGTCAACTATGATAGTACGTGCATCCTGTCCTCTTATATTTCTAGTACACTGTAATGGGAATGACTACTATTACTACTACTACTACTACTACTACTACTACTACTACTACTACTACTACTACTGTACTACTACTACTACCACTGGTGAAAAGAATACTGAATATATGTACTCAAGTAAAAGTAAAGTTACATGGCTAAAATGTACCCAAGTACAGCGTGTACTACTACAGCTACTACTACTACCATTACTACTACTACTACTACTACCACTATTATTAATATTACTACTACTACTACTATTACTACAACAACAACAACTACTACTACTACATCTACATCTACTACAACTATTATTACTTTTACTCTGACAATTATTACTACTACTACTTCTACCACTATTATTAATACTACTACTACTACTATTATTAGTACTATATTACTACTACTACTACAACTACATCTACTACAACTATTATTACTTTTACTCTGACAATTATTACTTCTACTACAACTACCACTATTATTAGTACTATATTACTACAACTACTATTACTACTACTACTACATCAACTACTACTACACCTACTACAGCTATTATTACTTTTACTCTAACAATTACTACTACTACATCTAATACATCTACTAAAACTACTACTGAGTTAGATAGATATTTTATTACTATTACTAAATACTTTATTCATCCCAAGAGAATTTCAATAAACTCTACTGCACTACTACTACTACATCTACTACAACTACTACAGAGTTAGATAGATACTTTATTACTACTACTAGATAATTTATTCATCCCAAGGGAAATTCAATATACTCTACTGCACTACTACTACTAATACTACTACTTCTATCGTTCCTGCTTGTTCCTGCAGGTCTGACGTCGCTCCATATGGCGGTTCTGTCCCATAATGCCGTGCTCAGGGAGTTAAGGGGTTTGAGGCGGGCCACGGGCTCATGTAAAGAGAGACGCCATCTACTGAAGACGGGAGAGAAGTTATACAAGTGCATCAAGGCTCTGCTGGAGAACGGCGCCTCCATTGTGGCAAAGGTCGGCATTACACCCTGTACTACCATTTTAGCAGACAACTTAAAAACATATTGATGATAAAAAACACAATTTTTTTAGACAATAGCATGTGATTTCCAACATTAAACGGTAGTACTTTCTTGTATATTCCCATGTGGCCTTATATCTGTGTAATCCCTCAGTTGTCCAGTAGGTTCCATAGCGGTGCACTAGTCTATGTGTCTTATACTTGTTCTGATACAGCTCAAGATCATTCAGAAAAGGTTCATTTCTGTCCTGTGAATGTAGCTTTTTAGTATCAATACCAGCTCAAATGTGTATCTAGGTTCGATACCAGTTTATTACATAATGCAGTACTGTAAATAGTGGCATAAAGTGTAAGCGTACAGAGTAAAAGTACTGTTCTTTCTTCCCGTCAGGATGAAAAAAGTGGTCGCACCAGTGTTCACATGGCCGCTGAGGAGGCCAACACAGATCTCCTGTCTCTGCTCCTGAGCCACCCCTCCACCCCCACTGTGGTCAACCTGCAGGTACTACCATATATACTATTGTACTATATATACTGCGCTGAAGTCTATACATGCTCTTCTGATAATGACTGTGTGGTGGGACAGGGTAGTTTTACATCAGACAACTGGCAGTTTGTTGAGAAAAGTTTGAAATTTAGGGTAAAATAAGAACGATATTTCAGCTTAATCTTAAATCTAATGAAGTTGCCTGTTTTGCGCGTACATCTGAATATCTGCTCTGTCCAGACGTACAGCGGGAACACGGCCCTGCACATCGTCTGCGCTCTGCAGGACTCTAAGGCTCAACTGGAGGCAGTGAAGATGCTCATGAGGAGTGGAGCAGATCCAGGAGCCCGCAACATTGAGAACGAGTTCCCCTACCAGCTGCTGCCTGAAGGGGGCGCTGCCGAGAGGGTACAGAGCGCACAACACACAACACAGACCACACGCTGTCTCTCTGTCTCTGCTTCAGTGAGAGGAGTGAAATACACAACCAGTCAAAAGTTTGCGCAGTTTTTCTTCCTTTAAAAAAAACAAAACGTGTTTCCATAATTATTTGCATCAAAACTATGAATGACAATTAAGTAATGTAGCAAACAAAAATAACTAAATAATTCAAAATAATAACTGTATAAAATAATAAATCAAAATAACTCTAAATTTGTTTTAGTCTAGATTTTTAAAAATAGTCTTTACCTTATTTTTTAAAATTTTGTATTAAATTTGTATTTAATTTATTATTTATTGTTTGTTTTTTATTTATTTATTTTTATTTTTAAAAACACAGTGGCACAGTGTGAAGTGAAAACCATTTTATTAAGAGCCCATTTGAGAGACTGTCGACAAAGCAAAGGGTCTATATTTTGAGGATTTGAATATAAATATTTTAAAAAATATATATTTTGTTGAAGTGTATGAGTTGAGTTATTTAACTCTTTTCCTTTACTACATAAATCCATATATCTTGTATCATATATTTGATGTCTTCTGTTTGTAGATTAAGAAAAAAAACACTGAATTAGAGGGTGTGTCCAAATGTTTGACTGGTGGTGTATTACTAAAGATAAAATGTTAAATGATTATATTGAAGACCAGTTTGTGCCTGAAACTCTGATATTTTAAATGGTAGATTGTAATCTGGTGGCATAACTTTTTTCCATGGATATGTAGATGTTTAACTGAGAATGTCTGTGTAATCCCTCAGTCGTCCAGGTATGAGACATAGTAAAAGAAAAATCTAAAATCTAAAACCTGGAGAAAAAGTTGTAGGACTGATAACTATGACTTTTGTTCAGTTGACAGATTTAATAATAATAATAATAATAAGATGTAAAGAGCAACTAGTAACAAAAAATAAATAAAATAAAGAGCAAAACAAATACAAAAGACATTTATTTCAGGAAGTATGTGTAGATACTATTGAGGAGGGGTAGCTCACCTAACTGTGTATTTATAAATCTTTATAAATATCTTTTATTGATGAGGCTTGTTGACAGTCATGATTTATTTCATTTATAAGTAACAGGAAAAAGTTTTGGATTGTGAGAACTTTGCTCCTGTGTCTGTCCTGACCTGTCTTGTGTCGACAGGTGCGGCAGGTGCTCCGGGGGAAGTATCTCCAGATGTAACTCAGACCACTGTCAGTTAGACGGTCCAGCTCACTTCTGCTCCCAGGGCAGACGCTGTTGTTTCTGTGAAACATACGTTCATTACTGTGTAATGTAGGTTTGGGGCTCGGGGTGGGGTGTTTAGTATTTAGGGTATTTTTTGGTGGAGGTTTTGGTTGGGCATAACAGTGTTTATTTTGACAGTTTGCTAATGTACTTGACTAAATCTTTAATCAGCAACAGATTTTGTTTAAATTTACATTTACTTGAGTACAAGAAATAGTACTTTTCAAGCAGCATATTTTTACACCTACTTGAGTAATATTTTTATTGAAGTACCAGTACTCTTATCTGAGTAAAAGCTTTGATTCCTTTATGTTTACAATATAAAATGATTTAAACATTTGTGTTTCTTGCACCGACCCTTCAGATATGATTTATTTGAAAATAGCAGATTTTGTGCATTATTTAATGTTTTGTCTTTCTATTTACATTAAATTAAAATTATAAATCAGATGTCACCAAACAGTTACTGTCTAAGTTACTCTGATTTGAGTAGTACTTTTTAGTAATTTCTTGGAACACCACTCGATACTTCTACTCATTAGTAATATTATTTTGAAGTAACATTACTCTACTTGAGGACTATTGTGATTGAAAAGTGCAATTTGGATCTAGTCTCCACTTGTTCTTTCATTCATTAAGGTTTAGTTTTTATTGTCTATGAACATATCAGTTATTTTAGTGATTAACTTACTTAATATTAGTCCATGAAATTGTTACTATGTTTTAATCAAGCAAAGATTTATATTATTGTGTGAGTGACCAAAAAAAAAAGAAATAAAACTTGCTGTTCAAATGTTGTCTCTGTTTATTAACTCTTTGTTGACAATACAGTGCTCTGATTGTGTTTATTGCATTGAGGCCTACAGAAGGTTTACAGTAAAAACACTACTGACTGTTTTGTGATAAATAATGAAGAGGGGCCGGGGAAACTGATAAATGAATGTCAAAATGTCAACAAGAACTGTATGTAGCCTGCACTCTTACAGTAAACTAAATAATAATAATTAACAAGTACAATCACATTTGACCCTTGGTTTCCAGAGTTTTAACCTGCAGATAGAGAAACGTACAAGTTTTTCTCATTCTCAGTATAAATTAACATTACAGTTATTATCAGTAAAAACTATATTTGATTTGAACATGTTTACCTCGTATCTGGAGACAGACTTCAGTTCATGTTACGTATAGTTTCTTTTCTTTTATAGATTCCATTAGATTTTTTTCCACTAAATAAGCATACAGATAGTAGCTTTAAAAGAATTCATCAGAAATATGCCAAAACATATACATGACTGTTCAGATTTTAATATCAGCCTTATTTTAAAAGTTACAAGTTTTTTAATTTTGTGGCCTTTTATTACAGATAATTCAATTCTGTAAATCCAAAACATCCACTGCAATATTATTCATTATGTAATATTTGTCCGACCGTTATTCCTGCCAACCCTTTTCACCAGCATCATAAATTATAAACTTCAATTACAAAAAGAAAATGAATAAAATATTGAACGTGTAGGACTCGATCTTAAAGCTACATTGTGCAACTTTTCTGGTGGAAGGTCAGTCACCTGTTTGTCTCCATGTAATGTGCTTGACTCTTCAGATCTGTGGAGAGTCAACCCAGTTTTTCAAGGTGTTTTTTCACAATAAAAAATGGTTGTAATTGGATAAATATTGTGGAAAATTCCAGGCAAAGCAATGACATCTCTATGGAGACAAGTAGGTGGTGTGCCCTCCACCATCAAAGTTCCATATTACACCTTTAAAGAACACATTATGCAAAATTAATTGACTTTTTTTTTTAACCTTTTAACCATGTTATATTGGCCCCTTGTCAAAAACATACCTGGAGTAGGATTTTGTTTCATTCACACTCGTTTCATTAATTCATGAATCCAAAGTCATCTTGCCCCAAAAATGCTCAGTTTGCATGTTGCCTGTTTTGTTGCGTCATAGATAAATCTTCGTGTGTGCTGTTTGTAAGCCCATAACTGACGGAGCTCAACAGGGACCCCCCCCGACCCTGGTTCGGGAAGTCAATTTCACTCATTCACTCATTTTTCCTCATTGACTTTCCAGAAAGCTTGCTCGGGGTTAATCAGCGCTGTGGTAACTATTGACCACAAGACCTATAAAAAAAACAACTTGAAACTTTATAAACCGCAAAGTTATTAAAACATTTAGCCAAATCTTGCTTTTTAAATGTGTTTTTTGGGCTTAAAACAGTCGTGTTATGGAAATTGATTACCATGTAGCTGGTTAGTACTTCTGAAACAAGAGTGGACTTCGAAGCTCCACCACGAACTCGTTTTACAGTGAAATTGTGAACGCAACAAACGCATGGCTCTATTAGCAAAGTATTCATGGGGGATAAGACCTTCATGTACTTACTTTGCCATTATTCATTCTTGTTGTCAACAGCAGAGGGAGCACATTGGAAACAGGCATAATTTTTAATGTAGACAAATGCAGACACAATTGGAAAACGTGAACTATTGATCCCATGGCGACCAAAAACATGTTTAAAAGCTCTGTTCCACCTTGTGATGTCATGTAGCTCTAGTTTTCAAGTTAACAGCTACGTTTTACCTTTAGTTCAGTAGAGATGGGCAATTCTAGGACTGAAATTATCCAAATGATTCTAATGAAGGTGTACGGAGTTTAAAAACACAGTGGAGCACTTCCTGTATCACCATGACATCACAAGGTAAAACACAGGGTATATTTGTGATAAGGAAACATTATAACATGGATCAGAAAATAGCGCAAAATGGGAACTTCAAAAATACAAGCATATCAAATAAAAGTACAGCCCTATTTCCTCTTCTTGTCCTGAGTGCTGGTGAACCACTGGTCCAGCAGCTTCTTACTGTAGTAGATCTGCCAGCCGTGTACTTGTACTGCTATGACGATGACCAGGTACATAACGGACACCGCGGAGAAGCCGAAGATGAAGCGGTAGGCCTTCCCATGCCGGTACAGCTGCTGCGCCACGGGGAACATCTCCATGGAGCCGTAAAGGAGGGGAGCTACGCAGAACAGCCCGGCGCTGATCATGGACACCACCAGGTAGCTGATGTTGTTCCGGGGCAGCGCCATGAAGCTGAAGACGGTGGGCACCAGACTTAAGAGGTACGGGTACTCCCACTGGTATGGAGACGCCACCACTTTGTGAGAAACCAGGCCGAGCTGGGACACGGTGACCTGGGGACAAAGAGGGTAGAAATATGATTATACTACTAGACAACCACACTTTTTCATTTAAAGAGGTGATATGATGCTAAATCAACCTTTTGGAGCTTTCTGCCATCTTATAATGTTGTTTCCTCATCAAACACATGCCTGAACTGGTTTTATACATCATCTGTGCAGGTTTCAGTAATCTTTCTCCCTTCCTGACAGGCGCCCTGGCCACTATCTGCCCTGCATCACTCCTGCACTGCTCCTGCACCGCCACGGCATCACATTCTCCCAATAATATTTGTGTCACTTTTCAATCACTTGGCACTTTGCATACAAGATCCATAGAGCCCTAGTTACATTATACTGGTGGGGTCCATAGCTTTGAACCAGCAAACTCATGCATAATACAACTATGGTGTAATTGACTTTTTCGATTGGAGTGACCTATATAATGTTTCAGTCAGTTTCAGTCTCTGGATATACATTTGGAAAGTCTAATATGAAATAGTGGATGTTTATGTTCCCACAGTCCAAAGAATATGATGTTGCTCCAATTGACTTTTTTTCTATGTTATGGCGAATACAATCCCCCAGGTTTCATGACCCAAGTCACCATGATAAATATTATAGGCCTACGACAGTACCTATGTCTCACATTCCATAGAGGTCACTAAAAAGTGTCAACAATTAATTTTTTAAACATTAAATTAAACTTTTGGAGCATTCTTGTGCATTCCATGAAATGGTAGGCTATACTTTAGGAGAGATCCAGAGATGTTACACTGAAGGGGGAGTGACTTAGCGCAGAGAGCAATGGGAGGGGAACTCATAGCATCAAACACAAAAGTGAAACTAATTACACATTTTAATTTGTTGTTAACTGCAAATATAGCATTTTAAAAACAATAAAAGGTAACTTTTATTAAATATAAAAATATGTTATGTGGTAGTGGTTAATAACCCAGAGAAGCACAATACCCCCTCTTTAATGTTTTTTTCCACTTTAATTGCATGACTATTTACTGAAGGCATCAAAACTATGAATGAATGCATACTTTATGTATCTAAAATGTACAAAGTATAAACATAAACACCAAACATGGAACGATAAAGAGTCCAGAGCTTAAAAACAGAATTTGATGGTGTCTGTCTGATCCAACTGATCGAATATGATCCAAGAATTCTATGGTAGAAATTGTCTTTACTGCCAAATTGCCAGATTAATATCTCTAATTACTGGGCCTATCCACATGAAACAAAAACTGGCTCAGTGTCAGCACAGATTATTAAAAAAACTCTATTCTGTTTACCTGAGCGGCCATTAGAATCCAGAGGAGCAAATGAACAATGTTGAGTTTTCGGATTTCAGACTTCAGAGCCACGCTGTAGAAAAAGAATGAGCAAAGAAAGACAGATTTTCATTTTATGTACAGTAATTATTTTTTCCACATACATTTAGGCCTTTTAATATTTTCATCTTACTCTTAAATATGTAAATATTAGTGTTGTCATGATACTCAAATTTCAAACTCAATTTCGATACCAAAGTAAAGATACTCAATACTAATTACAAGCACTTTTTTTTTTTTTTTTTTTTTTTGACATGAGTTGAATGTTTAAGCCACTTTGACCCGAAGTGTACAGCTAAACTGGTTACATTGTGGAATTTGGAAGACCTATTTACACTCAAGCTTTAACTTCCTGGCTGATTATGAGATGTTGCTTCAGTATTTCCACATAATGTTCTTTCCTCATGATGCCATCTATTTTGTGAAGTAGCTTTATTCCGCACAATTTGGTGACACAATATCGATCGTCTTTGTGGGCAATTCTCACACTTACATAAAATGCCCCACAAACGATTAATGTCTACACTTTTTATCACGATAAACGATATTATTGTTTACTGTCCCATCCCATATACCCACATCCAGGGATAATTTACAAAAAGAATGTAAACTATAAACTATAAAGCATGGTTCTAATGGATCAGTTTAAATGAATGCATAACTGTTTGGAAATGAGATCTATGGCTTGTAATTGTTTTAGCTAATAAATTCTTGTGATTGTCTAAATGTATGCTGATGTACTGTTTGGTCTGTTCTGCTGCCTTGACCAGGCCAAAAAAAAAATAGTAATCTCAGTTTGATGTTCTTGCTTAAATAAATAAAAAGCAACAAAAAATATCCCGTCATTTACAGAACAATCTTGTTGCAGCTGTAGTTTAGAACTCTATAAATGTGTTCTGAAAAGCATGGGGCTCTCAATTCTACTTTTTAACATTAATCGCAATCTCAATACTTGGTCATTTGCAAATAGATTCCCCCCCCAAAATCATGCAGGCCTAATATCTGCGCATGAATACTTTTGACAACCCTAGTACATGTAAATTTCCAAGTATAAACTACTGTATAAAGCATATACCTCATCTGGTAATGAGAGGCAACGCGCTCACGATGCTCAAAGTCACTGCCGTCTGTCCCCGAGGCTCTGGGCCCTGCTCGAGAAGCCATGGTGCTGATCTGAAAGAAAATGTATTATATTAAAAAAACACACCACATGGTTTATATCTCTGTAATTACTGGGGGGGAAAATGAAACAAAAACTGACACAAAGTTCAGTGTATTTCACTGTAAAGACAAGAATTGGTGCCATTATTAAATCACAAAGGAAAAATTCACATCTGAAAAGTCACTGAGATAATGATACATTTGTGGACACAATCTCTAGCAAATAATAATCAGGTCCAACATTTGTGGATTGATCTTTCATTGATACTGGATTCTAAAACCTTGCCTCCCTTGAGTCATACAAGCCATGCTCTCCATCTGAAATATTGACAGTGGCCATGTGAACATGCACATCACACCAAAATCTGATCTCTTCCTAATCCCATATAAAGTATTAGGCAGTGTCCCACCTGTAACAAAACTGCAGAAGTCATTTGGATGAGCAGGGAAAGGTCTTTTTCAATCTTAAAACTTTTGTCCAATTGACAGAAGTGAATTTCTTTTGCACCAAAATCGGATTGTTATGCAATTTCTGGATCTTTAAAATGATTTAAATCAGGGTTTCCCCAGAGATCTGTATCACCCCAATATTAAAACACTTGCCAATATTTAGCACCAATAATTTGTTCTTCTCAGCAGTGGCAACCCCAGTTTGTCCTCAGTGTAGATGATCAGATTTGTACTTTAACTATTTGTACTGACTCTAAATAAATAAATAATTTAATAAATGAATAAATTAACAGCATCTAGGCTAAAAAATATGGCTGTATGTTTACACAATCATATAACAAATTAAATACATTTTGTTATTATTTTTCACTAAATTGAAATGTTAATTAGTGTACTTTACTATAACTTAAAATACATTTTAGAGACAGTTTTTGAACCAGTTTAGTTTCTTTAGAACCACTATGAATGAACCGTGAACAGAATCCTTATTGCCTCCGTGTATTATCCACTCCGGGCAGATCGGACAAATCGCGGGGTGTGTTGGCTCACCTGGGGTAAATCTCTCCATCTATTGGCTTAAAAGGATAAAGAGACACCTGTTCAAACATAATACGAACAGAAAATCGCACTTACTTGGTCCAGTCGCTGTGTGTGCGGTGTTAAACAGATGAAAACAAATGGTAACAGATGTGGCAGCGCAGTGCTAAAAGGAGGCCGCCATTACTGCAGGGGAAGATGACGTGGCGCCTTGTCATTGGTCAGCCTCTTCCTCGTGTGTCAGTGTGATGGTGCTATTACTTATAGCGCCGCCTCTGCCCGAGAGGAAAACAGCGCAGCCCAAGACTAAACTATTTTATTCGCATGAGCCATTAGAACAGTGGTTCTTAACCTTGTTGGAGGTACTGAACCCCACCGGTTTCATATGCACATTCACCGAACTCTTCTGTATTGAAAAATAAAATATAATTTTTTTCAAATTCAAGCCATATGTATGTTTTACTGGTGCACAAAATGAACCGTGCATTAACATCACTGTGTTCAAAGAATAAAACCAATACAATGCATGAACTCACAACAAATTACATACATACCTTTTCACAAAGACATGACCTTTTTTAATACTACCACACTGAAATTATTTAAATTTTTTACCTTATGTATTCCAATAATGAACTTATTGTATTTATGCTATTTATTCTTTTTAACATTTTAATACACACCCATCACCTAATTTCCATCAGGCTAGAATAATAATGAATATTTACTGCAAATCAGTGTGACTTCTGCTGTTGCCTTTTGAGAGGCCAGGTCAGAAATGGATGGCTTCAGGTCACTCTTATGTCATTTTCACAGCAAAGTCTGTTGCTTTTCTCATTTTTATGTTGTTTTATGTTTTTATGCCATTCGAACGCCTCATTTAAGTCGGGCGGGTACTTCGATAGACACATCAAAGGGTGCATTTGTTGAATTGGGACACGACCAGAGTCTGGAGACGCTTGCAGGCCGCAAATCAGATGAGTGTGTGTCTTGACCTTCGCCAAACCCCTGAGACTGACTCACCGAACCCCTAGGGTTCGATCGAACCCACGTTAAGAACCACTGCATTAGAAATTAAAGCATACATTTTATTTTTTAAATTGGAAACAAAATAGGTACTTTTTTGGGGGAGAAAATCTTCTAATTTTAATTTCTTTTTTTTTTTTTTAAAGCTGTTTTCTCTAGGTCAGTTTGTAATTTATTACTATGTTTATTATGTTTATGACTTAAGTTAAACTTGGCGTGGAGGGATAAACTGATCCATTCCTGCTCCCATAGAAAACATTGATAAAAAATTATAATTCAAAATAAATGAAAACTTATATAGTTTTTAAAGGTTAACTAGAGTGTCTGAGATGGAATTGCAGATTTACAAAAATATTACATATTGTATTCAATATATAATATATATATTTTTTTATATATAATATATAATGTATTTTTCTGTTTAAAATTTCACTTTGGACCTTTTTAAATTATAAATACAAGTTGTTGTTTTTTCTTTTTTTTAATTTTGGTGCCATTCGCCTCCTAAACAGACATGCAACAAGGTGTTACCTCACTGACCCTATACAAGCTGTGTTGTAACAAAAAACACATGGAAAAATGGTAAAATAAAGAAGTATTTTAATGAACAGGATTGTAAAAGGCAAAGTAACAAGAATGGTCTAAAATATTCAAGCAAATGTATAAACAAAATAACCTAAACTAAGAAACCAGAAATAGCAGGGTTAACGGAAGACAAGTTTCCTGTCTCAAAAAACTTGTCACATAGGTCTATTAAAAACAAGTGTCAAAATAAGGGACACATAACAAAAAAATAAACCACGAGTTTCCCAAAATAAACATGAGTCACATAAATCTACAAACAGAATTGAGTGACAAAATAACAAGAGACACAGAAACAGAAGTAAACTAGTGTCTGGAACACACACAAAAGTTAGACACAGGGACAAACGAGTGATTAAATACTAAATGAGACACAGAAAAAATGGTATACTGGCCACAAAGGTCAGGAGGTCAAACAGGTGTGTTGAATCTCCTGAAGTTGGGGAGACGGCTGCAGGTGAGACACAGGATTAACCAGGTGGGAAGACAGTCCTCCAATCACCAGCGAGGGCTCACACAGATTCAGGCACACACAAAAACATAACTGACAGATACTAACAAATAAAAGAACTTAAGTCCTGGGGCATCGCCAAAGTGTTGAGCTTATAACTCTTCTTAAACCTTTTGGCAGTGTTTGCTAATGTGTGCATTGTGTCACCATAGTAACTGATCAACATTACGCTATATAAATAAGGTGTGATTAGAAATATTTATCACCACGTTATTGAAAGGCAGAAGTGGTGCCAATGCGTCCAGTTTTGCAACTTTATGCTGTGGTCTGTGACTGCAAACAGAACTGTGTGCCTGTCATTGATAAAACTGTGGTAAAAACCCCAAGGAGAAGTAGAGGAGGCTGACGTCTTCTTCCCCTCTATTCTCTTCTGCCCCTCTCTCCTCTCCTCTTTTGCCCCTCTCTTCTCTTCTCATGCCCCTCTCTCCTCTTCTGCCTCTTTCTCTTATTCTCTTTCTCCTCTGCCCCTCTCTCCTTTTCTGCCCCTTTCTTCTCTTCTGCCCCAGTCTCCTCTTTTACCCCTCTCTCCTCTTCCTCCTCTCTGTGACTTTACTAATTCTTTTTTGCATATTCAGGGCCAAGTTCCTTCTACTTTCTTAGAAACTTCAACTCAACATCAAAAAACTGCAACAACAAAAGTATTACTGCGATGAGGACTTGGACTGATAACAACTGAGTTACTGCTACCAGTTCTGCTGCTACTACTACTACTAAGTTACTATACTACTACAGCTATAACTAACTAACCTACTTTGTTTGTGTTGTGCAGCACTTTGGCATCATAAAGGTTCAAGTTAAAATGAAAAAAGTTAATTGCTGTTGTTTGGTTGTTGGTGTCTTGGTTGTTGGTTTATTTCTTGATGGTGGCGTAGAGCTGAGCAGGGTCCTCCACAGTGGTGTATTTCACTGAGCTGTAGATCATTGCCTCCTCACTCGGTCTGACCTGAGCAGAGAGACAGAATTTTTACTATGTTAAAAACGTGAAAAACAGAACTAGTTATTCCTCACTTATGCATTCTGAACATCCTAATTATTCACCGTGATGAGTTTCTAAGCACTTTTCACAACTCTTAAGAGACCAGAGTGTTTTGCTGTGGCGGTAAAACTAACCACAACTCGCATGGTAATGTGATTATCGTACAATAAAATGCTTTTTAATTAGATCCAAACGATACACAGTGGACATATTTTGACCTAAAGAGCTGTTTTTACAATCTCTGTCCTGGGACAAGTGGACTACTGTTCTCAGCACAACCTGTGAGACTGGGGCCTTGCTCAACGGCACCTCAGCAGTAACTGTGTGGTTCACAGACCAAGACCTGGCCCACTGAGTTAGTTGAGTTATTGGTTCATTTACAGAGTGTGTGTCACTTCAACAACCCAAACATGCACAATAATCCTACAGCTAGGTACTCCTGAGCTGGTGGTCCTATGGTACTCCCAGAGAACAGATTTGGTCTGTTTAAATACACTTAGTTACATCAGTGTCCATTCAAGTCAAGTCAAATTTCTTTCTAAACCACATTTAAAAAACAACCACAGCTGCCAAAAGTGCTGTACAAAGGAAATATAAAATACAATCCTATGAAAACCATACATGCAGAAACATGACAGAACAATACAAATACTCGGCTTGTGTTAAAAGTCAGTGCAAAGAAGTGAGTTTTCAACAAAGATTTAAAAATATTTAAAGATTGGGCTGTTCTAATACACAGAGAAAGATTGTTCCAGAGTCTGGGACCAGCTCCAGTAAAAGCCCAGTCCCCTCGAGTTTTTAGCTGGGACCTTGGAACATCCAAAATCCTCTGGTCTGCTCATTTCAATCATCAGAATCTTAAAGTCAATCCTGAAGCAGACAGAGAACGAGTGCAGAGAGGCCAACACAGGAGAAATGTGAACGTGAGAATATTTCATGGTGCCCGTGCTTCAGTGTCAAACCATACTAGTCTGTTAGATCATGATCACACATCCTCCACCACATCCTCTTTATATCATGAAAAACGTATGTCCTGTTTTAAACCCTGATTGTCCTGGGGTGGCCTGGATTTAGCCTGGTAGTCCTACTCTAGGTCTGGTTTAGTCCTGGTTCAGTCATAAAGTCAAACCCAAAATGATCATCCAAAGGACTTGAAAAGATTTGGCACACAAACAGAGGCATATGTTGGTGTTTTAATGTTACAAAGTTGTCTACGTAAACAACTCCATTGTTTCTCCATTGTAGTTATGTTTTGTTGTTTAGTTTTAGTCCTTGTTTAGTCCTTGTTTAGTCCTGGTTTAGTCCTGCTTTAGTCCTGGTTTAGTCCTGGTTTACTCCTGGTTTAGTCCTGGCCTTGTCCTGGTCCAGTTCTTACCTCATTTCTCTGGTTGTTCCTGTTGTAGCTGACGGTGGCGTAGCACACTCCCTCTTCAGGTTCAACCTTGGAAAAAACATCAAAATGTATCTTGTTGTGGAATTAATTGGAATAATTGTGGAAATAAAATCTGCTCTGTGATTGTTCTGCTTGCCCACTCAACCTCACAGCGGGAGACTCTCAAGATGGATTCTCGTGAGTTTATAAACTCACAAATATCGGGAGAATCCATCTTATTAAATATCAATACCAGTACCAATACCTTTTGTGAACCATGCAGTTCACCTGCATTAGATATTTATCTTACATTTTAGATTAAGTTTTTTATCTCCTACAGTCTGCAACAATGTCTTCCCCCGAGTCATGACATTTATGAAGTGTCTTGCCCAATAACACAACCACAGAAGACACTGACCAGAGCGCGAGACGACAACTTCCTGTTTTTTTCTGTTGTCTCACATTTGTGTAAGCCCCGCCCACTATAGCATACTTGTCTATCTGTTCAATCCGATCATTGGGCTGTACAAAAATGATTGATCTGTAGCACATTTATGATTATAAAATAAAATGTTAAACTCACAGGGGGGTCGTTTCCGGTGTCCGCAGACTTCACTGTAAACAAACACATATGTAGTTCATAAGATAAGATAAGAAAGTATTTAATTGTCCCACAAGAAAAGTACAGTGTTGCAACCATAGACTGTATATAGAAGTGGACTGAGGGAGTGTGGGGTCCATAGTGTTTGGCTCCAGCCAAAAGAAGATCATTGAGGCTAATCTGCAACTCTGCCCCCAAAAAGTTTTACCCTTACTTGAGTAATTTGTTGGACCACTACTTGAGTAATATTATCATCAGAATTTTTTTTTACAATATATATTTATTATTGATTTGAGTTTTTTTCCACAAAAAGACAAACAGGAAAAAACATTCCGGCTCAATTGTAGGATGAAACCTAAACCGGACTTACATTGTAAAACTTCTCCATAAATTGCTGAAATGTCCAAACCAACATATGTCATGCAGGGCCGGTCCAGCCTATAAACAGACTAAGCAGCTGCTTAGGGCTGCGAGGCCACCAGAGGGCCCCCAAGGGCCCACACATTTATATTGAAAATATTTTTTCTGAAAACTAAATGGCGCTCATATCCCTCTTAAATGATTAGATGTATTTTATTTTCAGTAACTAAATATGTGCTGTCTACATTTTTTGAATCGGACTGTGGTGTGGTGTTACATATTTACACCTGTGTGAAGGACCCCTCCCCTCCAGGAGGCAGCAGAGGGACATTTGAATGGGTGTTTTACAAACTAAAACACTAAAAGTTAGTGAAGTTCAGTTTATCTGAAGTACAGGACAATGTATGAAGAGCCCCAGAGGAAGATCGTTTTGGGATAAGAAGGACTTTTCTGAGAAGACTCGAAATATGTCCCATTTTACACCAGTGGACCTGCAGATAAAACAGTGAAGCTGGACCTGTGTAATTCTGCAAACAGGACACACCTCAGAGGGACAGAGGACAGAGAGGACACACCACAGAGCGACAGAGGACAGACAGGACACACCTCAGAGGGACAGAGGACAGACAGGACACACCTCAGAGGGACAGAGGACAGACAGGACACACCTCAGAGGGACAGAGGACAGCAGGTGAGTCCGTTTAGGCTTAGGCTGTTTTTGGTTGTGGCTAATTCTTTTGTGGCATAAACTATCAGATGATGTGAGTGTAGGATTGTTATAGTATAGTCACTTTTTCATGTTAGAATTCGTATGGTATCTACTGAAATCATTGTAGTTTGGTATAATTAAAAAATAATTTATTTAGATAAGCATCTGGCTTTAATATTTACCACTTCCTCTTCACAGACTGTGCTCTGAGCTAACTGCTAACTAGCTGAGTGCTAACGAGCTAACTGCTAATGAGCTAACTGCTAACGCGCCTGTTAGCATAACAGTGACTGTTGTGTTACTTTTACCACAGTCACACTTTGTCCAATATGGACATATACGTCTTTTAAAAGCTCTGTTCAGTCCTAAATGTGTTTGTTAATTACAATAATTTACAATACAACACAAGCAAATAATCACCAGCCCCACTTAGCAACATTAGCATGCTACTATTGTAAACACAAGCCCTGCGCCGATATCCTCTGTGAACTATAAAAACATTTATAGTTATGAGCTGTGAGCCTCAAACAAGAGCCGCACAGATACAGTGGTATCGGCTCTTTGTATCGGCAACTCATTGACTAGTATGAGTACTGGCACCCGATACTGGTATCAGTATCTGTGCGTCCTACTCATTAATATGAGCATTTAGTGAAATCACAGCATCCAAAGTCTGACAAACTCTTAACATGAATTACTATTTTGTAGTTCTTGAGTGATATGGTTTTGCAGTAAGTGTACTCTTGCTTAAGTACATTGTTTGACTACTAATTCTGCATTTTATGACATGAAGAACTGATAAATGTAAGCCCACAGCCCACAACTGGAACACATTAAAATGCACCAGAAACCAAGAAAGAAACGAAGAAAAAAATATCCAGAATTTTAAAATTTTTCTGACAGACCCTCTTTCCTCATATGTTTTATACTGTTATACTTGTGGTTATTGCTGTAGCCTCTGGAATTTACAGTCTTTTTGTAAGTGATTGTGATAATGTCTTAATGTTGTCAAATATAAATATGTGGCTCTGAAGTGACGAAGGCTCCTGAGGGTAAATACAGCTTAGGCCCCTAAAGGCTAGGGTCGACCCTGATGTCATGGAAGGGTCCTAAATTTTCTCTGTCATGCAGTTTGCTGGTCAAATAGTCCAAGCATACATCCTCCAGTACTGTCTGAAGCCATCATGACTTGCATGGTGCTTTTGTCTGAAATCCAGTTCAAACACATGCATTTTCTTTTTCTTTTAATAGAGATCTTAACCCTTGGGGAGAGTAACTGCCTCTCAGACAGAAATCGTCCAGTTCAAGAGTAATGTTGTTTCAAATCTATGTTATAGCCCAAATTTGAAAACCAAAATCCATAACACCAGGCAAAAAAGGAGATTACCACACAGGGGTGTGAAATGTGTCCTACCCTCAAGCTTCTGAACAATTTGCCAGGCCCTAACAGTATTAATTGTAAGTGGATTACTACAAGACATCAATTGTAATTTATTTCCAAAACAGTGCATTTTTTGTGGGAATCTTGAACATAGAGTTTTCTATATCAAGACAGAGGCAGGATTTTGCATCCAGTCAGCAGCAACACACATATGGGCACTGAGCTGATACTTCCATATCTACGGGAAATCAAGGCCTCCATTTGTAGACGAAGACACAAAGTGGACATTTTTAGACATGGCATCCTCCCTGCCCAAATGAGAGTTTTAATTGTCTTGTTACCTCGTTAGCTTTGTCACCCGTGTTGTGTCGGTTACAGGGTTCTTTCTACATGGCATATTTAATGTCTGACTCAAACAGTAACTACTGATACTCAATGGAAGTTTAGCAAACAGAAAATGCATGACTTGCCACATTTTGTTGGGTCTAAAAGAAAAACGCAAAATTCCAACCTTTCTTCATGCCGGAATCTTGATAGCTCCTGAGTAATATTATTTTATAATAACACCTTAAGGACAGTTTTTGGCTACTCTACCTACTCTGGTGGCAGATCCTCCAGCACAAAAGGTGGAGGTTTAACAAAAAGGCTCCTCCTCTGACCTAAGTCCTCTGTTCTCTCAGACATACAGTAAATACAGTATTTTGTTGTTTCACCTCTGAGTCTCCTCCATGTGACCAGGGCCACCACAGTGAGAAGTACTGCAGCTACAACCACCACCACAGCCCACGGCCAACCTGCACACACAAGTTTAACACAGTCACAGTAACTAAATACAAGAGTAAAAGTTCTGTACTTATGCACACACACAAGTTCAATAATGTTCACATGTTTACTTACCTCTGTAGGAACATTCAGAGATGGAAAATAAATACAGACTCTCCCACTGATTGGAACTCGCCAGCTATCGCTTTGCACACGGTCAGTTTTAAGCCTTGGACAATTTCACAAATATGTGGTTTTGCAAATTAACTATTATTATTATTATTTTAGTGTCCTGGTTAGTACTGTTCAAATCTTTGTTTGTAAAACCTAATAGTACTTAAGATCAGATTTTCAAAATTCAAAACTGAGACAGACGTGGGTTGGGACGGCTGGTATAAATAAAACTGTGAAAAGAGGACGTAATATTCTCGACTCACTTGTGGGTCAATATTTAATCAGAGGGAGTTTCGGTGCAGTGGAATACTTCTTTTGCCTTATGGTCATTTTCAAAAACATTTTTTTGTTTTTTAGCCAAACAAATGACAAAATATTCCTCTTTTTACTGTTGGTGGGGATCAAATAAAAAGTGGAACACCTGGGACATTTCTTGAATTAAACTGGGACAAATCAGTGGTTTTGTATAAATCTGCTGGGACATGGGACACAGGGCTCAAAACTGGGACTGTCCCGGGTAAATAGGGACGTCTGGTCGGTCTATCATAACCACAAAACATCACCTCCACTGCACCAGACAATAAAACAGAGCGTCAGGGGCAGACGGAGTGATGGACACAGAGGCTCAAGATACAAACTCAGGAAATGGTGGAAATAATTTAAAGACGACTTCATTACTCAGCTCTTGTAAATCTCTGCAAATAATGACCCCAGTCCACAAAACAGCACTATGAATCCAGTTTGAAGTGTTTAAATGTGAAAAGTGAGAGTAGATCCTCACGTGTGTTTACATCCACACAGGAGGATCAGGGTGAAGCTGCTGCAGATTAGTGACACTGACTCTACTTCCTGTAGTTTATCACCAGCCTCTGTGCATTAAAAACATTTATCTGAACTATCGCACCACATTTCACAAATAATGACACAGTTCTGACTTGAATCTAAAGTAGAAGTGCAAAGCTCTGACCTTCTGAACACTTTAGTATCTCAGAGTGAATCTCACATGATTCTCCTCTGTGGTCTGTGCTTTTTGACACACGTTTATAAATCGTTTAAGACTGAAAAATCCTGTTGTCTGTGGTGGATTTCAGTTTTAATAAATTTATATTTTTCTCAAACTGACTCCTCCTCCTGGTCTCACCTGGTTTGTTGGATCTGAGAGAGAAGATCGTCTTGTTCACTCCATGAGACACTTCACATTTGAACAGATCCACGTCTTTGCAAAGTAAATCTGATTTTGGAATTGTAACAATGGTGGCATCTCGACGGTCTGTTGTGGTTAATGTTAGATTATTGACGTCTTGGCCATTGAGCAGCCATTTTGGTTTGACATCAGAGAGAGCGGAGGACACAGAACATCTTAACTGAACTGACGTCTCATTGTTCGTTTTAGTCACTGTGAAAAACAAGACACTTGTGTCAATCTGTGTTACTGTGGCAGAGTGGTTCTCCTGTCTCCTCCTCTCAGTCAGGAGGTTGTGGGTTAGACTCCTGATCTAATAACAAAATACTCACCTGAGACCACAGACAGATACACACGAGCATCAGAGGACAGGAGACGATGTGGTTGCACAGATGTATTGTATTGTTGACAGTGGAACAGTCCAGCATCCTGAGGTTGGACATTTTGAATCTCCAGACCACATTTTTCAGTCACTTTGAGTCGATTTGACATCTCTGTGACCTCAGAGTTGACCTCTCCAAGTTTAATAAGTTCTTTAGTTACATTTGGTTCTTTGGCCGAGCTAAAAATCCATGTGGTTCCACTACATTTCCTTTGTCCCTCTCTTACATTGTTACAGGACAAAGTGATGTTTCCTCCCTCTTTCACAAACTCATATGAAGCTGGGACTGATTCTGTGGAAAAGAAATCATAAAGGAAAAAAGACAATGGTTATGTTACAGGGATTGAACCAACAACCTTGAGCAAGCGAAGAAGGATCTAAACATCTAAAATCAAATATTCATATTCCAGAAATTAAACTGTTCAAGAGGGAGCAGTTGGTAGAGACAGTTGCTGGTTCAATTCCCTCTAGTGACATTGCATACTGCTGCTTTTATGTCCTTGGGCAAAACACAACATTCCAGGCTAAACAATAACATATAGACGCTGATAATGTCCATGTAAGCATTTTTTAAACTGTTAAGATTATACACTTTACCACATCAAACAGCAACTTTACAAGGGCAAGTTATGAAGGAAAAGACACTGTAAGTCGACTAATTAATGCAAACACCACAGCCACGGCTCATTATTGCTGCAAACCATCGTCTCTCTGGTCAATTTGTGTGTAGTTTTAAGACGTAATTCATCTGATCAACAATGAAACAATATAAAACAGTTTGGTGTTTAAACGTGAGAATATACAGAGGCTCGTTTTGCAGGAGCAGCTCTGATGCCTCTGGTGTCTGGTGTTTTTTAAAAGTCTCAACACAGATACAAATGAAAAGTTCAAAATGAAAGTCACATCATTAAATTTGGAAATGACTTTTTTCTAATGATGTTCAGATGTGGAGCTTGATAGTTCCTCTTTTGTATCATGAATGAAATAAATGCATGAACAAAATGCATAAGACAGAAAGTTAACAAGAGTTCACATTCAGATGAAACAAAAACTATGTTATACAAACTGAGAAACACTTTTGTGGTTTGACATTTTAAACCTTCAGATGAAGAATAAAACATTTAGACAATAAGTGTAGCTCCATTTAAACAGGTTATTGTCTCTTACCTGTGCAGTGCAGAAGACTCAGAAAGACAAGCACAGGTCTGAACACAGCCATGGCCATCATGTCTATGAGTCCTGTTCTCTCACACTCTTCCTCTCTTTAAAACTTCCTCTTCACACATCAGACGTCACTACATCTGTGGTACTAATGATACGAAACTTAGACTCATGTGTTTTAATTTTTTTTATATTTGAATCTTTATTAATGACCAACTGATGTATTGATTTGTTGTTAATCTGTTAAGTGCATGTTTGAATAATCCTGTATTGTTCTGTATTCAAGGCTTCAGTGTTTAGAAAATGTGTTTTCTCCAAACACTTTTAAATGAATGCATCAGAAATGAGAGGTGTAAGCAGAGACCACCAGAATCCCACTCATCCCCAGACACTCCCTCCAGCTCCTCCGGTGGGACCCCAAGTCAGCCGAAAGACATAGTCCCTCCAGCCTGTCCTGGGTCTTCCCCGGGGCCTCTCCCGCATGGGACATGTCCGGGACACCTCCCCAGAGAGGAGTCCAGGAGGCATCTGGAATGGTATTTAGTAAGAGGAAGAAAATGGATGGATTGTTGAAATCATCTTAAATTCAAAAGCTATTTAAAAGATTTTAAACTAATTTATACACCATGACGAGTTTATAAGCATTTTTCACAACTTTCACAGGCCTGAGTGAAGCTTTGCCATCACTGTTAAGTGAACGACAACTTGTGTGCTAACGGTGCACTTTCTGGTTCTCTTATAGTAAAATACTTAATAATTAGACGCATCCAGTACACAGCGGTCTTATTTTGATATCAAGAGCTGCTTGTACAATTTAGCTCAAACACATTGAGGAAAAAACATGGACATGCTAAAAGCATGTAAGTCAGGGGCATCAAACACATTTTCACAAAGGGCCACATCAGCAATACGGCCACTCTCAAAGGTCCACATGTAATCCAAATAAACAACTTTTTTAACTTGTTCATTAACCGTCTCTGTATTTATTTCTTATTCGAGTTACAAATATCACATATACATTTCCGTAAATGTAAAAATATGACTGTGTAACTGTATCTCCTGATAAAATGACATTTTAAGATGGTCAAACCTTTTAATTTATCTTGTTGTGGGCCACATAAAATGACGTCGGGGGCCACATTTAGCCCAGGGGCCTTGAGTTTGACACACATGATCTAAGTGTATTAAAAACAAGACAAGTCAAAGTCTGGCACTGAAGCCAGCAGAGGGCGCACTGAGGGAAGGAGCTGCTAACACAAGTTGATTCTCTGTGTAGCAGAGGAGGAGTCTTCTAGACTGACACCATCATGAAACAAAACACACAACTCTTTGACAGAGGTGGGACAGTAGAAACAACTGTACTGTAAGTAAAAGTACCATTACTTCAACATGATATTATACAAGTACAAGTACAAAGTAGTGGTCCAGGAAGTTAGCAGGAGTAAAAAGTATTCAGGGAAAAATCTCAAGCAAGAGTAACTTAAAGTAATTGGAAGACAAAACATTAAAAGTAGTAAATATTACATATTGTATCAATTTTTTTCTGTATAAAATCCCACTTTGAAAATTATAAATGAAAGTTTTTTAATTTTGGTCCACAAGTCAGGCTTTAATCTGGTGGTTCAATTTACCTCGAGATTTACCCCACAACTGCTCCAAGCTGAGACAAAATACTTTTTTAAATTTTCAACACAAAAGCACTTAATCCAGTGATGGATCCTCTAAAGACCCCTCAGCTTTGTCTCTAATTCTGCTCTAGACAAATACATCTGTTTATGGAACATTCAAACTCCACAAACACCTCAGTCCTGGGAGTCGAACCTGAGTCCGTTTGGTCATGAGGCGAGAATTCCAATATCCTGCTGCCAAGAAGAAAAGAATCAGAAAAGTCAGACACTGAGAGGGTCACGTCTCATCCATAGACTGTTTATAGAACATGTTCAACTTTGGGCCAGTTTTTGTTTCATGTGGACAGATCCAGTAATTACAGAGATATTAACCATAAACCAGGTCAACAAATCTGCAATATGACAATTACACAACAAACTCCACCATAGAATTGTGACCTGTCCTCCACAACCCATAGAAAACACTGCAGTCTGATCATATTTACTCACAAGAAATTGTAAATATACTGCAGGATTATAAGACATCCATCTGCTTTATTTTATTAACTTTGCTCAGAGGAGTTGATCCAAATAAAACAAACTCAACTGTGTGTGCATCATGTGTCCAGGAGAGGGCGACACAGGCTGAGACTGTAGTTGTCATTATGTGAGGTGTGTGTGTCTGGGTGGAGAAACCAAAACAGCACTTAGGTTAAAGTGGAAATATTTTATTTAGAGCTTTTAACCATGTTATAAAGATATATTACATGACTTTCCGGAGGCGTGTCACCTGCATGATTCCATGGAAATAAAAAGTTTCATCACTTCCATGGAGATAGGTTTAATGCCATACTATGGAACAGCAATAACATTCCCATGGAAACAAGCAGGAGGAGGCCTCCTCCAGGCCAAGTAAGAGTCAGGTTTGTGGAGATGAAGGATGCAGGTTTTTCAGTGAAATAAAAACAACCACAATGAAAAAATGTTTTCTTCTACTTTACTTTTTTTACATCCTGTGGTTTATAAATGTACAAATTATAACATAATGATCCACAGGAGTCATAGATTATAACTATATGCAGACAAAAGTACAACATGTCTTCTTTAATGTCAGATAGTTACAAAGTTTAACAGACGTATAATTCAGGTTGGGCAAAATAAAGTATATTTTAACTGTGGCCTTAAGTCGTGAGTAAAATCTCTAGTTCATATATTAGAACACATGTCTGACAGAAAACACTGTGTGTGTGGGGGTGTGTGTGTGTGTGTGTGTGTGTGTGTGTGTGTGTGCGCTCTTTTTATTCATTTCATTTATTCATATACAGGGAGAGCCCAGTGACAGAACCACACTCTCTTTTCATGATCGCTCTGTCAATTGATTCTTTGCAGCTGATGTCATCAACATTCCCTGGAGGAGTGATGCTAACTGGGGCACTGCTCTGTCTAAAGCTTTGTTCAAGTTTGACTTAAATCTGAGCTTTGTTTTAATACAATCTGACCAAAAAGAACTGACTTAAAAAAGTCTCTCCCACAGAATTACAGTCACAAACTAGCTAGCGTTAGCAGTTTTAAAGTGAGTCACTCTCACCTTTATTGTGAAAATCAAATTCCTAAACAGGAAATCCACTTTCTTGAGTTTTCAAACTATCTTCACCTCCTAGGGCCTGGCGTCCTCATATGTATATATAACATATTTTTGGCTTTGTGACTTTGTTAAAGGCATATTTCTTCCTGCACCTGTTGGCAACACTTCAAATGAGACATAATTGTTGGTTCTCATTTTGTTTTTTCACCCAAGAAAAATGTTGCTGTGTTTAGGCATTTAATAAATAGCTGCAAATAATAAATGTAAATCATTATTCAAATGTGAATGTCTCATATGTGGACATATTTTTTCTCATAATGTAAAAAGATAATTCTTTGTTTTACACTCATCAGGTCCCAACCAGCCCAAAAAACAAAGACAAATGAATAAAGCATGTGATGCAAGAGTTTGAGTCTTAGGAGGTTAAAACGGTTTTGGCCAATGTGTTCATTGTGTAACTTTGTTAACTGATGAACATTCCATCATATACAGTGAGGCAAAAATGTATTTAATCAGCCTCCAATTCTGCAAGTTCTCCCATTTAAAAAGATGAGAAAGGTCTGTAATTTTCATCATAGGTACTTCAACTGTGAGAGACAGAATGAGAAAAAAAAATTAAAAAAAATCACATTATCTGATTGTTAAAGAATTTATTTGCAAGTTATGGTGGAAAATTTGTATTTGGTCAATAACAAAAGTTCATCTCATCTTCGTTATATATACACCCTTTGTTGGCAATGACAGAGGTCAAACGTTTTCTGTAAGTCTCCACAAAGTTTCACACACTGTTGCTGGTAGTTTGGCCCATTCCTCCTGCAGATCTCCTCTAGAGCAGTGATGTTTGGGGCTGTTGCTGGGCAACATGGACTTTCAACTCCCTCAAAAGGTATGAGGGATGGAGTTGAGATCTGGAGACTGGCTAAGCCACTCCAGAACCTTGAAAAACTTCTTACAAAGCCACTCCTTTGTTGCCTGGGTGGTGTGTTTGGGACCACTGTCATGATGAAAGACCCAGCCATGTTTCATCTTCAATGCGCTTGCTGATGGAAGGAGATTTTCACTCGAAATCTCACAATACATGGCCCCATTCATTCTTTCCTTTACACGGATCAGTCGTCCTGGTCCCTTTGCAGAAAAACAAACCCAAAGCATGACGTTTCCACCCCCATGCTTCACAGGTGTTGCATTCTTTGGATGCAACTCAGCATTATTATTACTGGCTTAAGCAGAGGGACACGTCTGGCACTGCAGGATTTGAGTCCCTGGTGGCGTAGTGTGTTCCTGATGGTAGCCTTTGTGACTTTGGTCCCAGCTCTCTGCAGGTCATTTACTAGGTCGCCCCGTGTGGTTCTGGGATCTTTGCTCACCGTTCTTGTGATCATTTTGACCCCACAGGATGAGATCTTGTGTGGAGCCCCAGATCGAGGCAGATTATCAGTGGTCTTGTGTGTCTTACATTTTCTAATAGTTGCTCCCACAGTTGATTTTTTCACACCAAGCTGCTCACCTATTGCAGATTCAGTCTTCCCAGCCTGGTGCAGGTTTAGAGTTTTGTTTGTGGTTCCTTTGGCTGCTCTTTGGTCTTGACCATAGTGGAGTTTGGAGTCTGACTGTTTGAGGTTGTGGACATGTGTCTTTTATACTGATAATGAGTTCAAACAGGTGCCATTAATACAGGTAACGAGTGGAGGACAGAGGAGCATTTAAAGAAGAAGTTACAGGTCTGTGAGAGACAGAAATCTTACTTGTTTGTAGGTGACAAAATACTTAATTTACTAAGGAATTTACCAATTAATTCATTAAAAATCCTACAATGTGATTTCCTGGATTCTTTCCCCTCATTCTGTCTCTCGTAGTTGAAGTACCTATAATGAAAAGTGCAGGCCTCTCTCTTCTTTTTAAGTGGGAGAACTTGCACAATTGGTGGCTGATTAAATACTTTTTTTTTGCCTCACTGTAGATAATTGTAGAACCCCCCAGTGTGATGCCACTGTAACATTAAAAAGGTGCAGGTGTGATTATAAATGTTTATCACCACATTATTGAAAGGCAGAAGTGGTGCCAATGTGTCCAGTTTTGATTAACTTTATGCTGTGGTCTGTGACTCCAGAACTGTGTCTATTTGTGTGTTAGTTTCTCCCTCGTCAAAGCAAAACGACACTCATCTGTGGTAAAAACTCAAACCAGAAGCAGAGGAGGCTGACGTCCTTTGACCCTATTTCCTCTTCCTCCTCTGTGTGACTTTACTGTTTCTTTCTCACATATTCAGGCAAGTTCCTTCTTCTTTCTCAGAAACTTTAGCTCAACATCAACTTTGCAGAACAAAAATATTACTGCGATGAGAACTTTTACTACTAAGTTATTATACTTCTACAGCAAAAACTAAGTTACTACTACTACTACTACATACTATGGGAAATACATATAAATGAAACTGTTTGTGTTTATTAATTTGTATTGTACAGCACTTTGCACCAAACAGGTTCAAGTTGACCTTAAAATGTTAAAGTTCACTTCTACTGGGATACTGCTACTGCTATTACTTATCTATACTATTACAAGACTACTGCATTTACTGTTTTTACTAAGCTATTAATACTTCTAATATGTTACCACTACTGCTACTACTGAAACTGCTACTACTGCTTCTAGGTCTACTACTAGTACTAGGCTTCACCTACTATTACTTTTGTCCAAATGAGTCGTTTTAGATGTGCTGGGTCGGTTGTTTAGTTGCTGGTGTATTAGTTTTTCGTGTCTTGGTTGTTTGTTTATTTCTTGACGGTGGCGTAGAGCTGAGCAGGGTCCTCCACAGTGGTGTTCCTCACTGAGCTGTAGATCATTGCCTCCTCACTCGGTCTGACCTGAGCAGAGGGACAGGACAGTATCTTACATTGGTAAAGAACAAAACACATTCTATTTACTCATAAAAACACAAATGTTGAACCTGATCATATAAACTTGAACCTGCTGTATTACAACATAAATCTGCATATTCACAGTTGCAGCTTAAACTTCCCTCATCTGTATTAAAGACACTGTACCTGATTTTTACTGCCCTTAATGACCCTGCTATTGTTCTCATTGTTCTGGGTCTGAGGATGGAGTTATAGATGGGGAGAGATTATGTCTCAGGCCTCCATTCCTGTTTAAGGAAGGATTGTCTTTTCAACAAAAACAGCTTCTTTAACTCTTCTCTCAAACCATTTCTTTTCTCTGGCTCAGATCTGAACCTCACTATCTTCAAAGGAGTTGTTAGTGTCTTTTAGATGTAGATGTACAGCAGACTGGGGTCCAGAGCAGCTCTCACGCCGGTGTTGGTACATCCTCTTATGGAGTGTCTGTTTAGTTTGTCCAGTGTAACGCTCACTGCACTCTTCACTACACTGAATGGAGTAGATACATTATTTAGTTTAAGGCTCATGATTTGTCCTTTGGTGAACCAGTTTTTGTCTTGAAGTGTTTGAGGGTTTGAAAAGACAGGAATCTCATACTGTCTGAAAATTCTCTGAAGTTTTCCTTAAACAGGAATGGAGGCCTGAGACATAATCTCTTCCCCATCTACAACTCCATATTTGAACTTCGTCTTTTGCCATGGATCAGACCTGGACGACTTAGGGTTTACACAGACAACTAGCATTATAATGTCCACTAGGCAAGGCAAGGCAAGGCAAGTTTATTTGTATAGCACAATTCGTACACAAGGTAATTCAAAGTGCTTTACAGAATAAGAAATACATTAAAATCACACAAATCAAAACATAAATAATCACAAATAATCATCATAAAATTAACATTAAAAGAGAAGAGTGCAGAATAAAAATCTTTCAGTCATATGCACAGCTAAACAGAACAGTTTTGAGCCTGGATTTAAACATTGTCAAAGTAGAGGCCTGTCTCACATCTTCAGGAAGACTGTTCCAAGTTTTAGCTGCATAAAACTTAAACGCTGATTCCCCATGTTTAGTCCTGACACTGGGCACCAGCAGGAGGCCGGTCCTTGAGGTCCTCAAATTGCGAGATGGTTCATATGACACTAACATGTCGGAGATATACTTTGGACCTAGGCCATGGAGAGACTTATACACAAGCAGAGCTGCTTTAAAGTCTATTCTTTGAGCTACAGGAGCCAGTGCAGAGACCTGAGCACAGGACTTATGTGCTCATACTTCCTGGTTCTAGTCAGGACTCGAGCAGCAGCGTTCTGGATGTACTGCAGCTGTGTTAAGGCTCGTTTGGAGAGGCCAGTGAGCAGGCCATTACAGTAGTCTAACCTGCTGGAGACAAATGCATGGATAAGTCTCTCTAAGTCTGGCTTTGACAGTATACCTTTGATTTTTGCAATGTTTTTTAGGTGGTAAAAAGCTGCAGATGTTATTGATTTGATGTGGCTGTTAAAGTTCAAGTCTGAGTCCATTATTACCCCTAGATTTCTAGCCTGATTTGAAGGTTTTAGAGAGAGAGACTGGAGGTGACTGCTGACACTTTCTCTATGTTTCTGTGGGCCAAAGATGATGACTTCAGTCTTGACTGAGTTTAGCAGAAGAAAGTTGTTTTGCATCCACACACTGATCTGTTGGATGCAGTGGCAGAGTGAATCCACTGGTCCATATTCACCTGCTGCTAGTGAGACATAGATCTGAGTGTCATCTGCATAGTTGTGGTAAGACACATTATTGCTGCGTATTAACTGGCCTAACGGCAGCATGTAGAGATTGAACAGCAGGGGTCCCAGGATTGAACCCTGGGGCACCCCACAGGTCAGGGACATTTTATCTGATATACATTTTCCAATTTCAACAAAGTACTCCCTGTTTTCTAAATAGGACTTGAACCAGTTTAGTGCTGTACCAGAGATGCCCACCCAGTCCCCTAGTCTCTGTAAGAGGATCCCATGATCCACAGTGCTACCTGGATATTGGACAATAAAATGCTTTCTAATTAGATTCAAACAATACACAGAGGTCATTTTGATCTCAAGAGCTGTTTTTACAATCTCTGTCCTGGGACAAGTGGACTACTGTTCTCAGCACAACCTGTGAGACTGGGGCCTTGCTCAACGGCACCTCAGCAGTAACTGTGTGGTTCACAGACCAAGACCTGGCCCACTGAGTTAGTTGAGTTATTGGTTCATTTACAGAGTGTGTGTCACTTCAACAACCCAAACATGCACAATAATCCTACAGCTAGGTACTCCTGAGCTGGTGGTCCTATGGTACTCCCAGAGAACAAGTTTGGTCTGTTTAAATACAGTTAGTCAAGTTACCATAGTTACCATACTAGTCTGTCAGATCATGATCACACGTCCTCCACCACATCCTCTTTACACCCAGAGAAACATATGTCCTGCTTTAAACCCTCTTTGTCCTGGGGTGGCCTGGATTTAGTCCTGGCACCACTAGTCTAGTCCTGGTTTAGTCCTGGTTTAGTCCTGGTTTAGTCCTGGTTTAGTCCTGGTTTAGTCCAGGTTTAGTCCTGGTTTAGTCCTGGTTTAGTCCTGGTCTTGTCCTGGTCCAGTTCTTACCTCATTTCTCTGGTTGTTCCTCTTGTAGCTGACGGTGGCGTAGGACACTCCCTCTTCAGGTTCAACCTTTGAAGAAAACATTCAAATGTATCTGCTCTGTGATTGTTCTGCTCGTCCACTTAACCTCACAGCAGAGACTCTCAAGATGGATTCTCGTGAGTTTATAAACTCACAAATATCGAGAGAATCCATCTTGGTGTGGAAGGTTAAATATTGACCCACTAGTTGTGAACCATGCAGTTCACCTGCATTAGATATTTATCTTATATTTTCAGTTAAGTTTTTTATCTACCACAGTCTGTAACAATGTCCTCCCCCGAGTCATGACATTTATGAAGTGTCTTGCCCAATAATACAACAACGGAAGACACTGACCAGAGCAGAGCCAACAACTTCCTGTTTTTTTCTGTTATCTCACATTTGTGTAAGCCCCGCCCACTATAGCATACTTGTCTATCTGTTCAATCCGATCATTGGGCTGTACAAAAATGATTGATCTGTAGCACATTTATGATTATAAAATAAAATGTTAAACTCACAGGGGGGTCGTTTCCGGTGTCCGCAGACTTCACTGTAAACAAACACATATGTAGTTCATAAATAAGATAAGAAAGTATTTAATTGTCCCACAAGAAAAGTACAGTGTTGCAACCATAGACTGTATATAGAAGTGGACTGAGGGAGTGTGGGGTCCATAGTGTTTGGCTCCAGCCAAAAGAAGATCATTGAGGTGAACAGTTATAGCGACTAATCTGCAACAAGGGACCATATTTAGCTGGTCCTTGTTTTATCTTGTTTTTACTTTAGTGGCAGATCCTCCACCAGGAAGGGTGGAGGTTTAACAAACAGTCCAACCTCTGTCCTCAGTCCTCTGTTCTGTGACACATAAATACAGTATTTTGTCGTTTCACCTCTGAGTCTCCTCCATGTGACCAGAACCACCACAGTGAGAAGTACTGCAGCTACAACCACCACCACAGCCCACAGCCAACCTGCACACACAAGTTTAACACAGACACAGTAAATAAATACAAGAATAAAAGTACTGAACTTATGCACAAACACAAGTTTAACACAGTTCACACACATTTACCTCTACACAATCACAAGTAATAGTACTGTACTTAAATTAAATTAACTTTTTGGAGCTTTCTACTCAGGGAAACACAGCCCAGACTCTGACACACTGATACCTCACTGTCTCTTCTGTCCACTACTCTACTTTTACAAACTTCACTTTGAATACAGCACTTAGACAGAGAGATCAGGGGCTCGAATCACATTTCCACATCTACAGTGTGTTTTATTGGTTGGTAACATCATTATTTGTCATAGTCATAGTTATAATGCAAGGTTTTATGAATAGACTTTTTGGATCTTTCTACCATGTTATAACGTTGTTCCTTCATCAGAAACATGCCCCTAAAATGCCCCCTCTTTAAAGAGCATGTACCTGTTTTTGTTTTCATGTATTTAAGCAAAATCTGTCTTTCCTCAGTTCACATACATTGTATAACCAGCTCTTGAGGTAAAAATAAGACAGCTGTGTTCTGTCTGCATCTAATTATAAAGTGTTTTATTGTCTGATAATAAGCAAGTGCACTGTTAACGTGCTAGTTGTTTTTAGCTTTATTATCATGGAATGTTAGCTCCATCTGAGAGAAAAGCTCAAACGCAAACATTTCCTTCTGCACATTTTTCTCAAACAGAATAACCTGTATTCCTTATATTGCTCAAATCGGCTCAAGTACGTCTGTCTGCGTCGCCATGTTTGTTTTGGTTTGTTCAGGTGCTTCACCTTTGGCTCCGCCCAAACCACAAAGCTGCTCTGTGATTGGACAGATCAAACACAGACGTGGAGCAGCACAAGATGGATTCTTGTGTAATTCAACAAGTTTATTAACCAAAACATGTTCAGTGTAGGACACTTAACCCACACTCTGTCCTGTGTCCAGTGTAGGACACTTAACCCACACTCTGTCCTGTGTCCAGTGTAGGACACTTAACCCACACTCTGTCCTGTGTCCAGTGTAGGACACTTAACCCACACTCTGTCCTGTGTCAGGTCAGACGTAGTGTTTCCTTTACCTCCATATGTGCTCTTGTTCTGTGGAGAGGCTGTAGTTTGAGCTTCCTCTGAAATGAGAAGAGATGGAGGGTTAGTCCTTATCAGACGCCTCTATTCTTCCCAATACACAAAGTCAGACACACAGCTCTGTGATGTTACACTGACCCTGATTTCTTAGACTTACACAAACTTTAGTCTGTTGGTTTATAAAACAAATGACATTTACTGTGTAAGAAAAACTACAGGTTTAGTTCTCTGTAGACCTGCTTCAGTCTGTGGTGATGGTTTTGGTGCATGGTTTTCACTGGAGTCTTTTTTTCCTTTAATTGTTAGGGCTGTTGTAGTTGTTGTTGCTTTTGTTGTTGTTGTCGTTGTTGTTGTTGTTGTTGTTGTTCTTGTTGGAGTCTCCCCTGAAATGAATAAAACATGTTAAAGAGTTCATGTTTATATCACCATCTTCTCCTCACATTGTTAATAACAGTATAGTTGAGGTTTCACTCAAGGACGGATGGAAAAACAATCCCAGAAAAACAGTTTTAAGCCTTGGACAGTTTAGCCAAATATCTGGTTTTGTAAATGAACTCTTATTTTAGTGTCCTGGTTATTACTGTTCAAATGTTTGTAAAACCTAGTAGTACTTAAGCCGCCGCACACGACAGGATCATCTGCTCCATTTAGGCCCTGATTTGCTTCTCTGACTTTGTTTCTCCGATTTCTTAAACTGGGACAAATCAGTGGTTTTGTATAAATCTGCTGGGACATGGGACACAGGGCTCAAAACTGGGACTGTCCCGGGTAAATAGGGACGTCTGGTCGGTCTATCATAACCACAAAACATCACCTCCACTGCACCAGACAATAAAACAGAGCGTCAGGGGCAGACGGAGTGATGGACACAGAGGCTCAAGATACAAACTCAGGAAATGGTGGAAATAATTTAAAGACGACTTCATTACTCAGCTCTTGTAAATCTCTGCAAATAATGACCCCAGTCCACAAAACAGCACTATGAATCCAGTTAGAAGTGTTTAAATGTGAAAAGTGAGAGTAGATCCTCACGTGTGTTTACATCCACACAGGAGGATCAGGGTGAAGCTGCTGCAGATTAGTGACACTGACTCTACTTCCTGTAGTTTATCACCAGCCTCTGTGCATTAAAAACATTTATCTGAACTATCGCACCACATTTCACAAATAATGACACAGTTCTGACTTGAATCTAAAGTAGAAGTGCAAAGCTCTGACCTTCTGAACACTTTAGTATCTCAGAGTGAATCTCACATGATTCTCCTCTGTGGTCTGTGCTTTTTGGCACACGTTTATAAATAGTTTAAGACTGAAAAATCCTGTTGTCTGTGGTGGATTTCAGTTTTAATAAATTGATATTTTTCCCAAACTGACTCCTCCTCCTGGTCTCACCTGGTTTGTTGGATCTGAGAGAGAAGATCTTCTTGTTCACTCCATGAGACACTTCACATTTGAACAGATCCACGTCTTTGTAATAGATATATGATTTTGGAACTGTGACAGTGGTGGCATCTCGAAGGTCTCTTGTGGTTAATGTTAGATTATTGACGTCTTGGCCATTGAGCAGCCATTTTGTTTTGACATCAGAGAAAAAGGAGGACACATTACATCTTAACTGAACGTTCTCCTTATTGTTCTTTTTAGTCACTGTGAAAAACAAGACACTTGTGTCAATCTGTGTTACTGTGGCAGAGTGGTTCTCCTGTCTCCTCCTCTCAGTCAGGAGGTTGTGGGTTAGACTCCTGATCTAATAACAAAATACTCACCTGAGACCACAGACAGATACACAAGAGGATCAGAGGACAGGAGACGATGTGGTTGCACAGATGTATCGTATTGTTGACAGTAGAATCTTCCAGCATCCTGAGACTGGAGATTTTGAATCTCCAGGCCACAGTTTTCAGTCACTCTGAGTCGATTTGACATCTCTGTGACCTCAGAGTTGACCTCTCCAAGTCTAATAAGTTCTGTAGTTGATTTTGTTTTTTTAGCTGAGTTGAAAATCCATGTGGTTCCACTACAGTTGATTTGTCTCTCTCTTACATTGTTACAGGACAAAGTGATTTTTCCTCCCTCTTTCACAAACTCATGTGGAGCTGAGACTGATTCTGTGGAAGAGAAATCATAAAGGAAAAAAGACAATGGTTATGTTACAGGGATTGAACCAGCAACCTTCAGCAAGAGAAGAATATTCCAGAAATTCAACTGTTCAAGAGGGAGCAGTTGGTAGAGACAGTTGCTGGTTCAATTCCCTCTAGTGACATTGCATACTGCTGCTTTTATGTCCTTGGGCAAAACACATGAGCCATGTTACTGCTGGTAGATCAAGAGCAGGTATAGACTGAATGTTCTCTGCAGTGTTATTTCTTAGTCCGTTAGCTTTAGTCTCTGTTGTTAAATCACACACATCTCGTATCTATAAGTTGTGAAATGTGTTTATAAACTCAGCAATGAATAATTATGATGCTCTGAAAACATCAGGTCAGTGAGGAAGAACTTTGGGCCACTGCAAAACATTTAGATGAACTAGTTGTTTTTCAGATTTTTCCTAACCCTAACCCTTTTTAATGAGTTTAATATTTTTTAAAGATATTTCTGATCTAAAAGTTTCATTTAACAGCAGAGTCTTGGTGTGAAATGGGGAGAGAGAGGGTGGAGACATTCAGCAAACACATGTCCAACACTTAAACCACTGCACCACCAGAGAACACAAGATCCATCAGTTTAATGGCAACTAATATTACTTCATATTAATTCTGTGGAACATTCCAGACTAAACAATAACATATAGAGTTTGATAATGTTCATGTGAGCTGCTTTTAAACGTGTCACTGAAGAAGTGTCACTCTTTACCGTGAAGAGAACTGTGACACTTTACTGCAGAGTTTGGGCTTCAAATGTGCTCACTTCAAGGTTAAAAGTCGTGTCTTTAGTGTTGTGTTCAGTCTAGATTAGTTTTGTTATGAAAATGCATCATTTTTAGACTTGTTTTCAGCATTTCTGCCGTCAAATCGTCTTCATTACTGCTGCATATTTACATTCACATGTTCCTCTTTATGAAGTTTTAGCCCCAATTTACACCAAAGCAGAAACAGAGTAAGTGCATCAGACACAGAGAAACTGGAACAGGAGCTCGGACAATGTCATGATGGACTATGGATGGTTTGTAGCTGTGGGGGATAAAAATAATATAACACTTTACCACGTCAGACAGCAACTTTACAAGGACAAGTTATGAAGGAAAAGACACTGTAAGTCGACTAATTAATGCAAACACCACAGCCACGGCTCATTATTGCTGCAAACCATCGTCCCTCTGGTCAATTTGTGTGTAGTTTTAAGACGTAATTCATCTGATCAACAATGAAACAATATAAAACAGTTTGGTGTTTAAACGTGAGAATATACAGAGGCTCGTGTTGCAGGAGCAACTCTGATGCCTCTGGTGTCTGGTGTTTTTTAAAAGTCTCAACACAGATACAAATGAAAAGTTCAAAATGAAAGTCACATCATTAAATTTGGAAATGACTTTTTTCTAATGATGTTCAGATGTGGAGCTTGATAGTTCCTCTTTTGTATCATGAATGAAATAAATGCATGAACAAAATGCATAAGACAGAAAGTTAACAAGAGTTCACATTCAGATGAAACAAAAACTATGTTATACAAACTGAGAAACACTTTTGTGGTTTGACATTTTAAACCTTCAGATGAATAATAAAACATTTCGACAATAAGTGTAGCTCCATTTAAACAGGTTATTGTCTCTTACCTGTGCAGTGCAGAAGACTCAGAAAGACAAGCACAGGTCTGAACACAGCCATGGCCATCATGTCTATGAGTCCTGTTCTCTCACACTCTTCCTCTCTTTAAAACTTCCTCTTCACACATCAGACGTCACTACATCTGTGGTACTAATGATACGAAACTCAGACTCATGTGTTTTAATGTTTTTATCATTTGAAACTTTTTTCATTTTAATCAAATGAGTTTTTTATGTTATTTTACAGGACAGACTTTTATATTCACTGCTTGTTCATGAGAGTTTTTGTCTCTAAAACTCCTTGAATTCGATCCATCACTTTTCCTCCTCTTATCCGGCTCCTCCGGTGGGACCCCAAGGCGTTCCCAAGCTGGCCGAGAGACATAGTCCCTCCAGTGTGTCCTGGATCTTCCCCGGGGCCTCCTCCAAGAGACTTCAGCTGCTCCTCACATTTTGAAGTTCAAGTATTTCGGGGTCTCCTTGATTTGTCTTGATTTTTCGGCTAGAAATGTATAAGAGCTTTGCTTCTGGTAATACATTATACAAGAACATGAAACAAGGACTCAAAGTGAGTTTCCTCCGCAGGGTGGATGGGTACTCCCTTAAAGATGGGATTGAAGTACCTCAGTCACACTGTAGTTGCTTGGAGTAGAGCCGATGCTCCTCCAAGTGAAGAGGAGACATCTGAGGTGGCTCAGGCATCCTCCTGGACTCCTCCCTGGGGAGGTGTTCTGGGGATGTTCCACCAGGAGGAGGCTCAGACCCAGGACACACTGGAGTCTCTCAGCTGGTCTGGGAACAGCTCAGGATCCCCCCAGAGGAGCTGGAGGAGGTGTGTGTGGAAAGAGAAGTGTGGGGGTCCCAGATAAAGAGGAAGAAAATGGAGGATAGTTGAAAAAACATTTAAAATATTTTAAACAATTTTTTTCACCATGATGAGTTTATAAGCATTTTTCACAACTTTCACAGACCAGAGTGAAGTTTTACCATCACTATAAAGTTAACAATGACTAGTGTGCTAACAGTGCACTTCCTGATCCTAGTATAGTAATAACTAGATGCAGACAGTACACAGTGGTCTTATTTTGACCTCAAGAGCTGCTTGTACAAAATATCTGCACTGGACAAGACACACTGAGCTCAAATACATGGAGTAAAAACAGAGACATGCTCTTTAAAAGTATCTAAGTGCATTAAAAACAAGACAAGTCAAAGTGTCACACTGAAGCCAGCAGAGGGCGCACTGAGGGAAGGAGCTGCTAACACTGAAGTTGATTCTCTGTGTAGCAGAGGAGGAGTCTTCTAGACTGACACCATCATGAAACAAAACACACAACTCTTTGACAGAGGTGGGACAGTAGAAACAACTGTACTGTAAGTAAAAGTACCATTACTTCAACATGATATTATACAAGTACAAGTACAAAGTAGTGGTCCAAGAATTTAGGCTACTAACTGGAGTGTCTGAGATGGGTTACATATTTAAAAAATCTATATTATATTATTTTTTTCTGTATAAAATCTCACTTTGGACGTTTTGAATATTATAAATACAGATATTTTAATTTTGGTCCACAGTCTGGTGGTTCAATTAACCTGAGACCTGCCTCAATTTAGCTCACATCTGTTGTAAGTTGAGCCAAAATACTTTAAGAGGATTAATCACTGGTTTAAAGTCCCCCTCAGCTTTGTCTCACACACAGTAGACTATACCCTAATTCTGGTCTGGTCACATCTGTTTATGGAACATTCAAACTCAAAGTGCTGTGACCTGTTCTCCACAGCCCATAGAAAACACTGCAGTCTGATCATATCATTATAATTGTAAATATACTGCAGAGGAGTTGATCCAAATAAAACAAGATAAAACTAGTCAGAACCTCAACTGTGTGTGCATCATGTGTCCAGGAGAGGGCGACACAGGCTGAGACTGTAGTTGTCATTATGTGAGGTGTGTGTGTCTGGGTGGAGAAACAAAAACAGCACTTAGGTTAAAGCAGACAGGCCTCTACTATCAAAAGTCTTACAGAAATCCAAAAATAATATAAAACCATCATCTTCAATTTGTCATGATAATCTAATAAATGAAGTACAAGTCTGATGTTTTTATGGACTGACCGACCTCTGAGAAAACCAGACTGAGATTCTCTGATCATTTGTGACACACCCTCTTTAAGCCTCTTTGCAATAACATGAGCTAACAATTTATATCAGCCTCAAGTCGTCCAAATATTTCTTGTCTTTGCCTCTTTTAGGGATTGTTACGTCCCTAGGCCTTAAGTTCTTTCATTTATTAGTATCTGATATGTTTTGTGGCCAGTATGCCATTTTTTCTCTGTCTCTTTTAGTTGTTAGTCCCTCATTTGTCCCTGTGTCAAACTTTGTCTGTGTTGGAGACACTAGTTTATTTCTGTTTTGTGTCACTTGTTTTTTGTCATTTGATTCTGTTTGTAGATTTAGTTGATTCATGTTTATTTTGGGACACTCATGGTTTGGTTATGTGCTCCTTATTTATTTTGAAAGCTCCTCTGGTTCTCCTTGTGCTTAATTTGTCCAGTTTAGATTCGAGATTGAGAAAAGCAGCTTTATCCGAATCCAACATGGGGCTTCTCTTACAATAGTCATCCACACCTTGAATTCATTTTAGTTCCTGTTCTCTCAAGTATCTGCACCTCTCTTTACCAAAGTGTACTGAAATCTGCCTGACCTTAAACTTAAAAAATCCCACCTGTTTCAATAGTTACTAAAAGATACGGACCAATTCTAGACGTAGTACTTCCATTGGGTTTAATCCAAGAATACTGTCTATCAAGATTCATCAGGTGCTGGATTAAAATCTCCTCCAGTTAAGGTCAAATCTGTAAGGTATGTTCTTTTATACTGGGAAAACACATGAGTCATTTCCTGTAATAGAGCTTTATTTTGAGTGTTATTACTGTACCCACAGATATTTGATAAGATTATGGAAACATTGTCTGTATTAATAACATCTGTCCACCAGTATCCATCGTCATCAGCTTTAAATGAAACGTGTTAAAGCAGATGGCAACTCCAGCAGATCTGTTGTCTCCCAAATTGCATCGTCCAGTAGGTGGCGACAAAGGCTTGAAGGACACAATGGCATTTAAACCCTTTACGGTACAAAAATAGATCGTCTTTTTCGACCCCTTCTGTTCAATGAAATAAGATTCAGCTTGGATTTCAGAACATAACCTCACAGCAACGAAAAGTATAAAATACACAGATGTTTTAAGTAGTGAAAAGTGACTTGGAGTTACTGAAATACAGAAATAAAGTGATATATTCCTTCCTGAGAACATGTTTTGTGGAGATGAAGGATGCAAGTTTTTCAGTGAAATAAAAACAACTACAATGAAAAAAAGTCTTTCTTCCAGTTTACTTTTTGAAATACTGTACATACATACTTTTTCATGATCGCTCTGTCAGTTGATACTTTGCAGCTGAGGTCATCATCATTACCTGGAGGAGTGATGCTAACTGTAGGCACTGCTCTGTCTGAAACTGTTCATCAAGTTAGAGTTTAGTCTGAGCTTTGTTTTAACACAATCTGAACATAAAAAAACTGACTTAGCTGGAACTACAACAGGAGAGTTGAGTTAAACTTAAATAATTACATTACTCACATTAGCAGTTTTTCAGTTAGTCACTCTCACCATTTTGTTGAAAATCAAACTTGTATTGATCACAGGCTCCTGAAAATGTTAATGTGGCATTGTGTAACCATGGTAACTGATGAACATTTCAACATACAGATAAATGTAGAACCCCCCCCAGAGTCATGTCACTGTAAAGTATCAGTACAAACAAAAGAAACAAATACAAAATACTGACAATACAAATAAAAAGATGCATAGGCTCATTTAAAACATTAAAAAGCTGCAGGTGTGATTATAAATGTTATATATAATTATAAAAAAAACAAAAACAACAAAACCAACAGGAAGCAGAGGAGGCTGACGTCCTTTGCCCCTCTTTCCTTTTCCTCCTCTATGTGACTTTCAGTTCTTACTACTACAGCTACAACTTTGCTCCTACTACTACAGGCTATGGGAAATACATATAAATGCGTCTAAATAAATATATCTGTTTGTATTTCTTGATTTGTATTGTAGCACTTTGCACTATATAGGTTCAAATTGACTTAAAATGAAAAAAAATAAAAATAAAAAAATCACTGCTACAAGGTACTTACTTACTATTCTAAGACAACTACAATCACGATTACTAGGCAATTTATACTCCGAATATGCTATTACTACTATTGCTACTCAAGCTGCTAGTACTGCTTCTAGGTCTACTACTAGTACTAGGCTTCAGCTACTATTACTTTTGTGACTTTATAGCACAGGTTAAACAGGCTACATCACATACAGGACAAGATGGAAGATACAACCAGTCAAAATGAGTTGTTTTGTGTGTGCTGGGCTGGTTGTGTGGTTGTTGGTTCATTTGTAGACAGTAGATGGGCTGATTGTGTATTTGTTGATGGTCGGTGAGTTTTGGGCGGGTTGGTTGTTGTTGGTTGTCGGTTCATTCATTGACATAGATCTGATCAGGATCCTCCACAGTGGTGTATTTCACTGAGCTGTAGGTCACTGCCTCCTCACTCGGTCTGACCTGAGCAGAGGGACAGGACAATATCTTACATTAATAAAGAACATATTTGTTTGCATGAGATTATTAGAAAAACACAAATGTTGAACCTGATCATATAAACTTGAACCTGCTGTATTACAACATAAATCTGCATATTCTCAGTTGCAGTTTAAGCCTCCCTCATCTGTATTAAAGACACTCTACCTGATTTTTACTGTTTTAAAAGCATCAAAAACAGAACAAAACAGAATTAGTTATTCCTCATTTACCTTATGCAATATGAGCATCCTAATTATTCACAGTGATGAGCTAAGCACTTTTCTCAACTCTCAGAGACCAGAGTGTTTTACTGTGACGGCAACGCTATGAAAAACTAGCATTGGATTCAGACATTACACAGTGGACATATTTTGACCTGAAGAGCTGTTTTTACAATCTCTGTCCTGGGACAAGTGGACTACTGTTCTCAGCACAACCTGTGAGACTGGGGCCTTGCTCAACGGCACCTCAGCAGTAACTGTGTGGTTCACAGACCAAGACCTGGCCCACTGAGTTAGTTGAGTTATTGGTTCATTTACAGAGTGTGTGTCACTTCAACAACCCAAACATGCACAATAATCCTACAGCTAGGTACTCCTGAGCTGGTGGTCCTATGGTACTCCCAGAGAACAGGTTTGGTCTGTTTAAATACAGTTAGTCAAGTTACCATAGTTACCATACTAGTCTGTTAGATCATGATCACACGTCCTCCACCACATCCTCTTTACACCCAGAGAAACATATGTCCTGCTTTAAACCCTCTTTGTCCTGGGGTGGCCTGGATTTAGTCCTGGCACCACTAGTCTAGTCCTGGTTTAGTCCTGATCTTGAAATACTACGGATGGATACTAAGATGGATTCTCGTGAGTTTATAAACTCACAAATATCGAGAGAATCCATCTTGGTGTGGAAGGTTAAATATCGACCCACTAGTTGTGAACCATGCAGTTCACCTGCATTAGATATTTATCTTATATTTTCAGTTAAGTTTTTTATCTACCACAGTCTGTAACAATGTCCTCCCCCGAGTCATGACATTTATGAAGTGTCTTGCCCAATAACACAACCACAGAAGACACTGACCAAAGCAGAGTTGACAAATTCCTGTTTTTTTTTCTGTTATCTCACATTTGTGTAAGCCCCGCCCACTATAGCATACTTGTCTATCTGTTCAATCCGATCATTGGGCTGTACAAAAATGATTGATCTGTAGCACATTTATGATTATAAAATAAAATGTTAAACTCACAGGGGGGTCGTTTCCGGTGTCCTCAGACTTCACTGTAAACAAACACATATGTAGTTCATAAATAAGATAAGAAAATATTTAATTGTCCCACAAGAAAAGTACAGTGTTGCAACCATAGACTGTATATAGAAGTGGACTGAGGGAGTGTGGGGTCCATAGTGTTTGGCTCCAGCCAAAAGAAGATCATTGAGGTGAGGAGTTACAGCGACTAAAAAAGGACCATATATTGCTGTCTCCTGCTTTGCAGAGAGGTTTGGCAGGCAACAGATGCCTAGCAACGAGGCTGTCAATCAAACCTGTTACTAATACTAGCGGGAGTGACCTTGAAGAATAAAGGCACCAGACTGGTTCGTTATTAATGTTCATCATGATTTACAAAATAAAAACACCAGGATCATTTAGAGCGGGTTTAAACAAACATTTTCAGGTCAGGATGACAGTTACAGAAACAGGGGTAACGGCTTTTCAATGGAAAGTAAACTGCAGCCAGACCTCGAAGGAACCACTTCAAGACCATTCTCACTTCCAGTTTTGAGTGTGGCAGCTGCACGTTTGCCATGTCCATTATATACAGTCTATGATTGAAACGTACAATGAGAGCAGCAGTAAAATAACATTGTCAAATCTGAATCAAAAATATGGTTTGACATTTTAAATGAAAAGGAAAATATTACTGACTATACCATGCAGTGCGGTGGTGCTGGTGGAGGTGCCACCACACTCCGCAAATCTCCATGGATACAAGCCGGTGACAGACAGAGGTGGGTAGTACTCAGTTACATTTACTTGTAGCAGCATACTTTTACTCCTACTTGAGTAATATTTCTTGAAGTAACAGTACACTTCCTTTAGCAAAAGTAGTGTTTACTCTTCACACAGTGAGTAAGGTTGTTTTCACACGTTAGTGGCTCTGTGGATTGACCCCAGTGTGCACTAGATTACATCCTTTACTTTAGGGTCGGCCTTGTTCACATATGTCACACATCATGTGTCCCAAACACGCACCATGAGCCTCATGAGAGTCCATCCGCTCATCGCAGAACTTATTTCCATGGCGACAGGCTTCAAGCTGACAGAGCCCTGTGAATACGTGCTCATAGATTGTGGTCTTTTCTTTCACCTGCACTTGCCCTGCTCCAGAGCACGAGTGGAGCTGCTCCGAGACCACCTGTTTCAAGCTCAGAGCAGGATTTTAATGTGGTCCAAAATGCGACTGTCAGGTTCACAATGGCCCAAGTGCACCGGTCTCAGAGCATTGACCTAACATGAGGTAGTGTGAAAACGACTTAAGTCTACAAGTGACAAAAGGTTTATGTCGACAATATGAAATGATTTGAACTTCTGTGTTTCTGCGTGTCTGGTTTTGTGCATTATTTAGGTTCTTCCAGTTATATTAACATCAAATATAAATCAGATATTGCGTTCTGACAATTACTCTTTAAGTTACTCTTACTTTCCTGAAAACCATTTTACTTCTACTTGAGTAATGTTATTTTAAAGTAACGTCAGTCTTACTTGAGTACATTTTTGGCTACTCTATCTACTCTGGTGGGAGACAAACAGGCTCCTCCTCTGACCTCAGTCCTGTGTTCTGTGACACATAAATACAGTATTTAGTTGTTTTACCTCTGACTCTCCACCGTGTGACCAGGGCCACCACAGTGAGAAGTACTGCAGCTACAGCCGCCCTCACTGCCCACAGCCAACCTGCACACACAAGTTTAACACAGTTCACACACGTTTACCTCTACACAATCACAAGTAATAGTACTTAAATTAAATGAACTTTTTGGAGCTTTCTACTCAGGGAAACACAGCCCAGATTCTGCTGACACACTGATGTCTCTTCTGTCCACTACTCTACTTTTACAAACTTCTCCACTTGGAATACAGCACTAAGGGAGACAGATCAGACACATCTACACTGTAAAACCAGGGACCACAAATAAACATGTTTTATTGGTAACATGTTTATTTGTCAAAGCCTTTTAAAACAACAGCAGTCTAAGCAGGGACTCCCAGACTTCCTTCACCCCAGACACGTCCTCTAGCTCCTCCAGTGAGACTCCAAGGCGTTCCCAGGCCAGCCGAGAGACATAGTCCCTCCAGCGTGTACTGGGTCTTCCTCGGAGCCCCCTCCCGGTGGGACATGTCTACCTAGGGAGGCCTCCAGAAGGCATCCTGAGCAGATGCCTGAGCCATCTCAGCCGACTCCTTTCGATGTGTAGGAGTAGCGGCTCTACTCTGAGCTCCTCCCGTATGACTGAGCTCTTAACCCTATCTCTAAGGAAGCGCCCAGCCACCCTGCGGAGGAAACCTATTTTGGCCACTTGTATCCGCGATCTCATCCTTTCGGTCATTACCCAGAGCTCATGACCATAGGTGAGGGTAGGAAAGTAGATTGACCGGTAAAACGAGAGCTTTGCCTTTTGACTCAGCTCCTTCTTTACCACAACAGACCGATACAGCGACCGCATCACTGCAGACGCTGCACCGATCCGCCTGTCAATTTCACGCTCCATCCTTCCCTCACTCGTGAACAAGACCCCGAGATACTTGAACTCCTCCACTCGAGGCAGAGACTCTCCACCCACCCGGAGAGAGCAAACCACCTTTTTCCGGTCGAGAACCATGGCCTCGGATTTGGAGGTGCTGATTCTCATCCCAGCCGCTTCACACTCGGCTGCAAACCGCCCCAGTGCCTGCTGCAGGTCCTGGCTCGAAGAAGCCATCAGGACAACATCATCTGCAAACAGCAGAGATGAAATCCTGTGGTTCCCAAACCAGACCCCCTCTCGCCCCTGGCTGCGCCTAGAAATTCTGTCCATAAATATAATGAACAGTCCAACATGCACTGGGAACAGGTCTGACTTATTGCCGGCAATGCAAACACAGCTCCTGCTCCGGTCATACAGGGACCAGACAGCCCTTAGCAAAGGGCCCCGGACCCCATACTCCCGGAGCACCCCCCAAAGGACACCACAAGGGACACAGTTAAATGCCATCTCCAGATCCACAAAACACATGTGGACTGGTTGGGCAAACTCCCATGAACCCTCAAGGACCTGATGGAGAATATAGAGCTGGTCCAGTGTTCCACGACTGGGACGAAAACCACCCTGCAATCCTCTCCAGTACCCTGGAATAGACCTTACCAGGAAGGCTGAGGAGTGTGATTCCCCTATAAATGGAACACACCCTCTGGGTCCCCTTCTTATAGAGAGGGACCACCACCCCAATCTGCCAGTCCAGCGGTACTGTCCCTGACTGCCACGCAGTGTTGTAGAGACGTGTCACCTAAGACATCCCCACAACATCCAGAGACTTGTGGCTGAGTGGCAACACTCATGCCTCACAGCAAGAGGGTTTGGTTCGATCCCCGGGTCGCCAGGCCTTTCTGTGTGGAGTTTTTCATGTTTCTCCCCGTGCCTGGATGGGTTTCCTCCGGGTACTCCGGTTTCCCCCATCAACCAAAACATGAATGCCCTTCGAGACAACTGTTGTTGTGATTTTGGGCGTTACAAAAATAAATGAATTGAATTGAATTGAGGTACTCAGGACGGATCTCATCCACCCTTGGAGCCTGCCAACCACCTCAGTGACTTCAGCCAGGGTGATGGACAAGTTTGACCCCTATGTCCCCAGTCTCTGCTTCCTCCTTGGAAGATGTGACAGTGGGATTGAGGAGATCCTCAAAGTATTCCTTCCACCACCTGACAACATCCTCAGTCGAGGTCAGCAGCTCTCCGCCCGCACTGTAAACAGTGTTGGTGAAGCACTGCTTCCCCCTTCTGAGGTGTTGGACGGTTTCTTTGAAGCTGTCCGATAGTTCTCCTCCATGACCTCTCCGAACTCCTCCCAATCCCAAGTTTTTGTCTCTGTGACAGCACAAGATGCAGCATGCTTGGCCCGCCGGTATTCGTCATTTGCCTCATGAGTCCAATGAGCCAACAAGGCTCGATAGGACTCCTTCTTCAGCCTGACAGCATCCCTCACTTCCAATGTCCACCAGCGGGTTCGGGGGTTGCCGCCACGACAAGGACCGCAGACCTTCAAGCACCACAGACCTTACGCCCACAGCTACGAGCAGCTGCATTGACAATAGAGGAAGAGAACATGGCTCAGTCAGAGTCCATATCGCCAGCCTCCTCCGGGATCAGGGAGAAGCATTCCCGGAGGCATGAGTCGAAGGCTCCACCAGATGTTCCCAGCAGACCCTCACAATACGATTGACAGGTCTATCTGGCTTCCTCCTCCGCCAGCAGATCCAACTCACCACCAGGTGGTGACAGCTCTGCCCCTCTCTGATGAGTGAAACAACAATAGACTGTCACCTGGAATGGCATCACCGGGGCCCCACTCTGGAGCCAGTGGTGGGTGCTCGAGAGTGAGTTCCTTGTGGCCGGGCATTTCCCCACACCCCTCCAGGTGTAGCGACAGTATCACCTGGAGGGGCGTAATTGGGAAGAACATTATCATGCAAGGTTTTATGAATAGATTTTTTGGAGCTTTCTGCCATGTTATAACATTTTTCCCTCATCAGAAACATGTCTGAAGTGGTTGTATTTCTTAGTCTGTATTTCTTCTCAAATCGGCTCAAGTACGTCTGTCTGCGTCGCCATGTTTGTTTTGGTTTGTTCAGGTGCTTCACCTTTGGCTCCACCCAAACCAAACGCTGATCTGTGATTGGACAGATCAAACACAGACGTGGAGCAGGAAGCAATTTATTAACCAAAATATATTTCAACGTTGGACACTTAACCCACACTCTGTCCTGTGTCCAGTGTGGGACACTTAACCCACACTCTGTCCTGTGTCCAGTGTAGGACACTTAACCCACACTCTGTCCTGTGTCCAGTGTAGGACACTTAACCCACACTCTGTCCTGTGTCCAGTGTAGGACACTTAACCCACACTCTGTCCTGTGTCCAGTGTAGGACACTTAACCCACACTCTGTCCTGTGTCCAGTGTAGGACACTTAACCCACACTCTGTCCTGTGTCCAGTGTAGGACACTTAACCCACACTCTGTCCTGTGTCAGGTCAGACGTAGTGTTTCCTTTACCTCCATATGTGCTCTTGTTCTGTGGAGAGGCTGTAGTTTGAGCTTCCTCTGAAATGAGAAGAGATGGAGGGTTAGTCCTTATCAGACGCCTCTATTCTTCCCAATACACAAAGTCAGACACACAGCTCTGTGATGTTACACTGACCCTGATTTCTTAGACTTACACAAACTTTAGTCTGTTGGTTTATAAAACAAATGACATTTACTGTGTAAGAAAAACTACAGGTTTAGTTCTCTGTAGACCTGCTTCAGTCTGTGGTGATGGATTTGGTGCATGGTTTTCACTGGAGTCTTTTTCTCCTTTATTTGTCAGGGCTGTTGTAGTTGTAGTAGTAGTAGTAGTAGTAGTAGTAGTAGTAGTTGTTGTTGGAGTCTCTCCTGAAATGAATAAAACATGTTAAAGAGTTCATGTTTATATCACCATCTTCTCCTCACATTGTTAATAACAGTATAGTTGAGGTTTCACTCAAGGACGGATGGAAAAACAATCTCAGAAAAACAGTTTTAAGCCTTGGACAGTTTAGTCAAATATCTGGTTTTGTAAATGAACTCTTATTTTAGTGTCCTGGTTATTACTGTTCAAATGTTTGTAAAACCTAGTAGTACTTAAGCCGCCGCACACGACAGGATCATCTGCTCCATTTAGGCCCTGATTTGCTTCTCTGACTTTGTTTCTCCAATTTCTTAAACTGGGTCAAATCAGTGGTTTTGTATAAATCTGCTGGGACATGGGACACAGGGCTCAAAACTGGGACTGTCCCGGGTAAATAGGGACGTCTGGTCGGTCTATCATAACCACAAAACATCACCTCCACTGCACCAGACAATAAAACAGAGCGTCAGGGGCAGACGGAGTGATGGACACAGAGGCTCAAGATACAAACTCAGGAAATGGTGGAAATAATTTAAAGATGACTTCATTACTCAGCTCTTGTAAATCTCTGCAAATAATGACCCCAGTCCACAAAACAGCACTATGAATCCAGTTTGAAGTGTTTAAATGTGAAAAGTGAGAGTAGATCCTCACGTGTGTTTACATCCACACAGGAGGATCAGGGTGAAGCTGCTGCAGATTAGTGACACTGACTCTACTTCCTGTAGTTTATCACCAGCCTCTGTGCATTAAAAACATTTATCTGAACTATCACACCACATTTCACAAATAATGACACAGTTCTGACTTGAATCTAAAGTAGAAGTGCAAAGCTCTGACCTTCTGAACACTTTAGTATCTCAGAGTGAATCTCACATGATTCTCCTCTGTGGTCTGTGCTTTTTGACACACGTTTATAAATAGTTTAAGACTGAAAAATCCTGTCGTCTGTGGTGGATTTCAGTTTTAATAAATTTGTATTTTTCCCAAACTGACTCCTCCTCCTGGTCTCACCTGGTTTGTTGGATCTGAGAGAGAAGATCTTCTTGTTCACTCCATGAGACACTTCACATTTGAACAGATCCACGTCTTTGTAATAGAAATGTGATTTTGGAACTGTGACACTGGTGGCATCTCGACGGTCTGTTGTGATTAATGTTAGATTATTGACATCTCGGCCGTTGAACTGCCATTTTGTTTTGACATCAGAGAAAAAGGAGGACACATTACATCTTAACTGAACGTTCTCCTTATTGTTCTTTTTAGTCACTGTGAAAAACAAGACACTTGTGTCAATCTGTGTTACTGTGGCAGAGTGGTTCTCCTGTCTCCTCCTCTCAGTCAGGAGGTTGTGGGTTAGACTCCTGATCTAATAACAAAATACTCACCTGAGACCACAGACAGATACACAGGAGCATCAGGCACTAGGCGTCCTGATTGTACAGATGTATCGTATTGTTGACAGTAGAACTGTCCAGCATCCTGAGACTGGACATTTTGAATCTCCAGACCACAGTTTTCATTCACTCTGAGTCGATTTGACATCTCTGTGACCCCAGAGTTGACCTCTCCAAGTGTAATAAGTTCTTGAGTTGATTCTGTTTTTTTGGCTGAGTTGAAAATCCATACGGTTCCACTACATTTCCTTTGTCTCTCTCTTACATTGTTACAGGACAAAGTGATTTTTCCTCCCTCTTCCACAAACTCATGTGGAGCTGAGACTGATTCTGTGGAAGAGAAATCATAAAGGAAAAAAATAAGAAAATATTGGTTATATTACAGGGATTGAACCAGCAACCTTCAGCAAGAGAAGAATATTCCAGAAATTAAACTGTTCAAGAGGGAGCAGTTGGTAGAGACAGTTGCTGGTTCAATTCCCTCTAGTGACATTGCATACTGCTGCTTTTATGTCCTTGGGCAAAACACATGAGCCATGTTACTGCTGGTAGATCAAGAGCAGGTATAGACTGAATGTTCTCTGCAGTGTTATTTCTTAGTCCGTTAGCTTTAGTCTCTGTTGTTAAATCACACACATCTCGTATCTATAAGTTGTGAAACGTGTTTATAAACTCAGCAATGAATAATTATGATGCTCTGAAAACATCAGGTCAGTGAGGAAGAACTTTGGGCCACTGCAAAACATTTAGATGAACTAGTTCTGTTTTTCAGATAAAAAAATAAATAAAATGAGTGTAATTTTTTTTTATCTAAAAGTTTCATTTAACAGCAGAGTCTTGGTGTGAAATGGGGAGAGAGAGGGTGGAGACATTCAGCAAACACATGTCCAACACTTAAACCACTGCACCACCAGAGAACACAAGATCCATCAGTTTAATGGCAACTAATATTACTTCATATTAATTCTGTGGAACATTCCAGACTAAACAATAACATATAGAGTTTGATAATGTTCATGTGAGCTGTTTTTAAACGTGTTACTGAAGAAGTGTCACTCTTTACCGAGATGAGAACTGTGACACTTTACTGCAGAGTTTGGGCTTCAAATGTGCTCACTTCAAGGTTAAAAGTCGTGTCTTTAGTGTTGTGTTCAGTCTAGATTAGTTTTGTGTTCATGATTAATTTTCTTAGTTTTGCTAAGAAAATAAATCTATTTTGTAAAGACCCATAGGATGAAAAAATGTGACAATGGGACAATGTCATGATGGACTATGGATGGTTTGTAGCTGTGGGGGATAAAAATAATATAACACTTTACCACGTCAGACAGCAACTTTACAAGGACAAGTTATGAAGGAAAAGACACTGTAAGTCGACTAATTAATGCAAACACCACAGCCACGGCTCATTATTGCTGCAAACCATCGTCCCTCTGGTCAATTTGTGTGTAGTTTTAAGACGTAATTCATCTGATCAACAATGAAACAATATAAAACAGTTTGGTGTTTAAACGTGAGAATATACAGAGGCTCGTGTTGCAGGAGCAGCTCTGATGCCTCTGGTGTCTGGTGTTTTTTAAAAGTCTCAACACAGATACAAATGAAAAGTTCAAAATGAAAGTCACATCATTAAATTTGGAAATGACTTTTTTCTAATGATGTTCAGATGTGGAGCTTGATAGTTCCTCTTTTGTATCATGAATGAAATAAATGCATGAACAAAATGCATAAGACAGAAAGTGAACAAGAGTTCACATTCAGATGAAACAAAAACTATGTTATACAAACTGAGACACACTTTTGTGGTTTGACATTTTAAACCTTCAGATGAAGAATAAAACATTTAGACAATAAGTGTAGCTCCATTTAAACAGGTTATTGTCTCTTACCTGTGCAGTGCAGAAGACTCAGAAAGACAAGCACAGGTCTGAACACAGCCATGGCCATCATGTCTATGAGTCCTGTTCTCTCACACTCTTCCTCTCTTTAAAACTTCCTCTTCACACATCAGACGTCACTACATCTGTGGTACTAATGATACGAAACTTAGACTCATGTGTTTTAATGTTTTTATCATTTGAAACTTTTTTCATTTTAATCAAATGAGTGTTTTATGTTATTTTACAGGACAGACTTTTATATTCACTGCTTGTTCAGGAGAGTTTTTGTCTCTAAAACTCCTTGAATTCGATCCATCACTTTTCCTCCTCTTATCCGGCTCCTCCGGTGGGACCCCAAGGCGTTCCCAAGCCGGCCGAGAGACATAGTCCCTCCAGTATGTCCTGGGTCTTCCCCGGGGCCTCCTCCAAGAGACTTCAGCTGCTCCTCACATTTTGAAGTTCAAGTATTTCGGGGTCTCCTTGATTTGTCTTGATTTTTCGGCTAGAAATGTATAAGAGCTTTGCTTCTGGTAATACATTATACAAGAACATGAAACAAGCACTCAAAGTGAGTTTCCTCAGTGGGTGGATGGGTACTCCCTTAAAGATGGGATTGAGTACCTCAGTCACACTGTAGTTGCTTGGAGTAGAGCCACTGCTCCTCAAGTGAAGAGGAGACATCTGAGGTGGCTCAGGCATCCTCCTGGACTCCTCCCTGGGGAGGTGTTCTGGGCATGTTCCACCAGGAGGAGGCTCAGACCCAGGACACACTGGAGTCTCTCAGCTGGTCTGGGAACAGCTCAGGATCCCCCCAGAGGAGCTGGAGGAGGTGTGTGTGGAAAGAGAAGTGTGGGGGTCCCAGATAAAGAGAAAGAAAATGGAGGATAGTTGAAAAAACATTTAAAATATTTTAAACATTTTTTTTTTCACCATGATGAGTTTATAAGCATTTTTCACAACTTTCACAGACCAGAGTGAAGTTTTACCATCACTGTAAAGTTAACAATGACTAGTGTGCTAACAGTGCACTTCCTGATCCTAGTATAGTAATAACTAGATGCAGACAGTACACAGTGGTCTTATTTTGACCTCAAGAGCTGCTTGTACAAAATATCTGCACTGGACAAGACACATTTAGGTCAAATACATGGAGTAAAAACAGGGACATGCTCTTTAAAAGTATCTAAGTGTATTAAAAACAAAACAAGTCAAAGTGTCACACTGAAGCCAGCAGAGGGCGCACTGAGGGAAGGAGCTGCTAACACTGAAGTTGATTCTCTGTGTAGCAGAGGAGGAGTCTTCTAGACTGACACCATCATGAAACAAAACACACAACTCTTTGACAGAGGTGGGACAGTAGTAACAACTGTACTGTAAGTAAAAGTACCATTACTTCAACATGATATTATACAAGTACAAGTACAAAGTAGTGGTCCAAGAATTTAGGCTACTAACTGGAGTGTCTGAGATGGGTTACATATTTAAAAAATCTATATTATATTCATTTTTTCTGTATAAAATCTCACTTTGGACGTTTTGAATAATATAAATACAGATATTTTAATTTTGGTCCACAGTCTGGTGGTTCAATTAACCTGAGACCTGCCTCAATTTAGCTCACATCTGTTGTAAGTTGAGCCAAAATACTTTCAGAGGATTAATCACTGGTTTAAAGTCCCCCTCAGCTTTGTCTCACACACAGTAGACTATACCCTAATTCTGGTCTGGTCACATTTGTTTATGGAACATTCAAACTCAAAGTGCTGTGACCTGTTCTCCACAGCCCATAGAAAACACTGCAGTCTGATCATATCATTATAATTGTAAATATACTGCAGAGGAGTTGATCCAAATAAAACAAACTCAACTGTGTGTGCATCATGTGTCCAGGAGAGGGAGACACAGGCTGAGACTGTAGTTGTCATTATGTGAGGTGTGTGTGTCTGGGTGGAGAAACCAAAACAGCACTTAGGTTAAAGCAGACAGGCCTCTACTATCGAAAGCCCTACAGAAATCTAAAAAATAATGTAAAACCATCATCTTCAATTTGTCACAATAATCTAATAAATCAAGTACAAGTCTGATGTTTTTATGGACTGACCGACCTCTGAGAAAACCAGACTGAGATTCTCTGATCATTTGTGACACACCCTCTTTAAGCCTCTTTGCAATAACATGAGCTAACAATTTATATCAGCCTCAAGTCGTCCAAATATTTCTTGTCTTTGCCACTTTTAGGGATTGTTACGTCCCTAGGCCTTAAGTTCTTTCATTTATTAGTATCTGATATGTTTTGTGGCCAGTATGCCATTTTTTCTCTGTCTCTTTTAGTTGTTAGTCCCTCGTTTGTAGATTTAGTTGATTCATGTTTATTTTGGGACACTCATGGTTTGGTTATGTGCTCCTTATTTATTTTGAAAGCTCCTCTGGTTCTCCTTGTGCTTAATTTGTCCAGTTTAGATTCGAGATTGAGAAAAGCAGCTTTATCCGAATCCAACATGGGGCTTCTCTTACAATAGTCATCCACACCTTGAATTCATTTTAGTTCCTGTTCTCTCAAGTATCTGCACCTCTCTTTACCAAAGTGTACTGAAATCTGCCTGACCTTAAACTTAAAAAATCCCACCTGTTGCAATAGTTACTAAAAGATACGGACCAATTCTAGACGTAGTACTTCCATTGGGTTTAATCCAAGAATACTGTCTATCAAGATTCATCAGGTGCTGGATTAAAATCTCCTCCAGTTAAGGTCAAATCTGTAAGGTATGTTCTTTTATACTGGGAAAACACATGAGTCATTTCCTGTAATAGAGCTTTATTTTGAGTGTTATTACTGTACCCACAGATATTTGATAAGATTATGGAAACATTGTCTGTATTAATAACATCCGTCCACCAGTATCCATCGTCATCAGCTTTAAATGAAACGTGTTAAAGCAGATGGCAACTCCAGCAGATCTGTTGTCTCCCAAATTGCATCGTCCAGTAGGTGGCGACAAAGGCTTGAAGGACACAATGGCATTTAAACCCTTTACGGTACAAAAATAGATCGTCTTTTTCGACCCCTTCTGTTCAATGAAATAAGATTCAGCTTGGATTTCAGAACATAACCTCACAGCAACGAAAAGTATAAAATACACAGATGTTTTAAGTAGTGAAAAGTGACTTGGAGTTACTGAAATACAGAAATAAAGTGATATATTCCTTCCTGAGAACATGTTTTGTGGAGATGAAGGATGCAAGTTTTTCAGTGAAATAAAAACAACTACAATGAAAAAAAGTCTTTCTTCCAGTTTACTTTTTGAAATACTGTACATACATACTTTTTCATGATCGCTCTGTCAATTGATACTTTGCAGCTGAGGTCATCATCATTACCTGGAGGAGTGATGCTAACTGTAGGCACTGCTCTGTCTGAAGCTGTTCATGAAGTTAGAGTTTAGTCTGAGCTTTGTTTTAACACAATCTGAACATAAAAAAACTGACTTAGCTGGAACTACAACAGGAGAGTTGAGTTAAACTTAAATAATTACATTACTCACATTAGCAGTTTTTCAGTTAGTCACTCTCACCATTTTGTTGAAAATCAAACTTGTATTGATCACAGGCTCCTGAAAATGTTAATGTGGCATTGTGTAACCATGGTAACTGATGAACCTTTCAACATATAGATAAATGTAGAACCCCCCAGAGTCATGTCACTGTAAAGTATCAGTACAAACAAAAGAAACAAATACAAAATACTGACAATACAAATAAACAGATAAGTGCATAGGTTCATTTAAAACATTAAAAAGCTGCAGGTGTGAT